>NW_015150511.1:1152572-1155129 GCF_000732505.1 Cyprinodon variegatus
GCCGGCTTCGTATGGATGAGAGGCTGGTTTGGTGAAAATTTTGTGCGTTTAGGCCAGGGTTTGACTTCGTGTGGACGGGGCCTTAAATATAAATGAGGCTGGAAAAAATGTGAAAAAGTCATCACAGACTACCTAAACAAATGTCCTAAAACAGTTTCATTGTAAAGATAACTATAAAAGTGTGAAATGTCCCTTTCTTCATTTTTTTCATGAAATATGATCAAAGGACATGAAAGTGTCTGTAGTCTAAGAATCACCCATATGTGAGTTAATGCTTCTCCTCTGGATGGTGGCTTGCTTTTATGCACCTGTATTGTTTCTTCTACTTGTGTGTTGATGTTGATGCTTGTATCAACTTTTGTCACTTTGAGTGTAAAATCAACCTGAGAATGTAAACCTCCTGTGATTGGTTAATATTCAGTAAATCCCACCTCTTAAGACATTTCCGTTTCCTTCCTACTTTGAGAAGGGCAGACCAGCTGCAGCACTGATATGCACTAACTGCTGAAATTTGAGCATAAATATCATTTGATACAGTTCACATGAAGCTAATGCTTAGGCCAAAAGTTATGCAGTGTTGTTTTAATCCAAATGTTACATAAGTTTAACTTTCTGATATAATTTTCTATGCAGCTAAAGTCACTGCTCCGTCTGTTTCGAATGTTTAGGTGCGTCATTATTTCATTTCAGTCATTTCTTGACATATAGGCAGGTAAAATTTGGCTGATATGAGTGGCAAACTGGCCAGTGACAATCATATTCATACCCATTTTAGTAAAAAACTTTTGCCTGAGGATTATTTTTGTAGCACTAGGAACCTTCATTAAAAAGATGAAATACAAAGGATTCTTTTTTAGTTTATCTTTACCAGGAGGTACTCTGGACATGCAGGCTAGTGTCGCCTACAAACGTTGCCCCCTTGTGGACCTCTGCAGGGATCAAATGCACACAGGAACCCTTTCCTGGCTGTTTGTCTGACGGACTCACTGATCTAGGACCGATAAGACTCTGTTTTATTTGTTTTGCTGATGTGTTATCCCAAACAGCTCTGGCCACTTCGGGGAGACTGCCAAACACAGCGAGCTTAACAAGCTGGGAGGAGAAAAGGATTCAGGAGATTTTAAACTCCTGGTGCAGAGAGCAGTGTGGGAGTAAAAATCATTAGGCTGTGCATGGATCTCAGCCAAGTTTTTAGTGAGACTCTGGGATCTGAGGAGGGTCCTCCCTTCTAATAGCGGACACAGGTTCATTTGTGCATCTGTTGCCACTTCTCAACCTTCTTTCTTAAGTCTCCACTAAGCCGGATGAAGAGGTAGAATAAACCCGTATGCAAAGAGAGGTGAATTACAAGTCAGCCGTTTCACACCTCTGCTTTTCACACACACACACACACGTAAAAAGCTATGGCATTCTCCCCGTGAGCTCAAGCGTACTTTTCAGCAGACGATGGAGATGGAGAAGTGTGTGATTGTGTGTGCGTTCCCTTTCTTGGGAGGGGTGGATGGCCTCATCATGTAACGCCAACTTATGGGCCTGTGTCTCTTTGTCATCAGCTGTCCGACAGGCTTTTTCTTGCAGGGACGGGTCAGCCAGCTATTAGACTATCCAACGATAGCAACTGGTTTGTCGTTAAGAGATCTCAAATTTTTCTATGATTTAGATGTTATCTAGACAAATTAAAGTGCAAAAGGAGAGGAAGAAGAAGAAGAACTCCCTTGTTTGAACATGCACAATGCGTGATGTTCTGCTAAATCGGCTTGTAGCTCTGCTTCAACACTGGATTTGTTCATTAAAATCACGACGTCCAACTGATTTTCACACGTTTGATTTTCTCCTGACCTTACGATTCCTGGTAAGGAGGTGGTCTTAAGAGGCTGATCGCCCCTCGTTACCCCCTGTATACTACATGACGCAGGACGCACCATGAAGCTGAAACTCAGCTCGATCCAAAAAAGTCTCACACGATTGGAGAATCAGCCCGAAAAGGGTAAAAACTCATACAGTGCATGCCCAGCTTAACTTATTTAGCTGTGACCATCATACAAATTAAATGTTGTACCAACTCTTCAGTCAGTGTAACTAAGAGTTTGAAGACTGTTATGCTTGAGGCGTGTCTCTTTTTCACATGAACACACGGACTACCATAGACACCCCCCAATCCTAAGGGAAGTCGGCACATAATGCAAGATTAAAGGGAAATTTTTTATTTATTTTTTTTACATCGGGCCCTTGATTTTACGTTATTCCATCATGTTCTACTCACCCATATTAGTTTTGTGTCATTTGGAGCCGTACTGAAGATGTTCTGTTCCGTAAATTCCTCCTTTGGGCAACGACTTGAAGGCACAAACCCCCTAACCTGTTCAGAATTTATCATTTAGGGTACGCCAGCATTCATAACTTGTAGGCGAATTAGGCCCCGTCCACACGAAGTCAAAACAAACACAAAACGCTAATATTTTCCAGAACGTTTGTCGTAAAGACGGAGACGTAAAATAAATGTGATTGTCCACACGAATGCATGAAAACGCTGCAAAATGTATGCCAGGCCTGTAAG
>NW_015150511.1:1156344-1158772 GCF_000732505.1 Cyprinodon variegatus
TACTTTAAACCTCAGCACATATGTTAAAACAAAGTCTCTGTTCTGCTGTATTTGTTAGTTCAATATCTAATTTTATGTTCTTTTTTCTCATCACAGCTGCTTCATCTGCCCTTGGTGCTTTCTCTCCTAAACATAGCTATGGGTTACTGTGACTAACTATGTGCTCTCATTTATCCTTTTTAACCTGGCTTATAGCTTATCTGTTTAACGCTTTCTCTCCAAGAAAGAGCCCACTAAGAATCTAGATTACTGTTATCTTTTCTAACAGAAAATATTCACGGATTAGCGATTCAATTTTCCCTATGTGTTTCTGTTTTGGTCTTTCGGCAGAAGGAGGTTACTTCCTGTTTAAACAGTTTTTTCTGCTCCACTGTCGCTGGATGCATACTCGGTGAGAGGGATTACTGTAGAGTCAACAACACAATGCAAGTTAATATCTTCTGTCACTTCATGCTCATTCGAGGGCAGCAATTTCAGCAATTGACTCAATACAATCAGCTGGTTTCCTTAGATAGAAAATATTTAACCAATCTAACTGGTTGATTTGAATGAGTTTTCTCTGTAAAGTTCTTAGAGATGATGCATTGTGAATTGGTTTAATATAAAACAAACTGAATTGAATAATGAGATGGAGCTCTGAAGTGTGCTAATGTCCCTCAGACATGCGGGAAGAAGCTGGTGTCTGGTTATGGATCATATTTGGAGCTGGTTTTGAGAGCAAAAAGGAGAAAAAAAGTGTTTATTCTTGAATGAGTTTTATGAAAACACTTAATTTAGTGAGATTGTGAAATTAAAGTTGTTCTGAGTTAATTAGTTTATTGTAGATTACTGCAATTGTTGATGTATTTTAATGGCAGGTGCAAATGTACAAAAGTAAAAAAGGCTTTTGCAAATTCTCAGTCATCTGGGTCATTGCAAACCCGAAACACGCCTAAATCAGACAAAGGTCAGAGTTTTGACAAAGGTTAAAAGTTCACAGAAATCATTCAGACTTCAGATCAAGTCAAGTTAAATGGAACAAATAAGTATTCAACTGTAGAAAGTAAATTAGTGATTGAAAAGGAAGAGGAACACTTCTCTGCTTTCTGTTCCTCCCATCTTCGCCATCTCAGCCAGCTTTTTTATCGAGGCCCCCGATTGTTCAGTGAGCGAACGCCGGAGCGTTGCACATCAAAGGCCTGCACGCGCCCGCTGAGGGAACAGGGCCGAAATGAGAAAGGGCCCGCACAAAAACAAACACCACCCTTTGTTCTGGGGATCTGGGTCCGTTTCGTTCATGATTAGAGAACACAGCGAGGGAAGAGAAGGCTGCGACGTAAGAACCATCAGATGCTTTCTGTGACGGTGAAAGAACCGGAGGGGGTCAATCAGTAGAGGCCCGGCCACCAGGAAATGTCAGGGTGGCGGGGTTCCGATGGTGGCACGAAGCATCTAATCACTAATGCCTGATTACACGTTCCCTGGCTGGATGGGGAGCGGCTGCTTCAGTCAGAGCTCACAAACGGACCGAATAATTACAGATAAAATATGAAAATCCGTCTCAAATCTTAGATTAATGTGATTATAGATATACAGGGAAATAAAGGAACATTTAAAATGAAGTCCTCAGCTTTCAGGAACAGGGAAGTTCATGTGGAGTTATGGTTATTACAGCAATATGATAAAGATGTGTAAAAAATTCCCCCATAAAGTACATTATTTCTTTTATTTAAGCATCTTATTCCACAACTGAGATATGTAAAAAAGGAAAAACCAACAAATTCAGACAAATCTAACCTTAAATTCATACATTAAAATGAAAACATTAAAATCAGACAAAATGATTTTTAACTGCAAACACAATCATTCTTTAAGAAAGAAATATAACTAAAGTATTTTTCTCTATGTTACTTTTATTTTTTACACATTTCTGTTTCTGTTTAAATAATGCAGTGTTGTATTTATCCTTCCTAAATAAGGAAATGACTGCTATAGATGGCTGCCGGCCTAACCTGCAGTTATTTCAAATTTCAAACATGTAAATGTTTTAAAAAAGTAAAAAATTGTGGCAAACAAGGCTGGACTAGAAAATCTAGATAAGCCTTATTTTTCTGCTGCTTTAAAGCTCACTGTTAGAAATCTGCAGCAGAAAGTTCCCCCTTAAGAGAACATCGTCTCTGACAGGCATCTCCATTCATATTATTATGAATTATTGTAAATAATTAAAGTAGTCATATCTTTATCTGTTTTTATTTGAGTTTTTAGTTAAAATGATCTACAATGTTGTAAATAATTGTTAGAAATATAATGATTATCAGTGCAGCAATCAAAGCGTGCTGTTTTTTTGCTCCTTTATTCTGGTATATTGCCAATTCAATCTGAAAAACTCACAGAGAGAGAAAGATGCAATTAAAAGAGTTTATTGATACAATAGTTTGAACTTTGGCGC
>NW_015150511.1:1159805-1161672 GCF_000732505.1 Cyprinodon variegatus
AGTTTCTTCAGTTGAATTTCCGCCTTAGCTTCATTATTGTTGTTCTTTACTTCAAAAAACACTTGGATCATAAAATGGAATTTTCTTTTTCTTTTTTTTATTTAAAAAATTTGAAGTAACAGACCATAATTAAAAATATCTCCGGACCTTTAATGGTTGATAATTTTCTTTATTCGGACCCCGCTGATTTTTAATTGGTTGCCCCGGCCATATTGTATCAAATTTACAGGGACTGGCATCTTATTGTGGGCTAAATTGTAGCTGCATAAATGCAAATCAAATTAACAGTTTTTTGTTTTTGTTTTTTTTCTTTAAATCCAAGGATAAAAGTGCTCCCAAGAGATTGCTGAAACGCAATATGCAAAACATGGAAGATGACAAAAACACTGGAATAGAACTTTTAAAAATAAGAATGATAGGTTTTCTTTTGCTACAGTGAGTCTACTTTAGCTAACTTCATCTTATTAGCGAATGTTCATTTGCACTGGTTTCAACATGTTTTAGATATGAAATCTAACACCTAGTTTATTTTGTAAAGTTAACATATGATTCAACACTGTTTATAAAAATATAAAAAGTACCTGAAATTTGAGATGTCAGATGTGGGACGACTTGAAACATGTAAAACGATGATGACAATGATGACTAAAGCTAGTTTGGGTATAAAAAGAAAAAAGAAAACAAAAACAAATGGCAGATTGTGGCGTTTGCATTTATGTTTTCGATTTTCCCATAGTTTCTACTTGGTTTGCTTCATTCAACCTCGGGAAGAACTCACCGACATGTTGCACACAGCTCCATCATACATATGTTTATAAAAAAAGTCAGTTATTAGTTGGAGTCATAGATAACAAAAAAAAAGATTTAATTTAATTCAGCCAGGTTTGGTATTTGATTCTGTGAAGAGCTGTGATGTAGATAATATTGCAGAAATGAAGCTATTTAACCTGAGAGTGAAAGGAACAAAGACCCCAGCAGAAACTGATCTCCAAACGTTTTGGACATGTTTGGATTTATGACTCGATCCTCTCTTGCATGACATGAATTGTAGCCTCGATTCCATTCAGTTATTCAGCAACTTTTTTTTCTCTTTAAATTAGCAAAACATTTTACATTCGGAGTCCTTTGATCCCGGAACGACTGTACCATACGCTTCCCATATACAATGCCATTACCTCCTTTGTTTCATATCTGTGGTCGGATATCAAGAACAGACCTCATATGTTGCAGTCCTGTTTAAGCCTATCAATCTAAAAAAAAGAGTTGTATCTCTCTCTGGTCAGAGAGATTATATCCGACTGCTGGAAATCAGACACAGGTGGCTGAACTTCCTTCCTCCTATGTCTACCTCCAGCTCACCTCTCCTTTACCCTCTTTTTTCCCTTTTTGTCAGCATATTCACTTTTCTCACCCTTTGGAACCCTTTTCTTGCCTTTCTCTGGCTCAGGTTATTGAGAATAGTGAAACGACAAAGATATGACCTCCAGTTACTTTGAGTTATCTTTAACCACTGAGCTCCAGAGTAATGAATCAGAATTTAAAAAAATGTATTCTATTTCATTTATATGGCGCCAGTTAATAACACAGATTGGCTAAGAAATTTCTATCTAAGGAAACTTGGTTAACTGCATAGACGTTGCCTCTGCAGGATTCAACCCTGCTGAGTGAGGATGTAGCGCAAGCTGTGAATCGCTGCATATTTGCACCATACATTTTTAATGCATTGATAACTTCCACATCAATGCATCTTTTGCACATTATTTTTTTTCTCCCACATGGTTTACATTTGGTCACTGCTGCACTTTAAAGGAATAGTACACCCAAAACATGATTAGCCTTCATTTTCTACTCACCCCCATGCTGAACA
>NW_015150511.1:1163878-1165059 GCF_000732505.1 Cyprinodon variegatus
GCGAGCACAGGGCGGTTGTTACGCTCCTTTAGCTAGCATGCGCGTTTCCTGTCGCTTGCGCGGTGAATTGTGCCGCCACGCTGTGCAGAGATGCAGGGGAAACCGTATCTGATGGGGAAGCGCAGCTCGACGTAACACCAGTATTTCCATCTGGAAACCACTGTTTTGCCGCTGGAGTCCTCCTCACTCTCCATCCTCCCCTCTCTCATGACGCGCGCACGAGTCCTATCATGAAAAAAGGTTCATTGTGCGACCTGAGTGAGGTGCAGTAACGGGGTGTCGGCAATTGTAACTGCGTTACAGTTACAATAAGAGTAATCATTTTGATTACTCGTTACTAAAAAAGGTAGCGGCGTTAGTAACGCCGTTACTTTCAACGCCGTTACTCCCATCACTGTTTAAGGTTGATTCTGTTACAACAAAGACACTCCAGCTCTTATTTGAGAACTCATCCTACTGAAGTATCCCGTTGAAGATTCTCACTCATCCAGGTCATAGTCATTCCAAAAAAGTTTAAAAACAAACTGGACCTGGACGTCTTCAGAAAGCTTTTTTCAATTCAAAATCAGTCAGAATTAGCGTTGAGTTGAAAGCTTTATAGAGTAGGCCAACAAAGCCTTGTTTTGGCTTAGAAAACATGCAAATACAACCGGAAGAACAGGTCCAACCTCTTAGTAATGGGGAGTCATTGAGGTCTTTGTTAGCCTGCAATACCTGCTACTGGCCTATGTATGGAAGAAAAACAGTCTCATTGGAATCTGCCTTTTTTTTAACAACAAATTTTAAACACTGAATTTTGACATTGAATTCCCTACACTCAATTTTTATCTGGTAAAAATTCAGCCGCAAAAGTGTTGACCTTTTGGTGAACTCAAGCCAAAGCAATCTACACTCGATAGAGTCGAGCAGCTTCTAGCCAATGCAATTAGCTAATTTGGTCACGTGACACAACGGCTGCCATCAGCGCTGTTCCCGGCTGAATGAGGATTTTTTTTTGTTAAACAGAATTGCAAAACATCAGTTAGCTACTAACAGACAGCTATTAGAGTTTTTCCTCTTATCAGACTGGGCGAAACAACTGAGCCGATCAAAGCTAGTACGGCACCCCTGTCTGTTTGCTGCCGCCATGTAGCCTGACGTAGTCCGACTCAATTCTAGTCAGAATATGAGTCTGATGCTGC
>NW_015150511.1:1165702-1167426 GCF_000732505.1 Cyprinodon variegatus
GCCTGACAGTGGGCGATAATACTCGCGCTACTATGGAGCAGAGCCAGACCGAACTTCCCTGACCTCAAACTTTGTGGGCGGGACTAAGTTCGGAATGGCACCCAGGCTAGCCACCATGTGGCCTCTGGCCGAAATGAAGAAGAAAAAAAGTTTGCCGCCGGCCGCTTCTTCCGGATCAAACCAAGAACCTTGGCAGACACGGTGCCGTACTAGCTGTGATCGGCTCAGTTGAGCGCAGCCGTTGTGTCACGTGACCAAATGAACTATTTTCATTGGCTAGAAGCTGCTCGACTCTATCGAGTGTAGATTACTTTGGCTTGAGTTCACCAAAAGGTCAACACTTTTGAGACTGAATTTTTGCAGCTAAACTTTTTGCAGCTGAATTTTTTTCTGGAGAATTTTTACCAGATAAAAATTGAGTGTAAGGAATTCAATGTCTAAAAAAATTCAGTGTTTAAAATTCGGTGTTAAAAAAAAGGCAGATTCCAATGAGACTGTTTTTCTTCCATACCTATGCCTCTGAAAAGGGGGAGTCGTTATCCTACTGAACAACTTTACCACATTAGAACAAATAATAACCTACAAATAATATGAATTACAACTAACGCCTACAAATAATATCTGCCTGGAGTATGTAATTATCTAAAGCCCACTTCCCTGCAGCTCCCAGCAGAATCCCCTCCAGCCACTGGAGTGAGCCCCTCATTCTCCTTGGTGTGCATATTTTTTCACTCTGACACCCTTTCACTGAATTACAGGGTCTCATCAGGAGAAGGCGCTTCTCTTTAGATCTTAATATCAACAATTCATGCCAGAAAGAATATTTTAGTACAAAGATAGATGCTTAAAAGGGAATCTTAGATGACCAGCCAAGGGCCCATCATGGAAAGTGGGGAAATTTTAAATGGCTGCTACTGTAAATACAGAAAGAGGACCAAAACCATGCTTTGTGGAGAGCTCCCCTCTTGTGGTCTTGTGGTCACAGAAATAAAACTAAACCATTTTCATTCTCCAGATTGTCCAACACACTTAATCAAATAAAAAAATTTCCGAGTCCATAAACCTTTTAAACAGAAAAAAAAAGTTTCATGTAATTTCTGCTGCTGTATAAACAGCTTCTGCATCTTTTTTTTTTTTTGATAAACTGTGACCCAGAGACTGTAATCACATGACGTCTGCAAAGTATGATGCAGCTAGACCGGGCGTTTGCTGGTTTTACTGGTGATGTCAGACCTTTATTCCATTCCAGTGAGCTGTTGTGACAAACAAGTTAAAAATAAATACAGCACAATCAGTTGGACCAAAAAATGATTATCAGTGAAATTGTAAATCTACTATAAGAATAACAGCCATTCTACCCAGTCAGAGTCTTGTTATGGTTCTGTTCACTTTATCATGCTTGTTTGGGCCTTTGCACTTGTTTTATTGCCTTACATGTTTGTTTTGGTTTAGTTTAGCTTTTATGCCTCGCTTGTGACAGCTTTCAGCTTGTTTTAATTGTTGAGATAAATTGACACAGCGGGACGCCTCGTCATCTTAAAGGCCAAAAGTTGTGATTCCAGCTTCTGATCAGTGAATAAGTGATGACAACACTGGTTAAAAATCGCTATCTAAATGTTCACACTGCACGTCCAAAAAAAAACCACACATCGGACTCAGCGCCTAGAGATGGTGCTGGTGGGATTCGTCAATCTGGAACAAGAGGAAGAAGAACTCCCTTATGT
>NW_015150511.1:1169854-1171368 GCF_000732505.1 Cyprinodon variegatus
GTCCTCTGGAAATCTTCAATAATTGTTGTTGATTGCAGATGTGTCTAGTAGTTCCCATTGATTTAGCTTGTAAAGCGGGGAGAATGGCGCTAGGCTAACCGCACCGTGACGTCACTGCTGGAAGATGGCAGGAGGGAGGGGCTACTATATTTGGGCAAAAATGGCCGCTCCCAGACTCAATGATCACAATGAAAAATATTGCTTTTATTTTTTTACTGATTAACGCTAAATTCATTAAATCATCACAGACCTAGTAGTTTTAGGTATAAATAATGATCTATTGATTATTCCTTGCTGACTGGACTTTTCCTTTAAGCTCTCTCTTGTTTAAAAATCCTTTGATTCGGTTACACTCAGTCTTGGAACCGTTGGGTAAAAATCTACATTATAACAGCATCTTTCATTTTAGCCACAGGAGTCATTATTAAAAGTAGAAACATTTTCCCAAGTTGTTGTTCCTGATATTGGGATGAGTTTTCCCTGAAGGCTATCTTCTTCCATGTCAGCCTGTCCTCTCGAAGGCGCTGCAGCGCAGGAGTGTGACAGACACCGTGACAGACATCAGATCATGGAGGAACGAGAGGTTCTACAAAAGCTCCTCAAGGTTAAAGCCTCAGCTGTTTCTGTCTGCAGGAACTTGACTTTGATGAGTTTGATCAATTTCTTCATGTTTATTTTTAAAAGAAAATGATCAGTGCTGTATTTTAGGTTAAAGGAACTAATATACAGTCAACACATAATGTTTGTTAGTTCTTTAACCCCAATCCTTGACTTTTCACCAACGACGACTAAATGTATACTAATTGTTGACAGGCTGATTGGCATGCTAATCTGCTCTTTTTAGGAAAACACCCCACTGTACGGACACAGAGCCACTACATGTTATGACAATTCTAACACCAATATTATGACAGCAGCTCTGAGAGTTTAAAACATGATTTAGCAGTAATAGGATAGGAAAGGTACTTCAAAATGTCGGCCCTTCATGGTCCGGTGAGCAGAGATGAATTTGTTATACCATCTGCAGAAATCTATCAGATTCTGACAGATGATCAAGGAGAGACACACATGGGAAGCAGTAGTGTTTTATGTCTTCATTTTTCATGTTCAGAAACAGTAGAAAGGAGGGAAACGCTGTGACAAGAAAGTTGGCTCAGAAAAACATGGGGTTGGTGGAAAATGACCGTTCTGCAGTAAAGGGCAAAACAAGTAAAATTAAACAACATTCAGGATAAACATTTAGAAGTGCAGAAAACCTGGACAAAAGGAAAATAATGTTTTAAAAAGAGGACATTGATTATGGACCCCATGTCACTTTGTCTTATTAAAAGAACTTAAAAAAGAACTAAATTGCCCCAATATCAGTGCTTCATTAAAGGTGTAGTGGAGGATTTTTGAGATTTTTCAAAAAGACCAGCCCTAAAAGTTGCTTAAAAGTTGCTGTTTTCATGGTTTCATCACTTATACTAAATTACTTTCCAAAAAAAAAGTATTTTTCCACTATGGCAGATTCA
>NW_015150511.1:1172950-1175391 GCF_000732505.1 Cyprinodon variegatus
TTTGAGCTGATGTAACGAGTACATTTCTCCACTGTGTGATCAATAAAGTCAATCAATCAATCAATCAATCAATCAATCAATCAATCAATCAATCAATAATTTGGGTAATTTAGTAAAGGGGCTAAGCTATGACTGATGTTTCTGATGCTGTTTCTTTTTATCTCCCCCCCAACAACACCAACACCTGTGTGGATGGTACCACATTTAGAGCCGCTCAAATATCTTCGCTCAGTTAAATGGTTTCCCTATTTGATGATTGAGGTTTCTAAGATTTTGAATGAATTAAAATTTGAAAACAAGAAAGAAAAGTAAATAAAAAGCGCAAAGGCATATCTCACTGGGTGAGTAACTGACATGATAAGCGACAAATCATGGACCACAGACTACACTGCAAAAAATGTAAATCTAAATGAGTCATTTTTTCTTAAAATAAGTGCATTTTATCCTGATTTGAGGAGGTCAATGTGACACTTTGCCAATGAAACAAGACAATTTACATTTGAAACAAGAAAAATCAATTGCATTGTCTTATTTCAAGTGCATATTATCTTATTTACTTATTTTAAGTGTAAAAATACTCATTCCATTGGCAAACTATCTTATTTACCTGCTCAAATTAAGGGTGAATACACTTGATTTAAGACATTTTTACTTAATTTCAGATCATTTTTGCAGTGTATAAATGGGTATCCACTGGAAAAACGATCTAGAAATAAGTAAACATTTCTTAAATTAAGTGTATTTACCCTTATTTTGATTAGGTAAATGAGGTAGTTTGCCCATGGAATGAGTATTTTTACTCTTAAAATAAGATATTTAGATAAAACGCACTTGAAATAAGAAAATGCAATTGCATTTTCTTATTTTAAATGTAAATTGTCTTGTTCTATTGGCAAAATGTCTCTTTTATCTCCTCAATCCAAGAACAAATGCACTTATTTTAAGAAAAAATGACTTATCTAGATTTGGATTTTTTCCAGTGTAGAACCTTCACCTGATCATTTAAAGAAGCTCTGATTGGGACATTAGTTAAATTCACCCATTAATCTCTATCTTAGCTGCTGTAACATTTTGCTGTTTCTATTTGGGTAGTGGGTAAGTTAGCTCAATCTAAGTTTCTTGACCAACGTGTATATTTGTAGGACTTTTTTAAAGGTTAACACGAGGTTCCTGAATGATTCTATCAGAATGAATGCAGCTGCACAGCGGTGGCAAAAAAAAAGAAGAAAAGAAATAAACAAATGTCTCGGTTACAGAATCTTCAGCCACTATCACTCATCTGATACATCCTGACCTCCCTCTATCTGTCCCGCTGGATATGTTGACACTCACCATGTTCCCGATATGTGGGAACAGCCAATCCCACAGCCTCCTCCTCACCCCAGCGCCGGCCCTTCCCCTTCCCCACTGCTGCCGAGGACGCAGGCCTCATGGGAACCGCCTATCTCCACCCGGTGCGCTATCAGATTGTTGACATGAACAGATACCCTTGCAATCAAAATATTTTGCTTCCACTAACACTGACATTGGCCTACATGGGATGACATCTCTACCTCCTTTGGGGATAAACAGCTCCTGTGTGGTGCCTTCCCGTGTGTTTTAGTGGTTTTGTGCAAATGCCTGTTGTCTGAATTTGCTGACAGGTGCATTAAATAATCGAGTCAGGCATTTTTTATATTGCAGACAGTGGTGTAAGGGTTTGTGGTGATAAGCTGAGTTCAGACGAGGTTAAAATGGGAAAAATATATCAGCATTCTATGTTAAAGAACTGCTTGCTGCAGTTAAAGGGCTTGTAACCAGTTTCCTTCTGAAACTGTCTTTAAATTAATGTTTAGGAGCAAAAAAAATAAACAGAGCTCACCTCTCTTCATATCCCTGTTTTCTTGCAAAGATATGCATAAAAACATTTGACTTTTGTGTGTAAGCCTACTGTTCAGATGGATGCAGAATTAGCAACAATAGCAGTTTATCCATGGTTTTCTGTTGTTTCACAGTCTCTTTCACAAAAGGTAAAATTTTATACAACAAGCAACGCTTACCCGCTGCCGGTTTTCTGTCAGACCAGCATACCCAAAGTCAATATCCGTTTATCCCTTTAGTTTGTATGAAAGATACACTTTAAACCACCTCAAAGGGCGTGTATCGCTTTAATAATGTACAATAATCTATTTAATTACTTACTTTTTGGTGTTTTTTTTAAGCATATCACTGCAAAAACGATCTAGAAATAGGTAAAAATTCTTAAGTTAAGGGTATTCACCCTTAATTTGAGTAGGTCAATGAGATAGTTTGCCAATGGAATGAGTATTTTTACTCTTAAAATGCACTTGAAATAAGACAATCCAATTGTGCTTTTTTATATTTTAAGTGTAAATTGTCTTGTTCCACTGGCAAAATGTCTCTTTTACCTCCTCAATTCAAGAACAAATGCACTTGTTAAA
>NW_015150511.1:1177079-1178528 GCF_000732505.1 Cyprinodon variegatus
CTGACTAAAGCTAAATTCAAACCTCAAACCTATTAGTTTTAGGTATAAATAATGATCCGTTGTTTATTCCTTGCTGACCGGACTTGTCCTTTAAATAAGAATGATGAGGATATTTTGCTAATATTTCCGACTCACAAGCTATAGTCTAATATCTCTTCCTTTATGTCCATCCTAAGCACTCTGAGTAGAGAAGCCAGTAAAAACAAATCAGTCATCTCAGACCCTGGCTGACCCCAGTGGCTGAATAGGTCTGCAGGCCTGTTGGATTATTTTTACCTGACACAGGAAAGAGCCCACTCATAACAAGCAGCGGGCGAGGTGGTGACAGATCTCATTAACCCTGTTCTAAATGAAACCAGTACCGGGGTGTGAAAGGCACAGAGGTGAACGTGTGCCAAGTCGTGTCCCTGAGGTTTCCCTTTGACCTTTTGACAACCTTGAAAAAAGACACATACATAGAATGAACCAGGCTGTACACATGTTCATGTATTCCCTTAGTTGTGTGTTTGACTGAGTTTGATACCCCCCCCCCCCACTCAAAACCGATTCACATGAGTTCACCAGCTACATCAACAGTAATCCTACTCTTACCAAGTCAGTGACAGATAAGTAAAGAGAAGCCAATCATATTAGTTTCTACTAACAAGAATTAGAACATGTGGCCTCAATATGTGATGACAGACCAGGCCTTTGGTTGTGTTTATGTCAACTACAATAACTAGCAAGATTTGATCAGATAAAAAAGTCACTTTTCTGTGAAGGCATCAAAAGAGCAAACACCATCATGAAAAAAACAAGGAACACAGCAGACAATTCAGGCATAACGTTGTAGAGAAGTTCAGGACGGGTTTAGTTTATGAAATATTAGAGCCCTTAAAAAAAGGATCCCAGATTGAAAACAGAGATGGGGACATTAATGAGCATTTGGAAAAGGTGATCTGGTTAAATAAGACTCAAAATAAGTTTTTGACCCGCTTACAATCCCCAAAGGTCTTATCGAAGGTCAAAGATTCCAAAGTACGGTAAATTAACTGTTATTATATTGCACTTTTTCAAGTCAGGAGACTTGAGCAAAGCATTTTACACTACTTTAATTATTCAACCATTCAGCACACACTGATGCTGGCATGGTAGCCACAGCTGCCCTGGGGCAGATCTGCTGTACACAGACACCACCGGGTCACCTAAACGCCATCAGTAGACAGAGCCGTGAAAGTTTCTTCCCCATGGACATAACATCACTGACAGCCGGAGGCGGGGCTTAAACCGACAACCCACTGGTTGCAGGGTAAACTCCTGCATCTGAAAACACGGTCACTGCAGTACGGATAAGTGGGTGTTGCAGGTGATCCACAAATCTCGCTGCGCAAATGTTAAGTGTGCGAACAAGTTTGGTTCTAAAGCATTAAAATGATCAGATTGCATGTTCTACTGGCACACTGCAAAAAA
>NW_015150511.1:1179766-1182121 GCF_000732505.1 Cyprinodon variegatus
AATGTCCATTGCTGTATATTGGTTATTTCTTCTCCAGGTGCACAGTATTTATAATGTTAAAACACTTCACAGTACAGTATTTTATTGTTTATCTTTTAACTCTTCACTATTATGTTATTCTTATACTTTTTCTAAGGTCCACATTTGTGTGAAAATTTTTTCTATAATCGTTTTTCTGCTGTAAACATCAGGATTTCCCCATTGTGGGACAATAAAGGGATTTTCTATTCTATTCTATTAACAACAGAGCTTACACAGCAAAAATGATCTAGAAATGAGTAAAAATGTCTTAAATCAAGTGTATTTACCCTTAATTTGAGCAGGTAAATCAGATGATTTGGCAATGGAATGAGTATTTTAACTCTTAAAATAAAATAATTAGATAATATGCACTTGAAATAAGACATAGCAATGGCTTTTTCTTATTGTCTTGTTCCATTGGCAAAGTATCTCCTATTCCCCCTTAATTCAAGAACAAAAGTACTTATTTTAAGAAAAAATGACTTAGTTAGATATATATTTTTTGCAGTGTAGAGCTGCCACACTGCAAAAACGATCTAGAAATAACTTAAAATTTCTTAAATTAAGTGTATTCACCCTTAATTTGAGTAGGTAAATGAGATAGTTTGCCAATGGAATGAGTAATTTTATTCTTAAAATAAGATAATTAGATAATATGCACTTGAAATAAGACAATGCAGTTGTGTTTTCTTATTTTAAGTGTAAATTGTCTTGTTCCATTGGCAAAATGTATCTTTTACCTCCTTAATTCAAGAACGAATGCACTTATTTGAAGAAAAAATTACTTATCTAGATTTCGATTTTTTTGTAGTGCATGCACCTTTCTTTTTTTTCTTTTTTTTTAAATGGAACTTATTTGTTCAGGTTCCACAGATACAATAGTTTTTTTAAGCAGCACATTTCTTGGGATATTTCTTTAATAAAAGCAAAAAACAACAACCCCATAACAAAATTAGATTTAAAGCAGCTAAAAAACACATTTAAGAATATTTAAGAAAGGCATTTTACAGCTAAACTTGGGTGTACTTGGCAGACGGCCACTTATCTAATGAGCACCCATTAGGAAATGAACCGATTCCTTCTCAGAAACCTTAAACTAATTTCCTGAGGCCCTCATACTCCTTTGAAGAATGGGTATAGTAAGAATCTGCGTGTGGCACTGGGTCGCCAAGGTGACGGGACATCCTGGCAGGAAAAACAGGAAGTGAGGCTAGGGGGTGAGCCTGATTGGACCCTTCCTTGTCCGCGTGAACAAGATAAGAAAAGATGTCTACAATCTGCCTCTTTTCCTTCTTTCTTTGATGTTATGGTTTTAATAGGACCATCACTTCTTCTAAAAATTATAAATTATCTTCAGGTGCTTAATTGGATCCAAAATCACAATCAATTTTAGACTTTAGAAATAAATCACGTCTGGCATGATGTTTAGGGGTTCCTTTGGCCAGAATGGAGTAAGTCGACATCCTTTATCTCAAACCACACAAGCGAACCATTAAATGATAGCATGCAAGGCCAGAGAAGGTCACTGTAAGCCAAACCACCTCCGTTCTCCATTTTATCTCGGCCTATTCCTCCCTATCAAGTCCTTGGGAGGCTATCAGACAAAACACCTGCAAGTCTGCTCAGAGTTAACAGCTTTACCAAGTATGTGGAATCCAAACATTGAAAAGTGACGCATGCAAAGTGGTTAAATTATATAATGTGAAATTTCAGGGTTTTTTTTCCCTTTTTCTCAGTGGTTTGCTTTGATTTCCTGCCTTTATACAAATTTGACCTGTGAATCTCTTTAAGATATGATCAATAAAAATGTTCTTTGAATTTAAAGTTTATGATAAAGGAAAAAAGTCTGTATAGCATCACATTTTTTCGATAATAATTAGATGTTATTTTGAAATAAATTTTATATCTTTTTCGTCAGTATTTTCCCAAATTATCAAAAAATAAATTCAAAAATAAACTATAAGAAAAAGGAGCTGCACAGTGGACCAGTGGGTAGCACCGCTGCCTTGTAATAAGAAGGTTCCAGGTCCGATTCTGGACCTGGGGTCTTTCTGCATGGAGTTTGCATATTCTCCCTGAGCATCCATGGGTTCTCTGCGGGTACTCCTGTGTTCTGTCAGATGAGCATACACCATACCTATAGTCAATACCTGTTTATCTCTTTAGTTTTGGATGAAAAATAAACTTTAAACTACCTCAACAGGCATGTATCCCTTCAGTCATGTACAAAAAACTACTAAATTACTTACAGGAAATGCTTAGAACAAATCAATGCCTGGATGTGCCATCATTTTCTTCAACTGAATAAAACAAAACTGTAGTAATAAACTTTGG
>NW_015150511.1:1182999-1184958 GCF_000732505.1 Cyprinodon variegatus
CTTCCAGAAAACTGTAAAAGCGGAAAGTCTGAGTTCCTTTAAATCAAGAATAGAAACACATTTGTTTAGGATTGCCTTCCACTGTTCTAGTTAAAGTTAAAGGTAGATTAAGGTCTATTTTTTGTACAAAACTAAAGGAATAAACGTAAACCTTGCGCATGCGTATTGACTATAGGTATCCTGGTCTGATGGGTTATGCTCACCTGACAGAACACCGACCACTCAGACAGATTTAGCTAATTGTTGCTTTTTAAAACCATCTCAAACTGAAATGCATATCTGGAGGCCATAATGATATATTAGTAGTTCCTAAACTACTGAACATATAATAGACTCTTTGGATGTTCGGTTCCCGGCCCGGCGTCCTCCCACGGTCCAAAATCTTCTCTAAATTCCCCCTAGATGTGAGATTGGGATCAAAAGCGTGGCAGAAAATGAATGGATGCATGGATATAAAAAAAATGTTCAGGGGTTGCATTCAAATTTTATTTTTTGTTGAGCAAAGATAGTGAAGGAGGGCCTTTGACTGTGAGGTCTTTTCACTCCTTTTATCTCCAAATGCAGGAGGTTGTCAGGGAGGCAATGGCAGGAAAGGACTTCATTTTAAAGCTTTCTCACTCATATTTACAAGGCAAATAAACATCGTCTAAATCAATTTTTCACATGGCTGCAGAATATCCTGAATGGTTTGACTTCAGAGGTGCTAAGTCCTCTTGATCTTTCACCCCAACCCCCCACAAGATTACCTGAGCCCCTTCTGCACCTGAGAGAAGAGGTGGTTGAGGGTCTGAGGACTCGTCACAACAGCGGGCTGCTCGCACATGTCCAAGGACAAAGACCCTCACACCTGTGGGATCAGGTCGGAAGTAACGCCGGCGGGGGGGATAAGGGGGTCCTCTATGTGTGGAGAGAGGCTGAGGGTCACAGAGACATGCATGATAACCACGGTAAGTGCTCAAAGGCCCTAAAGAGGCATGTGTGTGCAGCTAGAGAAGGAAATGGGGAAGCAGGAGTTGAGCCGCCATCATGCAGCATGTGTCTGTTTTCATAACGCCGCTGCCTCTCCATGCAGTCCAGGTGTTCATCGGGGGGCTATTGTCATCCAACCGGACTTATTGGCCCCTCTCCTCCCTGTCAGCTACCTGCTCTTTGATGTCTGGGAAGTCTCTCGCCCCCTTTGTGTGCGGGTCAACATTCCAGCCGCACACACTCTCTATGCATGCGCATACGAAAACACACCTGCGCATCGGCACGCAGAGCTAGAGACAAAAACAGACAGAGGAGAGCAGAGGATGAGGAGTAAAAGGGAGAGGGGAAGGGAGGGATAACAAAAGAACAAGAGGGGGACGAAGTACAAGTAAACACTTGCTCTGCATCAAAGGGATCAACTTAAAGGAGAAGAACCTGTTGGGATTCATGCAGCAGACCATCGCAAACATCGATACATTTCATTCATATCTGAGCTGGACTTTAGTTTAAACATCTGCTGGTGATAGTTAGGCTTTTTCTGCAGGCTTGTTATAGACATCAGCTCTGACTGTTAGTCTCTGCATGCTTTGATGGTGTATTTAGAAAAGCATGGTGCTTCAAAATAACTATGTGAAGAATGTCCAAAGTACGTTAAAATGATGCAGTAAGAACAGGTGAAGGATCTGAGCACAGATTTTATTCCAGCAGGATTAAATATCCTCCTTAATATGTATTATTTGATTTCTCCTGTGCATTTAACACAACTTAAAGTCATTTACTTTTTCAAATATTGTAGAAAACTAAGAGTTAGGCATCAACAATTGACTGGATCAAAGACTACCTGACTGAAGGTTCAGCTGTGTGATCAAGTAGTCAGGAGTCCAGGAACTGGACTGGCATGGCTGTGCATGGCTATCACTGGCCCTACATAGTTACCATGGCTATCACTGCCCCTACATAGTTAGCATGGCTATCACTGCCCCTACATAG
>NW_015150511.1:1187182-1189379 GCF_000732505.1 Cyprinodon variegatus
CCTTATCCCCCCTCAACTCCAAAAGTTTTCTCCTTCTGATGGAGATGGATTTTTACTTGCTATAAATCAGAGTGCTGATGTGGAGCTACTAAACTGAGTTCGTATTGTTTGATTTATAGTAACCAGTTGGTTTGACCTGCAGCATGATTTTAATTAAAAATTACATGAAATTACTATCAAGTCATCAGCATTTTAAGTGAAGTGATTAGGATCTAGAAAACACTATTTGGAAAGTATGCAATAAATAAATAGCAACATTTTAGAAATATATCTGTTAAAAACTATTTGTGAAAAAGTTAAATATAAAAACGAGTTTTCAAAAATAGATAATCGATAATGGATAGATAAAAATAGATAATGTTCTTTGTTAGCAAGAGTCATGGAACAAAATTCACCCTATAATGAAGCCCACTAATGCTGAATACAAGAGGCATTGACTGACTTTCAATGTAACCAACCTAATTGTGGACATTTTACTCTTAAAAGAATAATTTGATTGGTTAAATGCAGAGGTAAATTTCTCCAATGTGAGATCAATAAAGTTCAGTTATTAATATTGAGTAAGATTTTTCTCAGTTTGAGCAACATTTACTCAGACACACATTTTGCTCTGAATTGTTGTGTGCAATTAAACCAGGTGATCCACTATTTTAAATGAAAAAAAAGTAGCTTCTGAATACCTGGGGAAGCCCAGAGAAGTTCTCTGCAGACTAATTGATTGCGCTGTTCACCACTGTTGTGTTATCTCACCCTGCAAACATGACATTTAACAAGAGGTTTGTCTTTAAAAACAGCCTGCTGTTCTCCGCATCAGGTCTTTCTGTCTTTGCTTGTTTGCTTAGCGCTCCTGACGACAGGTGCTGACAGATGACAGACTGTCAAGAGGCTCTGATCACACAAACAAGTTCTTAGCACACTTTCACTCACTTCTTCTCTCTTTAACTCTCACAAACCTCCACTGCTACTTCTATAAGCTAGTTAAAGATTAAAACAACATCAAAAATGGAAATTTTTCTTTAAATTTTAGGAATTTTTTGGGAAAATGTCCTGCTTTGCTGCTTTTGTTGAAGCCTTTAGAGGTGAAGACCCTCAATGATGGAGAAGAGTATCGGTTTTAGTGTTTTTAGAAGATGAGAATGAGAGATTGCAGGGTTCCTCTGGTTCAACTTTCTCATTTGACCTCTGTAAGTAAAGGTGTCGTTTTACATTTCAGGTTAATTGGTGCAAGGGATGATGATGATGATGCCGGTGCTTGTGCGCTTCTGGGTGTGTATGTTGGCTTTGGGTCATATCTCTGCCTCCCTCTGTCAGCCAGGTGCATAGCAGCATTACAGAGCTTTTATCCCAAGCCGATCCCGGGAATGCAGGGAATGTTTCCCTGGTCACAGTGCCCTGGCAGCTCCTACTCTCTCTCACACACACACACACACCGTTCCTCAGCCTCTCCCAAACCCCCACGTTTTAACCCCGACACCACTGACAGACACAGCCCAAAGAGCAGACACCTGGCTTTGTGCACATACACATGCACACACCCTGGGGATGCTCGGGGAAAGTCAGGGATCAGCAGAGACACTCTGGAGAAACAGGAGAAGACAGAAGGAACCAGATGCAAGATATTAGTCAACAAAAGAAAGAGGTGGAGGGTAAAGAATGAGGGGGGTAGTGAAAGAGAGAGACATGAGCCAAAGATGGAGAGATTTCAAAATGCTTCATAAACTGGCAAATAAAACAAAGCATTGATATAACATACATGCAGGCAGCCTTAAACTGTCAAACGCTGAAAACGAGCGACTCTTGCAGGTCGCAGAGAGCCTGGGCAGGAAAGGGTTAACTCTCCATCTTTCTCTGGCTGTCAGTCTGGAGTTAACACCACCTGAGTGTCCTGTCAAGCTCATTTCCTCTCCTTTCTACCACCTGCCAATCAACCTGCCATGCCGCAAGAACCACACCTGTGGCATGTGTGAGATTTCCCAGGAGAGTTTTTTTTTTTTTTTATCTGGGGCTTTAAAAAAATATCCATACACTTGTTGCTTTTCCACTAAATAATAAATCATGATCTTTAGTCTGAGTGACTTTGTAGAAGTTTTAAAACTTTCCATATTTTGTCATAAACAAAAACAAATTGCGGGTGGTGTAGTATGAAGTTCAAATGTTTACGACGGAGTATTAGGGCCACACATGAAGAGAAAAAATA
>NW_015150511.1:1190388-1192696 GCF_000732505.1 Cyprinodon variegatus
TATATAAATAAACAGAATGGAAATTGAACAATATAGTCCACATTCCAAAAATGTTATAAAACAATCCACTGGACTTTGTTTCCTACTTTAAAAACGATTTGCTTCCCATCCAGGAAGCTTTTTCAATTCACAATTGACTATGACCTGGATGACTGAGAATCTTCATCAAACACAACATACTCCAAACTTTCATATTTTTTTCAAAAACCTAAGAGAGCAAACTAAATATTAAAAACATAGAACTCTTTTTGCATCCACTATATTCCCATTTCCTGCTTTGTATTGAACATTTTACATAAAATCCAATAAAATAGACTGACATTTATATTTACAAAGTGATAGAAATTTGAATAAGTTGAAGAGCTTTAGGTAATGTGAGGTATGAATAAAAAATTTGTAACCAAACAGGATTAAAGTACCTCTTCTGAAGCATTTCGCCTTGTCTGACATGTGCGATAATGCTTTGTCTCAATTCACACGCTGTAAGAATGAAAACCATTTCGCTGCTGGGAAGAGAACTCACAAGCTCTTGTAGAGCCTGACGCACACACGCTGTTCGTTATCTAAACACCGTGGGCCATGATTCCTCACTCCCATCCTTCTTCTTCTCTCTCAGACTGAGGCCAAGGCAAACACTGTTTGTGCGCATCTGATACGCTCATATCTCCTCACTCACCTCCCACCATTACAAATCCCCAGATGCTCTTACTTGGAGTAAATGGTTTGCACTAAATGTGCTGAATTATCTATCATATCCAGGAAACACAAATCCTTAAATACGTCTAACAAGCAGGAAATCTGTAGATTATATTACTTTTAGGTATTTCCAATCGATTAAATCTCTTTAAATGCTGCTTGGTTGATTGTATAAACTTTAAAGTGTTGTATCAGCTTTTTTTCGTTGTTGTTCTCTCTCACCATCTGAACGATTGAGTACGTTAAGTTTGGGGAAGTGCCAAGGACTGATGGCGAGAGAAATGGATGTGCAGAAAGCGAGTCCAGTCGGGCAGTCAATGCAACCTGTCAGCAGTGTTGCAGCAGTGCAGCTGTGTGGTGTCTCTGTTAGTTGGACGGGCTCTGTTTCACACACAATTCCTCTGTGGCTCCCCTAATAGACCCACGGCCCTCACAAAGCGACCCTGCAATTGGTTCCCGAGGGGGGAGCTGGACCTCCCCCAAGCTCAGACAGATGCAGACACTGCACTTAAGACTGTCTGTAAGGGAAGAACATTGGAGAAAAGCCAGTATGCATCTGTCTGTGGCGGTGCTTTGTGATTTTCTATCGCCGTGACGACTTCAGGAATTAAAGGTCTCTTAAGATGCCTGCAGGAACCCAGAATCTAAAGAACTCTTTAGTAGGAATGATGGAAAGCTGATTCAAAAGCTAATTCAAAAAGGGGAAAATGTTCCTTTTAAATTAGAGGTGAAGGAGAACAGAAATAATTTTAACTCCTAAAAGCTCTCACATTATTTCTACTTAAGTTCAATAATAAATAGTTCCTGATTCACATGTTAAAGGATTCATAACCTGGTGTTTTACTAATGCAGTCTCTCTGAAATGTTTAAGCAATCACATTTCCACTTTTTTCCTTGTGGACAAATTGTGGAACATTTCACATTCAACATGTCACATTGGAAGAGGTTTTATTTAAAAGAGCTCTATGTTTCTTTTTAGTGCAACTTTCACCTATGATCTGAGTGGCAAGTTAGTCAGTGCACTTTTTTTCCCTCAGTTGCATAATTTACCGCCTGTTTAATGTCTTTAATCTCAGCAGAAGTTAGTAGTAACTATTTACATTTACTTGCATAACATTTTTTTTTTATTTAATTTCTTATTAGAAAGAGTTCAATGATACTGTATGTATGTATGATAGTGCTAAAGGCAGGAAACAAACAAACAAAAAAAAACATAACACAAAAACCCTTAACAATAGGCTATATGTAACCCAGTGTTAAAACCACTAAAAAGAAAAAAAAAAGAAGAAAAAAATAAAATATATATAGATAGATAGATAGATAGATAGATAGATAGATAGATAGATAGATAGATAGATAGATAGATAGATAGATCTTGATTTAATATCTTCTTCTATAATACTTAAAAATAAGTTGATAAGTATGTCCATAAATATAAAAACTGCTAAAAATCTTTAAAAACTTTGATATATGAACTTTCTGTTCTGAGTAGGTCAGAGCAAATGTGAGTTTTTAATACACATTCTGATGTTAAACATAGTGTTATAGATGTACTTCATGGCACTTTTAGATTGAAATATACACTCACCGGCCACTTTATTAGGTACCCCAT
>NW_015150511.1:1195310-1196575 GCF_000732505.1 Cyprinodon variegatus
TCAGTTAGTAACTCAGTTACTTTTTGGGAGAAGCAACTAGTAACTATAACGAATTACTTTTTCAAAGTAAAGTGCCCAACGCTGCCTGTGAATTTAAAATCTTCTGATCAGGCCCCACTTTCTTTATACTAGTGTTGGTATCAGTCATCGAGGTGATTAACATATTTACCATCTACTATTATCAGGTGTAATTAAAGTGACCCTTCTTGTGGGTTACATATACATGACTGAAAATAATAAATAGTAAATAAATAAGTGGAAATAAATAACAAGGACTTGCGTAACTTTTTTTACAAACAAATCGTTTCACCTTAGCATATATCTTACTTTTTCTTTACGGACCTTTACAGCTTTAACTTCAATTATGAGTATTCACTTTTTAAGCACAATCTTTATTATTTTATTTTAACTTTTCTGTGCTGAGACTTCTATGACACGGAGATTGATGTTATATCCAATCAAACATTTTGTACCTTCTATCACTCATTATATAGAGCAAGGAATGGTTTCATATGTTTCATGTACAGAGTGGATTTTGATAAGCTTTTATTCTGTTTAAATTATGTTCTTTTTTGTACTATTTTAGTCTTTAAAACTGAGGAGATTTAAATATAACTGCATTTTATGGTCTGTCTGATTACATTATTTGTAAATAGTGAAAAAGTAACTCAATACTTAGTTATTTCAATAAATAATTTTTTAACTCTTATTTGAGTAATTCTTGGGACGGCTTTTACTCAAGTAGTAATATCTTCAGGTTGTGCTCCCCCCTTACTTGAGTGTAATATTTCCCAGACTGGGAGTCGCAGTAAGGTTTTAAATCTCTCATCTAAATCTAAGCAATTGTTTCACCTTTCCCATGGGGTAATTTCATTCCAGTATTGTTAAGACAAAGGGAAACTCTATTGAAACTTAGGAAGCACTTAGGAAAGGTAAAGTAAGGTAGCTGTTTCCTCACGTTAATTTTAAAAAATGTTTTATTTAATATATATATCTTAATTTTAAAACTTTCTCTTAATTTATTTTTACAGATTTTACAGATTGAGAATTCTACAGATCCCATTCTCTTCATTTCAAGGCCAATACAAAGGCTCGCTCTGGAGGGTGAACGTTGATCTATAATGGTGCATTCAATTCACTTCAGTTTATTTCTATAGCGCCAAATTCACAACACAAGTCATCTCAAGGCACTTTACAGTTCAACCAGATCATCCAATCAGATTGATTTAAAGTTTTCTATCTAAGGAAAACCAGTTGATTGCCTC
>NW_015150511.1:1198383-1206039 GCF_000732505.1 Cyprinodon variegatus
GCATTTAAGCTATTAGTATTTAATAGAATACAGCCCGCATTTTATTTTTTTTTGTTTTATTTTAATAATTAACCAAACTTAATCAATTCTTCCTTATTACACAAAACCAAATACACAAATGCACAACATTAAGATGTAATTTAAAGTTATTATCTGACCATAAAACAGTTACATAAAGCAACGAATGTCACATTTTAATTTCAGTTATCAGCAATATTAAGTAGCATATACACCTATTCAATATTATATGGCAGACTCATGTTGAAATCAATACCTTATTTCTAGTTGTTCCATCTCTTCTTATTTGAATACAATTTAACTTCCTTATAATGAGGAAAAACAACATAATTTTCAGTAGTAATCTGACCATGAAGCAGTTATGTAGATCTACTGTATCGCTTATCAATTATAAATAAAAAATCATAATAGAAACAATCATTAAAAATCTCCTTCATGGACATCAAACTTTTCTATAGAGGAAAAAATACACCAGAGGTAATTACACAAATGAAGGAAAAGCACATCAGCACACTCCTCAATTTCATACCATAAAGAATGAGGAAATGATGTGGAACCCCTGAACGCAACGCTGCTTAAAAACAATGAAAGGGAAACAGCAGAGATGTACCACTCAGACAAAGAGGAATAATCAACCAACCGACTCTCTTGAGTCATCCTGACGTTGTGATTAACACTAATCAGCACCAACAGGAACCAGGCAGATGCAGGAAAATGAAGCGAGAGAACATAGAACAGTCTTTTTTGGCTCAACCCCAAAGACTTAACAAGCTTTCCATCGCTGTCATGTCATCACTCAATTAAAAGGTTAGTCCATGTTTATTCTTTCTGTTAAACAGATTAAGGAAAATATCAACAATCACTTATTAGCTAGACTCACAGCCTCTGGGCAGAGTTCAGGCTAACTGAGCTTTATCTGTTTTTTCTGGAGAAGACAGAATGATCCGATTTTTTTTCCAAAGCCTACCTTTTATAAAAAGTCGCTTGGGACAAAGAACTTTAGATCTTCCTCCCAAGTGCAGTAACTATACTCAATAAATTACCATGTTTAGTTTTTCTATATGTGATATAAAGTCAAATTCAATTGAATTAAATCAACTGTAAATGCTTTAAGGATTTTAAAACTGCATTTCAATCAAATTTTACTCTTATTTTTATTGTTTTCTTTTGTTAGCTTACAGGTATGAACGTTTTTTTTTTTTCTGTATATAGTTAGCTTCTCTTCACTGATTTCCTGTTGCATCCAGAAAAAAAAATGAAATCCTCATTCTCCTGCATAAAGCTCTATATAATCTTATATCAGAGATGAGATTTTTTTCTTATATTCCTAACAGAGCAGGTTTACTAGTGGTTCCTAGAATTTCTAAAAGAAGAATGGGAGGCAGATCTTTTAGTTCTCAGGTTTCCTATGGAAAAAACTACCAGTCCATCCATCTGTTCATCCATCCACCCATCAATCCTTCCATCCGTCCGTCCATCCGTCTGTCCGTCCATCCATTTTCGAACACACTTATCCCTGCTGGGGTCGCGAGGGGTGCTGGTGCCTATGTCCAGCTCTCTGTGGGCAAGAAGCAGGGTACACCCTGGACAGGTCGTCAGTCTGTGGCAGGGCACTACCAGTTTCAATCTGTCTTTTTTATTGATAAAGCATATAGTAAGAGTGGTTCAGGTTATCCTGAGCTATAGTTATCTCGGTAGTTATGCTGCTATAGGCTTAGAATGCTTGAGGACCAAAAAGGGGCCACTTTTCTCTATCTCTATCGGTCTCCGCCAAGTGACGTCAATTATCAATTGTAGTGTAAAATGGCGTCTTAGCAACAAATGTCACGTGACTGGCAGAGACCGATTTTCAGGCTTATGTTAACTGTAATGACTTATCTTGGACAGGCTGCTATGTAAACGGGCCTTTAGTCCTTCCTTTAGCTATGCTGCGGTTGTTTACACTACACCTTTTCCACCTAAAATGGCGTCTTAGCAACAAATGTCACGTGACTGGCGGAGACCGATTCTCCAATTCTGCATTATTTCTTAGTCTCTGTTTTCTTCTCGTCATATTAGCTTTATCTGGTCTTTTTTGCTGTTTGGCTGTGACATAATCCTGGAGAGAAATATCAGCTGGTCAGCTACCATCAACAACTCTCATGATGATAGTCTTGGGTCTGTTTCTCAGTGCTTAGTCCTATTTCTCATCTAGACATAGCCATGGGCTCAGTTTTTACTGTGACTAACTGGATGTGCTCTCTTTCATCCCCTTGACAAGGGAACTGTCCAAGAGCTCAGTTGCTTAACTGTTTCCTGCCTAGATAGAGCCACCTATGGAGCTACTTTACAATTACCTATTCTAAAACAGAAAATAGCTGCATGTATAGTTTGCCTGAGAGATTGCCCAAGAGTAAAAGACACAATGCAACCAAAATTTCTACTGCAATTAAACATACTTAATATGCCTGGAAAGGGGATCAAATTATGCCAGGCCTGTTGATGACGCCGTGATGCATTTATGTAAACAACCCAGGAAAGGAATTGGGCATCCACACAACAATGTACTGCGGTTTCAAAGACTCCTTCATATGCGTCCGACAAATGCAACCTTCTTTTCGCCCGGGTGGTAAAACATATCCGTTATATCCTCCGTAGCATTGGGTTTCCCATGATTCATTGCAAGTCCAAGCAAGCCAATTGCTCCGTGCTCAGAGAAATTAAGGGAAATGGTGACGAACATTGGTGAATATCGCAGGGGCAGTTTAACATAATACAAGTATGTGAATAATTTCGTCTTAAATTGTTGAAAATAGTTATCGTAATTGACATGGTTATTGAGTCAGATATGTCCTGGGTAACATTTTGTTTATGAAAAGGTCTAGTTGTCCCTTTAAAAATTGGTTTGGCTAACATGTAAGCAGTGGCAACTAAAGGCCGCAAGGGTGCGTCCCTACTTACCCAATGAACTACATGAAGACAGAAAAAATTTGAATTATAAAATTAAAAATTTTGAAACATATTAATATATTGTCTAGAGGTGCAAGAGAAATATTTAATCTTTAATGATGAGTAAAGCTATTTCGCTCGTTGTCGGATTGGTGATGTATTTCTACCCTGGGGCGCAAAAATCGTAGCCCACAGACTTTGGTTAAACATTGTCCATGCCCAGTAGCTCCTCTTTAATGCCAAAAATAGGAGCATTCTGTGGTGCAGCTCTCCTGCACTCAGAGCTGAAAGCAACTTTACTTGCACACTACTTCCTGCCACAGCGCTGATGTCACAGTCGTCTGTTATAAAGTGCAACTGATTGACAGGTTTAGAGAATTACTTAGCAGCAAGGCTTGGCTAACTGTATGCAGCAAGGCGAAAGCTTTATTCTGCTTTCCCTGCCTTCTTTTTCAAACATCAGGATCTGACCCAGCATGGATTAAGATAGATGACTGATTTAAAGCACTTTTCAGAGCATTTTATAATGTTGTTTTTTGTTGTTGGCCTTCATGTAAATATACTGGTGTGATATCCTCATATACATTTCTTTGGTTTTTGGTATACGTCGATTTTGCAGTTGTAGCCCCAAATCTGATATCTCTGCGATGACGGTACTGCCGCTGAAGCTCCTCAACAATGAAATTAGTAGCCTACACAGAACAGTAGTGAGTTCTTTTTTTTTTTTTACGTTCAAAACACTGATTTGTGCGGAAAATACAGAGGTAAAAAAAAAAAAGTATTTTATGTTTTAGACCTGAGCTTTTTACATGGATGATTCCTGAATTCTCAGTGCCTTTTGCTCTTGCAGAGATTCTCTCTTGTTTGTCTCAAGGACGTGGTGATCACCCCTCTGCACTCTGAAACCCATTATTTTCAGTGGCCTGCCCCAAGCAAGGCTGCAAAATAACCTGTTTCAAGTGTGTGTTTGTCTGATTTCTGTGGAATTTTTTTATCAAGTACGACCCTTTACAGGACACTGCACATTCGAAAGTTTTACACTAGGATGGAAAGAATTTTCTTGTCAAGTACATTAGGTAAGTGTGTTTTAAGGTAACTTATTACAGGTAAGCCATATACCTAGCATAGTTTTTCCATAAGCAGAGGTAGGAGTGATACGAACTGTGGCAAGTACACCACAAACTGCGTCCATCTGTAATGTACGGGAATCGGACCCAAGATACAACCAAGACAGATCAGTGACTTTTACAGATTTTATTTGAGAAATGAACAGGGAAGCATAACGGGAGCCCCTGACTCGGGAGGTCCAGAGCATTAAGAGCCGGTTAGAGGCAATTACCTAAGTTAAGAACTGAAGTCCGGTTGCAGACAGGGTTTGCTGGGGCACGAGCCCGTAGGCAGCTGTCAGGTTGACAGAAGTTTATTCAGTGGGGCTTTCCAGAGACGTGATCCAGAGGGGTCCAGGCTCAGCAACAGTGTGGCAGATCCAGCAGCAGTACAGGCAGGGAGATCCAGGAGGGGAGGTCCAGTTCCAATCCAGGTCCGTAAACAGAGTCCAAAATCCAGAGACAGATCCAATCAGGGTGCCAGGCAGGCAGGCAGAGGTAGAACAGGGACAGGCAGGCTCGGTAACAGAAAGCAGATCAGATCGGGCAACAGGCAGGCAGACAGGTTTGCAAAAGGAAGGCTGGAAGGTTCTCACCGGTAGGTTCAAGACGATCTGGCACAGGTAGCTAATCTGAATGGGGCTTAAAAGCAGGTGGAAACAGGTGAAACCAGTTAAGGGCTGATTGCAGGTGAGGTGAAGCTGAGCAGGAGTGCAGAGTGGACAAATAGGCCAGCCCCAGTGCCACAATATTACACCATCAGCAACATGTGCTGGTCTTCCCTCTGAGCAAGAAGAGACAGCAGTTCTCCTGCAGCAGTGGGTGTGCTATTATGAAATGTCGATTGATAAGTTCTATTATCCTGACATAAGTAAGTAACCTAAGGGCATAACAGAGAAAATAGCTGCGTTACAACGTTATTTTGTAATGCATTTTTACAAACATTTGGTCCATTTGTGTACTGGGCTGGGCAAGAGGAGTAATAACACCCCTTAAGGCGAGAAAGTGTTGTCCGCACCAAGGTACTGAAAACAAAATGCTCTAGCAAGTCAACATTGATTTGGAAAGAGTGTACAATGTGATTCCTTCAAGATAAGCCTGAAGATTGTTCAACTTTGAGGAGTGCCTTTGTAGCTTCTTATGTAAGACTTATAGCTTATTCGTGGCAGATGAATGTCATATGAGACAATAATAAGATTGTGATGTTGATGAGATAATGCTGAGATAATGCTAAAGCTGAAGTGAATGGAACAAGATTTGCTTAAGCAGGCTGAAATCATTCTGAGTCAATGAATTTTTTTGTGATCTTTGCTTTGTAAATCTTTACTGACACGGAAATGACTTGTATTCCGAGAAATTGGCAAATATGTGAAGTACAATCCTGTTTAACAGATGAGTGTGTTGGTGTGGGTAAGGCAGCAACACAGCTGTAAACAGCAACAAAACAAGAAGCGACTTGTGAGTTTTTGTTCTGTTTTTTGATGTTTTCAGAGATCTATTGCAACCATACCAACAAGATAAACGTAAATTTTGAAGATAAAACACCTCTGCTACCATCTATGAACTCCCCACGCCCCTTCGCCGTTCATCTGTCTAGTTCCCTTTCTCCATCATTTTTCTGCTTTACTCTACCCGTAGGGTCCAGATAGGGATCTCCCCCAAAATCCTGAACAGAACCCACACACAGCACCCCCACCATCATTGAATACCACAGAACAAGTGAGTGTACATCTCTGTCAGAAGTTTTGTGGACAAAAATGTGGGTACACATGAAGTTATGTGTGATTGAATCTAAAAAAAAAATGAGATAAGACCAGTCCTGTTTTGTGGCAAATTGTGGTACGCCTGTGCCTTGTATGCCTGTGGTCTACAAGTGCACAGTAGTAGGAATCTCTGTCTGAGCAAAGCAGGAAGCAAAGACTTCTGCACAAGATGGTGGCGATAAGGGTGGGTGCATATTATTGTGTGTATGTGTGTCACCAGTGAGGTGGGACGGGTTCAGTGGCAGGACAAGCTCATCCATGCTGGTATTCGTGAGAGGCTCCATGGCGGGATGGAATGGGGGTTTGTGGGATAAGGCGGGGCACAGTAGCCGGGAAATGCCCAAATCCTGCTTCTTAAAATCTGCCTCTAAAACTAAGGTGTAATCACACAAAAAAGACAATATCATCTGCAAAAGAGCAGTGTACAAGATGTCTTAGAGTCATATTGTTCCGTATTACAGCAGGATTGTGCTTATTTAGCTGCATATTTCTTCTATATAAAAGAAGATATCTAATTTTAAGGATTTGAACAAGGAATGATTCCATTGTGTTTGGCATTTTGTCAAAAGCAATGTTACTTATCAAAGAAAACCGGTCTTACTTTGAGTTACTGTGTGAAATGAGGTCATGGAAACTGTACCTGCTGTTTGCTTTGTATTTAGATTACGTAATTTTTATCCTCCCTGCTTTAATTAGTTTAGGTTTTGTTCATTGCAATTGCATACATTGAATATTGTTTTCCTTAAGATATTTGTGTAAAACAACTAGGTATTTACTCAGGATCCTTAAGAGCAGTTGTTGCCATTTTTGTAGCCTCAATCATTCCTTCCCTTGTGTTACATAAGGGTAGGAAAAAAACAAATGACCCATAGTAAACATAGATGCACAAGAACAAGATTCTTACTGAAACATTTTTTTCTAAACATCTATTTGTGATAAAGAAAATAATACCATAATAACACAAGTAACAATTTACTGCTACAGATTCAATTCAATTAATTTAAATTCAGTTTATTTATATTGCTCCAATTCTCAACACACGTCAACTAGAGCTACTTTACAATTCAACAAGATTCAACCAGACCATAAGGTTATCGTTTTCTATCTAAGGAAAACCAGCTGATTGCATCAACTCATTGACTCTATGGCAATCCCTCACACTAAGCATGCTTGTAGTGACAGTGGAGTGGAAAACTCCCTTTTAACAGGAAGAAACCTGCAGCAGAACCAGGCTCAGTGTGAGCGACCATCTGCTGAGGCCCACTGGGGCTCAAGGAGACGGAAGTGGACATATACATGTCATGATGGGGTCCTAAAATTTGCCCTCATGCAGAACACCGCACAGAGGCAGGGTAAAAGTTAACCAGTTTATTGAAGAATGCAGAGAGACAAACATTGAACTCAGAGGGACAAACTAAGGGGACTCCCAGCTGGGGAGAATCCAGCGGTCTAGGGAAATTCTGAGAGCCTAAACAAGGGGAATCTCTGCGGGGGGAAAAAGAGAGACCTATCTAGTGGGGATTCTCCTATATGTGTGCAGATTTGACACTATTCACCAGAACCATGTTGTCTGAGCTCCTGATGAAAGGAAGCTATAAGAAAAAACACATTTGATGCTGCAGTTTCTCTTGCCTGACACTTGCGAACTTTCAAGGTTTCACTCGCAGATCAGTCTGGCTACTTTCCGTTAAAGAAAATTTGGAGCCGTTCACCAAACGAACGTCCAATCAGCGTTGGCTTTGAGGCGGGTTGAGGTGTGACGCAACGAGAAGCGCGACAGTTCAGTCTAAAGAACATGGTGGCTTCAGCCGATGAAACTAGCCTTAGCGCGGCTATGGAGC
>NW_015150511.1:1206049-1209921 GCF_000732505.1 Cyprinodon variegatus
ATTCTAATTTTCTGAGACAGTCCAGTATTTCTTCACTGAAAGAAGAGCAAAACACTGCTCTGGAGGCTTTTCTCAGAGGAAAAGATGTTTTTGCTCTTCTCCCGACTGGTTTCAGCAAGAGTAGCCTGGCTTGTGGTTGTGTTTTCGTCGTCGCTCTGTTAGTACGTCATATGCTTCGCTGATCTGACTGGTTTATTTGGCCCGTCTATCACCAACATAGGCCAATCAGCTAACCAGTAATTTCGCCCCTTCCCAAAATTACTTCAACGAAAAGTTTCCAGCAAATCCATCTGGCGGAGTCAGGTTAATCAGCATGGGCAAAAACAGATAAGTGAAACAGGAGAAAAGACAGGTCTATGGTGCCAAGATCATAACAGTTTGGTTTCTTCACAAACCAAGCATGGTGTTGCTACCGAGGAAGAACATCTGCTAGGTGTGCCATGAAGCATTCTCAACATTTATTTACTTGTCTGCCTGGGACAGGATGGCAGTAGCATGGGGGATTCGCTCCACCGTGCAGCATTTGATGGCCCCGCGGGGAACCTGGAGGTCCTGGACAATATTCCATGTCTTTGTCTTCCAATCATAGCGCTCGACTTCAGCGGTCGCCACTTCATCATCTTCAGCTAGACCACCCACTACATACAGCTGGTCCTCCAACAACACCACACCAAAGGCTCTGCGGGGGTGCACCATGGGAGTCAATGTGTGCCAACATTGAAACGAGGGGTCATAAGCCAAAACCTCAGATATGACTCTTCTATCATCGCAGCCACCAAGCTGAAAAAAGAAAACGGCAAATTTAGAATCAGAAAAGCCACAGTTGAATTTAAAACAACTAGTTTCTTTGACTCTCTTTACCACATAGAGCTGATCGTTGTAGGCAATGACACCTACTCCCGATCGACCGCTTTCCATTCGAGTGATAAAGGTCCACTGGTCGGTGTCGGGGTTGTAGACCTCACAAGAAGACAACTTGCCAACTACAGTAAATCCACCACAAATGTATATCTGAAGGAGGAGGAAGAATGTTAGAAAATGCTTTAATTTTATTAATGTAAATCCCTTTTATTGTCCCACAATGGGGAAATTCACCCTCTGCATTTAACCCATCCCCTTTGGGAGCAGTGGGCTGCCATTGTGTGACCCCCAGGGAGCAGTGTGGGGTTAAGGGTTTTGGTCAGGAACCCATTCTCTGAGACAGAAACTGGTTTGCTTCACTGAGAATGAGAAAAATATGGACTTTGCTGTTGACTGGTGCATTGTCGAAAGCCTTTCTAGATGGGACTAAACTCTCGCTACTGAGGGTGGACCCTGCCTTAAAAAAATCTTGGTCTGTTCTGCCATTGCTCATAAACATGACCCTAAACCACATGAACATCTCTGTCACCATTTACACACCTGATTTAAGGAGACAGATTATCAAAAGTTCAAAACATTTAATGCATTTTCTGCAATGAAGCCATACTTGATGGTTTAATTCTAAGTTTATTCTAAGTATTTTAGGTTGGCTTCCCCTTCTTAATTTTTAATATTCTGACATCTTTATAGCAAAAGAAGACACCAAGGCATGATGTCATCCCTGGAAGAGATATTTTATCCTCAACAGATTTCTGCAGCGTTTACCTTTTTGTTACACCTATATGTTTAACATGATCAAAAATGGTTCTATTATCGGCGGCTCAGTGGGGCAGTGGGTAGCACTGCCTTGCAGCAAGAAGGGTCCCAGGTTAGATTCCCGGCCTGGGGTCTTTCTGCATGGAGTTTGCATGATCTCCCTGAGCATGCGTGGGTTCTCTCCGGAGTACCCGGAGAGAACCCAGCTAACTGTTAGGTTAATTGGTTTCTCTAGATTCTCCTTAGGTGTGAGTGTGTCAGTGAATGGTTGTTTGTCTCTATGTTTCCGATGGAATGGCCTGTCCTTGCCTCTCGCCTGATGACAGCTGGAGATAGGCACCAGCACCCCTAGCGACCGTGCTTGGGATTAAGCGTGTAAGAAAAGGGATGGTTGGATGGTTCTATCATCTGGTCATCTTTGTGTCAAAGATGGCCAGATAAAATAGAAAAAGCAGTTTGCAGGCTATAAACTGAACTTGTTAAGGAGGGATAACTGCAGACTTATCCAGGCAGAACACACTCAAAGTCTAAATGTATCCATGAAAGATCCCCAGGTGATAAAATCACAGATCAAGCCTTGATTTTTTTCTCCTGATAACTGATCTACTTACCTTGCCGTGCAAAGCAGCAGATGCAGCGTCGGTCCTACGGTTTTGCATTGGTGCGATCAGAGTCCATTGGTTGGTGTCAGGGTTAAATCTTTCTGCAGTATTTAAGGTGATTACCATGTTGTGGCCACCCATTGCATAAATTTGGTCGTCGAGCATGGCCACACTTAAATAACATCGAGCATCGTGCATCGTCCCCACCTCTTTCCAAGTTTTGGTGGCGAGGTTGAAACTTGTCACAGAGTTCAGACAGATGTTATCTTTAGACCCGCCAATGAAGTAGATGTTTCCTTTAGAGTAAATGCAGCCACAGAACTGTGGGAAAGCCAGTGTGTTCTCATACGCTGTACTCCAGCTGTCTGTTCGCACGTTGTACAGGTCAATCTTGCCAGAGGGATAATTTTCTTCAAAGCCCCCAATTGCCAGCAGCACATGAGCGGGCAGACGGTAGGAGGACAGTGGTCTCCTCAAGCCGTGCTGCCGGAGGATCTTTATTACTCTGACCACCATATTCACACAGTGTTTATTGTTCCTAACAAGATCCTCTTTGCAGACAGTGTTAGCCAAGTAAGTAGTCGGCAGTAGTATCAGACGGACCTAAATAAAGACAAGAGGAAGAGGTTGCTGGTAATGATCATATAAAAAAAAAAGCATTCAGACATTGAATTTCTGGGGCACCTCAAAGTGTACCAGATGTAAGATGATTTTTAAAGCCCCCAACATTCACTTACTTTACTCAAAAGTATCTCCATGTGACGCCTGCGTTTGTCAGGGGCAAACTTCACCCAGCGGAGGATGGCCTCAAACACAAAACTCTCATTTCTCACGTTCAGCTCGGCCCTTTCAATAAGGTCTACCAGCCGCATCACAGAGAGCAGCTGGAAATCAGCACAGAGCTCCACCACCTCTTCAAAGTGTTCCAGGATGTAGAAGTAGGCCATTTTCTTTAGATCAAGGAATTCGTGGAGTTCTGCCAGCTTCCAGGTGTTGATGCAGTTCTTGGAGGAGATTTTCTGCTGAAGGAAGTCGCAGCAGGCCTGCGTGACGCCACTGATGGCGAAGTAGTCCGCTGCTTCCAACAGCTCCTCCACAGTGTCCTCCGTCAGCTCAACACAGGAGGTGTATGCGTATTCCAGGATGAGCTCCATGATATGGGATGACACGTTGGAGAAGCTGTAGACTTGCTGCTCTGTTGATTGTTTCCTGAGAAACAGATCCCTGTGGGATCAAGATCAGACATACGAAGAGAGATTTTACGCCACTCCTTTTGTCAGGTTACAACTAACAACAAGGGTGTCGTTTTTTGGGATTTCGACAAACAGAAGGGCTGTGTCTGAACATCCACCCTAATCACAATCTAGGATAGTATGCACAGGTGTCAAGTAACGAAGTACAAATACTTCGTTACTGTACTTAAGTACACTTTTTAGGTATCTATACTTTACTCCATTACTTATTTTTCCCCCTACTTCTGACTTCTACTCATTACATTTTCACACAAGTATCTTTACTTTCTATTCCTTAGATTTTTAAAACAAACGTCACTCGTTACTCTTGGCTTCGGTTTAAAGCACAGGTCACGGATTAGCGGACTGCGAAGTTATGAACAACATTAAATCCAAAGATTTTGTCCGAGGTAAAGCTGAT
>NW_015150511.1:1210992-1212412 GCF_000732505.1 Cyprinodon variegatus
TTTATACTTTTATACTTTAAGTAGTTTTTATGTAATGCTTTTCTGTGGCACCATGAAAACACACTGGCCCCCTCCTGGCCCCCTGGTACATTTGGTCTAGATCCGCCACTGTTCCTCCCCTTCACTAGACGTGGATATACTTATATCCACTTCTATACTTATATTCTGCTGTAAAATTAGTCCTACATTTTCGTTTTTTACTGCTTGCAACTCAACGTAGCATAACCATCACTGCTTAATGTTTTTACATTGCATCATTTTATGGCTATTACTGAGCAACTTGGCTCAGTTCTGGCATGTTAATTTAGTATCTTTAAAACCTCATAGCCTTTCTATAACTTTATAGATTGAGATCAGCAAAAAAAATGGTTTAAAAAAAGTTAATTTTAAAGATATAAAGTTGTTTACCTGAAGTAGGCGCTTGGCTCCATGAGGACGAGCTTATGGACCTTAAACTCTGCATCTTTGACTCTGATCATGGCGTCGCACAAAGTTCCCTCCAGGTACATCTCCTTCCACACGTTATTAGAAGCAGTGCCCATTGCTTTGAAAAGTTTTTAAATGTTTTAAAATGATAAAAAATAATGCTTTATTGCTGCCAAACCGGGGTTTCAGCTTCTGGCTCTCAACTGTTTTTATTTAAATAATTATTTTGTTCTCATCATTTCAAAACTGTTATTTTACACTGTGTCTGTTTTCAACTATATTTACCATGGAAACAATTTTGTCAACAAAACTATGTTTGTTCTAATGTAAACAAGGTACTGCTGTTTAAAAATCAGGGCTCTCTGAAGCATCTCAACCTTTTCAAAAGTGTGGTGGATCCGGTCTTTCCAAGGATGACTGAGAGCCAGTTAAATGTAGCAAACTGCATTTCTTACATTTATCATATTTTTGCATTCACTAAATGGGGTGAACAAGCACATGCACAAGCATCATTTCATGGGCATTACACTGCTGTGCGTTATGCATAAGTTAGGCTGTAAAATATGCTGGAAATATGCTCAGGACTTGTTATGAATATGCTACGTATACGGCCAAAATTGAAAAAATACATAGAAAGTGCAGCGTATGCTAGCGTATTAGAAGATTCTGGGACGTCAGGCGTACGCTGGCTAAATCGGCAAGGTGTAACAGGGCCCTAAAGTATCTCACTGGAGATACATGCATTCAAAAAGCGGCTAATTAATACGCGCAGCTTTAGCTTTGGCATTTTTTTAGCATGACACTGGTGCTGCTGAATAGCGAGTGCAGAGAGTCGAGGGGATGAGACACTTTCACTTTTGCAGACGCTAATATTGAAAATATGGACCTGTCTCACATAAAGCCTGTTATTTAAAGGAATAGTACACCCAAAACATGATTAGCCTTCATTTTCTACTCACCCCCATGCTGAACAACACTCTGGAGTACTTTTTTG
>NW_015150511.1:1214726-1216568 GCF_000732505.1 Cyprinodon variegatus
CAAAAAAGTACTCCAGAGTGTTGTTCAGCATGGGGGTGAGTAGAAAATGAAGGCTAATCATGTTTTGGGTGTACTATTCCTTTAAGTATCTCACGGGAGACACATGCATTCAAAAAGCTGGTAATTAATAAGCGCAACTTTAGCTTTGGCATTTTTTTAGCATGACACTGGGGCTGCTGAATAGCAAGTGCAGAGAGCCGAGGGGATGAGACACTTTCACTTTTGCAGAAGCTAATGTTGAAAATATGGACCTGTCTCACAGAAAGCCTGTTATTTAATGGTTGAGTCAGTCGATTTTGACTACAAGTAAGACAGAAAAGTGTGGGAAAAGATACAAATCTGAAAATGCACTAGAAACAACGTGTAAGCATGCTAATGAAATAGTGCAAACTTGGCTAAAGTGCCCAAATAAAAGGCCGGCTTGGACGCCATTCACTCATCTGAGTCAAATTGATGTTTTTGCTAAAACCTTGGCTCTTCAGAGTTAAATGGGTCACACAGATTTATTTTCAGTTTCTTAAATTCTTATTTTTTTTTTGGTTGATTTAAAGATAAATCAGCAAACTCCCGACCCTGAGTCTGTCGTGGTGTTATTGATTCAGCCCACATGCAGAAGACACTCAGGATTCAGGAGAAAAGTTTAGAGGTTTATTTAGAAAATATGAACAATAAACAGCAACTCCAAGAAATGGACATTTGGCCACAGATAATAGCGCTTAAATAGCCAACAACATTAACTTTTTAAAAAGTTTTAATAATTTACCTTTTCACTGGTTTGAGGCTTAACGTGAAATGTCTCACTGAATGGGTTAAAAAAAGAACAAACTAAATTACAATAAAACTAAAATGCTTTCTTTAAAGCAAACTACGATATTCCTCTTATATTTGGTGGATATACTGTATGTTAGAATATTTTGCAAAAATATATTGTGGTGCATGACGGGGTTTTGCATCTAAAGACTAAGGTTTCCTGTCTTATGTGCATTATTGCAAGGTTGGCCTGATGTAGTATGACATAAACATCTGTCAAAACACAGTTAATCTGATTTGCTCTCACTGACAAATAGCTACGATATTTCTTATAAAAATGTGTCTGTTATTAAGTAACGCATGATAGTAACTAGGTTAATTATCAACTAACTAGCGATAACGTGAAATGTCTCACTGAATGGGTTGAAAAAAAGAACATAAATACATTTGAACTTGTGTGACAAAGCTGCAGTTTGTCGTATAAAATCACCCTTTCTTATGAAAAGAAATGCTCAAATAAATCACTCAAAGCACAGTTATTATGACACTCATACAGATGAAGCCTGGAGATAAACTGTAGGTATAAAAATGAAGCTGATATGCAATGAATGAGGCAGCTCTGTCTGCTTTAATGAGTCAGTAAGAAAAATTATGGTGTTTTATTTAATTTTTATGTTATTCAGGAACTACTAAGCCGTTTTTCCTTATTTCCAGACTTGGTGAGGTTGGGAACGCCACCGTGTGACCCCATAAAATGGAGGCAAACAGAGCCCAGTCCATCCACAGCTGAAGGTTTGCATAGGGACCATAGGGACATGTCCCTACCAACATTTTGGACCGTCCTATTTGTCCCTACCAATAATTGGATGTGAATAACATGTTTCTAAATTAAAAAAGTAAATATTATCTGTGCTAAAACAGGCGAAAGCTTCTTATTGCACTACTGTAAAGAAGCAGGACAGAAATAGGTCTATATTTCTTAAATTAAGTGTATTTACCCTTAATTTGAGTACAGTATGTAAATCACATGATCTGCCAATGGAATGAGTATTTTTACTCTTAAAATAAGATAATTAGATAATATAAACTTGA
>NW_015150511.1:1218513-1220162 GCF_000732505.1 Cyprinodon variegatus
AATTGAGGCAGTTCTGAAGGCAAAAGGGGGTCCAACCCGTTACTAGCATGGGGTACCTAATAAAGTGGCCGGTGAGTGTATTTAGACTATGTTTGGTTAAATGGAAACTGACTTAGTTGCTGGTACGTTTAAATGCAAACCTTTTAAAAGAGGAAAAAGTCCTAATTCCACATTTGTCAGAGCCTGTGATGCTTTAAACATTGATAAACAGCATCTAGTGTGTGTAGTGCTTATAAGATTTGTATTAATGTAGGAAGAAATGCTGCTGTTTTCTTTAAAAAATGTGCCCTGATGCTCACATTAAGCATAAAAAGGACCATGCATATTTTTGCAAAGGACCAATGACATCAGACCCATGAAACTGAAGACCAATAGTGTCCCTACCAAAGTTGAAATCAAACCTACGCCCTTGGCTGAACCACAATAACTTCCACTGTAGAGCCCAGGAAGACCCGTCAGATCCACTCAGACGGACACGGACAAAGTGACGAGCGAACTTCGTCTGGACTCGTACCCAAATTACGCACAAGTCACAGGAAGACAATGATGGGGCAAACAAAAGCGGTGCCCCTAAACAAACACACCAACACAATGAGCATTGAGAGCTCAACACACACACACTCACTGGAAAGAACTAAAAGTAGCTCCTGTAAAAAAGTCAGCTTATCTGCAAAAGTGTTGAAGTGTAAATCAGTGCATTGGCTCTTTAAACCCAAGCATGTCCCTCCCCGTCAGGAGCTTTTAAAGGCCGTCTGTGAGAATCACCCTGTGTGTGTGTGTGTGTGTGTGTGTGTGTGTGTGTGTGTGTGTGTGTGTGTGTGTGTGTGTGTGTGTGTGTGTGTGTGCACAAGCTGAGAGTGCAAGAGAGAGTTTTATTATTTTTGAAACAAGTATGAAAACAAACAGCCGATGACCCACTGCGATCTGTGTGTGTGAATAAGTGTATGTATGAATGCATCTGTCAGGACCGTTTTAAAATCATCTGCTTCTATATAACAGACTCAAGTGAAATTTGGAAGAAAACAAATATTTATATTCACTAATTTATCACTGATGTTAAATAAACATGAATGGAGATTCTGTCTTAATTCTTTTCTCCACAAGTTCACCCAAAAACATGTAAAAAATGTTCATATTTCTGCTGAATTATTGATACAACTAGTTGCGATATGCATCAGTCGGCGTGTGGCTCTGTGGATCTGAACAGATGGATGAACAGGGGCAGAAGGTAAATATTTGGTCTAGTCTAAGTGGTGGTGTTTACGTTAAAGACAGCAAAACTGTTTGTCTGAATACTCTCTCTCCTTGCTGAGTGTAAACTTGGCTAGCAGATAAAGATTCGACTATGTACGCCTCTCACACATGAAGGGAAAGACAGTGAGGGAAGGATAACAAAATAAACACCAAACATTTTAAGAAGCGCTTTTCTTGTTGCTCCTATCTCTATCAGAAACGTTAACTGTACCGTAGCACAACAAATAAAGAGGTGACAAGTGAGCAAAAATATAAATACCAGAGCTGCGTGCTCACGTGGATGAACGAGGAATTAAAAATAAAACAGTGACAAGGAGGCAGAAGAATATGGAAGAGGATTAGGGCCACTGAAAAAAAACAAGTTAACTGATTTTTAAATTTTTTTTTCAGTTTTG
>NW_015150511.1:1222644-1224080 GCF_000732505.1 Cyprinodon variegatus
CACCAGATCTGAATGCCCTGTTAAAAAACTTCCCATGGCGTTCCCCCATGTTGTCATTTACGTTGAGTTGCAATAAATGCTATCGCCATACTGCTCCACTTGTTTCATGCATATAAATTGTTTTATTATAATTATGCAGGGAGTTTTACAGTTTATATGGACACTGCAATGTAAATAGAACAGAAAAACAGAAGAAGGAAAAAAAAAAAGAGAAAAGATGAAAGAAAGAGGAGATAGAAAGGAGACCGTCTGTATTAGAGGGTGAAAACAATGGTAGGGGTGCAGGGTAGCCAATGATTGGCTAAGGGTGTCCATGGCCACCTCTGGCCCCCCATCTAGAGCCGCCCCTGCATGTGTTTGGTCAAATTTTAATCCAGACCATGAGGGCCCGACCAGATTTACCCTAAAAAACAGATTTAGTCTAAAAGACGCCGTGTTTTTAGAGGTTTTATTGTATTTTCCCGCCTTGATCTTATCCTTTTGCTCATATTCTGCTCTTATATGCAACATTACAACCACAGTAGAGTTATAGTAATCTAAAAAACTTTTTAAATAGCTTCACTTGTTAAAAGCTTTTATTTTGGTTTTTTTTGTGTGTGTTACATCGTTTTGTTTAGGAATTAGTCCCCCTCGTCCCCGCCCTAAATGTCACCCAGCTAAACAAAGGCCAGCTGTATAAACCTGTAACTGCATCTCATCCCCTCACTATCCTATCTGTTAGTATGACGGCAGATGTTGGGAGCATTGTTTTTTTTTCAGATCAGTAGCCCTCTAAACTGCCTGTCTGAAATCATCGAGGATGTTGAGGTTGATCCGTCACAGAAGAAAACAACGGTGTAAAGAAGAATGATTGGAAGGTTAATCAAACACAACTCTATGAAGAAGCATAGGAAGAACTTTTCCTGGATTCTATACATTCTCCAGATAGCTGTGTTCAGAAAGGTCCTGGTGTGGTGGGGCAGCACGCTGATTCAGCTGCAGGTTATTGGGCCTCAAAGCCGCTTTTTTTTGCAGTCAAAATATTATGATACATCTGCACATATTTAACTCCCAACCCTACGTACACACAAGCCTGCAGCTAATGACCAGTATATGACTGAAAGGTAACGCTGGTGGTCGCTGAACACATTAAAGGAAAAGTCCGGTCACATTCAGAATACAAACTTCTGAAAATAATTTAAGTATGAAATTATTACAAACTGTTCAATAAATGATAAGTGGTTTTAATTAAGAGTAATTTTCATTTGAATGTGCTTTACTGGAGGCATCCATGTTTGTCAAACAACACTACTGCCACCTACTGGTTTGTGACGTCACGGTGCGGTATCGGCTGTTGATCAAGTCCCAAGGCTGTGTCTGGTGTTTGTCATTCCATTGAATTACTAGCCTCGTGAGACCATCCTGATCTCGCGAGCTTTCAAGGTTTCACTCGCAGA
>NW_015150511.1:1225315-1226598 GCF_000732505.1 Cyprinodon variegatus
CAAGCAAAATCAATGGGAACTACTAGACACATCTGCAATCAACAATTATTGAAGATTTCCAGAGGACTTCACCATTGAAATTCACCAGAGCTATAGCTGAACGGTTGAAAAATTAGTTATTTCACCTTTCTGATTGCTGATCCTCCACAGACGGGTTGGTCGTTGTATTGCCAACTTGAAGAGGGAGGATTTGCCATCGAGCTTCTGGTCAGAGAAAGAACACATCATTAATTTTTACTCTCTCTTTCGTATAGTTCACTGGTCGTTGCCATCATGGATAATAGCGCTTTGTTGGTGTCACAACCCGATCCGTCCCGGAAGCACGATCCCTCCTGTGCACGCGGAAACAGATATACATCCAGGTGTCCATAAATAATGTAATTATCTAATAAAGTCACATATTTATATCTTTAACTCAATAAAGAACGCTACAGTAATACACAATTATTTATTTTTTTTAGTCTTTTGTGAGACAATTTTAAAGATTTTCATGCTTTCTTCGTTAAAGTGCTTCGCTGATGTCATCATCGGACATGCTCCAAGCAGTCCGGCAAAATATGCTTAAACCATGTTTATCTGCATTGTAGTTGTTTCGTTCTTTAGATCACGCACTATATACAATAAGGTTAAAACCAAATGAAAACATCAAACTAAAAAAAGACTAGATTTATGTTTAAATCCAAAAGTTAGCCACAGGAAGTAGCTTAGGATCCCATTTCCGGTGCAGATCGGGCAGAGACGAGTGATAAAACAAAAAGGATATTAAGGCATTTATTTTCTCAGGAAATACATTATTAACCTTTAACACATTATAGTGTAGTACGGTTACTGTTTTTGTTGAGGGAAAAACATCATTTAGGTCTTTTTAACTAAATAAATTGAGGGCAACCTGGATGTACATCTGGTGCGCATGCACAAATGAGCTGATGGGGCAAGCGCAGAACGCATTGTGCTTTCGGGATGGATCAGGTAGTGACAGGGACAAACACCAAATACAGCACTGGGACTTGATCAACAGCCGATACCACAATGTGATGTCACAATGCAGTAGGTGGCAGAAGTGTTCTTTGTCGAACTTGGATGCCTGCAATAAAGCACATTCAAATGAAATTACTCTTAATTAAAAACACTGATCATTTATTGAACAGTATGTAATAATTTCATATTTAAAGTACTTTCAGAAGTTTGAATTGTGAAAGTGACCGGACTTTTCCTTTAAAGCTACAGTGTGTAATAATTACAGGGATATACAGTCAGAAATGTAATATATTATACATAACTAT
>NW_015150511.1:1227043-1229584 GCF_000732505.1 Cyprinodon variegatus
ACGTTAGATGTCGCTGAAAATTACACACTGTAGCTTTAAAGATTGTCTCAGTCAGTTAAAGCTATTCTTCCTCCATTACTGCCACCTGCTGGTGGTATCAGTACACCCTTTCTGAATATAATTTACTGGGATTCATTTGCGCTAATTCATGTTTGACCCCAAAATGCAGTCCTGATACTTATTAGACGTATCTGTAGAAGGGGCGGAGGAAAAGTGCATACCCTCCAACGCACTTCTGTGGACCTGAGCCATTATTCAGTAGACAGAAAAATCTCCTTAAGTGCCCCCTACCATTCTGAGACAGGAATAATGAAATTCTTATTTTAACCACAATCTTTTACAGCTATTAAGAGCTTAGTGAGCAGATATAAAGAAACCCCTTTGCATCATAATACAATGATACGCTCCATTGCATCTACCGGTGCTGTATATGGTGCGAGACCAGGGCACAACCCCACATGACCCTCTGGGCTTTCAGATTAAGGCGCCATGAAAACAAGGCCTCACCAGCCGCTTCAGTCCGCCTCTCCTCTCTCGTTATTTATTCAGTATGTACTACAAATTTCCCCATGTTGCAGGCATGTAGGGATCAGCGCTGCAAACTGTGCCCAGGCTTGCCTCACCTTATGGACCTGGTTACCATGCCACAGAGTTCAGGGCTGACAGATCCAATAACCCCTCCGCGGTCATTTCGACAGAGAAATTGCTCCGAGCAATCCATGCCGAAGAACGCCCCGCGCCTCACCCCGCGTTTAAAGCTATGATCCTTATCGTAATTAATTCAATAAAGAGGTAATGTGCTGCAAATCCAGCACCCCCCTCCGCCTCGTCCAGTGTGCAGGGAGATATAAGCTTTCAGGTCCAGGGTTTCTCTCACTGACTTCAGTGTCAGATGTAATAGGGAGCAGACAGGAGTTAGACAGCGATAGGTATGTCTGCAGCAGTGCGAGTAAAGGGGCCTAATCAAATTTGTTTTGGACTTTTAAAAGATACTTTCAGGAGTTTGTGTTAATAACCTAATAATAATAAGAAATGGAAAGCCGATCCAAGGTCAACAGTGGTGGGAGGCCATTTTTTTAATTTAGAAAACCGGAGTGGGCTCAAGATAATTGGCTACCATCCTGTGGACGCACACATCAGCTTCCAGGGCTGCCGCGACGTGACAAGGCGGGTAGGGGATGAAGTTAATTACTGCAACAACTGTTAAAAGACCTGCCAACCCATGGTAATAGGATGTATAAACAAGCTATGGGGTTATCAATAAAAAAGCATGCAGATGATTGCGTTTATGCAAATAAGTAAGAAAAAAAATCTGTTTTATTTTGATTATTTCATTGCTTTAATCTCAACTGTTGTTTACAGCGAGCATCATCTTCACTTCCTCTGGTTAAAACTGAAATAATATAAATATTATCATTAAAAACAAGAGAGTATGTCGTCGCAACGTTTTAGAGTAATTGGGAACATGACCCAGCTTTAGATGAAAAGTCAGAGCTAGTCGTGTGTATTGTTTTTTCCAAGCCCTAATTATTCCAACAGACTTCTGGAGATTGAGACGCAGATTAGTCAGCAAGTGTGTTTCTGTGGGGGAGCTTTTTTTTTCTCCTTCCTTTTATGTTAATAGAAAGCAAGCAGCGGCCTATGGAAAGGCAGCGGTTATATGACAATGCATGAACTGTCACAGCTTTTTAGCCAAATAGGTTCAGACTAATGGGGACTCCTAAAGGAGGAAGTAAAATTCCCCGTTTTTGTTTGTATTTGCATTCAACGCATTCGTGAAAAATAACTTTAAATGCCAGCTGTTATGTTTGGTGGGAATTTTGCATGAAACAAAGTCATAATAAGGTCAGAGGAATAATGCTGTTCGTTGTGCAGCACTGATGAACCACACAGATGTCCAGACTGGATGCAGAGGAGACGGACGGACTTCCAATCAGCTGGAAAATCTATGAAAAGCAAATTCAGACCTTTTACTTCTCCTTTAACTCTCTGATATTATGTTATGCTGCATCTGTTAAGATGTGGAAACCACTCTTAGTAAGGACTTGTTACTTTAATTGCATTTAATACCTAATTATCAACAGATGCATATATTTCTTTAAAAATTTCACAAGCTATGTTGCGGCCAAAGCGACACATTTACTTTATTAGATGACATCCAATTTCTTTTATTTTGATGTGCATACAAAACCCTACAGTATAAATAGCAGGAAAAACACAAAATCCCAATAGTGAAACAAAATAGTGGAAGGATCATGCTTAGTTAATAATAATAAATAATAATTCATTTAATTTATACTGCACTTTTCACCAAAAGGCCTCAAACTGCTACAAAAAAAGCATTAAAACAGAAATACATAGAAAAAAAAGTATATATATAAAATGAAATAAAAAATATAAAATAAAATAATAAAAGCTGTTTTAAAAGAGAAAAAAGAAACATCTAAGGGGGACCAAAAGTTTTGCTAAAAAGAAATGTTTTAAGGCCTTTTTTAAAACACTCAGTGGACTGAGGTGCCCTCAAGGTGTCAGTAAAATAGT
>NW_015150511.1:1231255-1232151 GCF_000732505.1 Cyprinodon variegatus
GCTACATGGACTAGCCCCGCCTCCTGTGTCTACTCTGTTCAAACGAAGGGTGTGCAAAATAATCGTCATGACGATGCATCGCGATTCTAATTTTTGTGATCTACTGCATCGATTCTTGAAGGCAAGAATCAATTATTAAAAAAGTACATAAATGAACAAATAAAATACATTAATGGTTGGCGCACATCAGACATGGGCAATGTGGAGTCAACAAGTCATCTCCATGTCATGTATTTGTTCTACCCAGCCACTGAAGCAGGTGAGTCCAATCTTCACCATGAATTAACCTGTGCAGATTGGACTCACCTGGTTAATTGGCCTCTGTAGATTAAATACATGACATGGAGATGACTTGTTGACTCCACATTGCCCATGTCTGGCGCACATCAGCCAAATCAAGTGGAATACAACTTCCAGTCCAGCAGACGTCGCTGCGGATGTGTTGACGCCCGCTGCTTTGTGTCACAGGCATGTCCGGCCGCGGGATACTGAGACGAGTCATTCGTGAACAAAATATGGAGGAGACTGAGAAAATTCGCCCCGCTTGGATGCATTCTGGCTTTAAAAACAAAGAAGGAAACAACGAAATTGATTTGATGCACGTAATTTGCAGAAGGACCACTGAGGCCATGTAAACGGCACTGATTATCCTTATTTTGTTATTTTAAGTTTGATGAATCCTAAGATCTTTTTGTCAGTGTGTCCACGCCAGTAATAGAAATATTTCTGTCCAGTATTTTATTTCATGGCAACACCTCCAAAAGTCATTCCAATAAATACAGCTATGTATGAATTCAGTTGCTTTCAGTTATTTATCAATTGAAGACACGATCCAGATCACACCCAGCCAGTCAGCCACTGGTAAGGGCTGTATCTTTTTCTTACAGTGTTCAGTG
>NW_015150511.1:1232919-1234826 GCF_000732505.1 Cyprinodon variegatus
CTGGTTTCCTGTCATCTCTGGCAATATTGCATTATTTGTAAGGTTTTAACAGGAGTTGGAAAGTAAAAAAAACTTTAAACTAAAAAATGTAAGTTATTACAGGGGATGGTAATCTGATAAGTTTTTACAGACTTGAAAGTTCCACTACCTTGAATTAAAAAAAACTTAGTTGGCAGAACTTGAAAAAATTAGCTGACACAACTTAATAAGTGTAGTTCTACAAAACTTAGAAAATTAAGTTGATGCCTTCAACTCAAAAATTCTGTGCAGCCGGTTGCCTTGAAATTTTGAGTTGAACTAACTTTTTCGTTTTTACAGTGTAGTGATGCTTATATTGTATATTATATGTTCTTTCTTATGTATTTGCCTCCCTAGGGACTACGAATGAAAACTAGCTTTGTAGCTATAATCCGGCATATTTACATTTGTTTTTATACTTATGCTCATTAATGTCCTTTGTCCCTATTCAAAAAACCCCAAAAAACTAAAGGTATTGCGGAGGATTTTTTCAAAGACCCGCCCTCTCCACTTTAAAAGTAAAGGGTGTATGTAAGAGCCTGCAAAAGCCCATTTCTCCCCATGCACGCTCTATTTAAAATGTGCTGTTCTCTTAACTCGTGTAAGCTTACTGTGTCCATATACAGCGGGGACTATATAGTGGACTTTATAGTAAACTGACCGTCTGGACAGAAGTTCATTAGTTTTGACTCTCCGTCGGTCACGTAACTCCTCCTCCACTGCATGGTGCCTGCGCCATCTTTGTTAGTCGTTGCTGTCGGGTAGCGGCAGCCTACGGCGACAGCAGGCCGCTGTGACAGCGAATCCCATAACGCTTTGGGAGGAGAAACTCTCCACATAATGGATTCCGGGATATTTCAACCTATTGTGAGGCCTCTCTTTCCTTCTCATACACTTCTTAGACTCCTTTTTTTTTTTTTTTTTTACGAAACTCGGCCATTTTCAAAGAATCGCAGTGAGAAAGGTGAGCTTCAATGACCGTCTGAAACCGTAGCTCACCACACCCTGAAAGTGCGCATGCGCAGAAAAAGATGACTAACTGGACGAGGACTTCATAAAAAACATATCACCAGAATGATTGACAATTAGGAGGACCACTTATTTACATGATTCACCCAGAAATAAATGATCTTCTTCTTTGCCTTTCAGTAAATTATTAGTGAAAGTAAGAACAATTTTATCACCTTTTTAATGTCTAAATAGAACCCCAGCTATGGACCCAATGAGCTGGCATAAACAGAGGTGGCGCCAGACGGCGGCCATCGAAGCAGCTACTAAAAGCTCCCAGCCGTGTCCGCGTTGCTTTAATGCCTGACCTTGCAGAAAACCGCCAGCTCAGAGAACAGGGCTTAGAATCATTGCTAACACTAGTAGCACTACGGACTCACATGTCTATCAACTTCTCAGCGACATCAGAAGGCTTCCTGAACTTTAGCTCCATCATTATTATGCTTCAACAGTCGTACCACTTTCCCAGCACGACTTCGGTTTTATCCCACTTGGAATGAAACATCTTCTTTTGTTTTATTGTCTTTATTTATACGTTTTCCACGTGTTTCAGTGATCGGTACATTTATTATGAATAGATATGTTCACTGTCCTCTGTAATTAATTAGCAGTGGAATCGAACATTATCTTTTGAAACTTATATTGCAGCTTTTCTTTTTCTTTTTCCAACTGAGCTGGGAATTTCTCACTCACTTACCTCTATTTGAATGCATGTGCAGTGATATAATCCAGGTCACAAAATGTTATTAATCATATCAGTTTGGAAACCATAAAAAACAGGCTTAAATCAGAGGAAACAGGACATTCCCTCAATTCTACTGAAAACATTTCGACATTTATTCATGAGTCTTATTTATGAGAACTGACACACTCTTGGACAG
>NW_015150511.1:1235102-1238126 GCF_000732505.1 Cyprinodon variegatus
CAACTGGTATAACATCAAATAACAACAGCATAAAAATAAAACAACAATCCGGTCCCATCTAGCCGTAATCTGAGACAATGACAGACGAAGTGTGCTCCTGATGTCCAGTCTGCTCCGTAGCTTTGTTTTGGTCGCTGTAACCGCAGAAAATCCCGCTTCACAAAGATAGGATGTTAAAGATAGGTTGAGTCTTGAACTGAATTAACCTGTGTCAAGAGGCACTGATGCACCGACTGATGGAATTGGGAGAGAATACCGGAAATTTTTATATTTTTCAAAATAAAACATCACTCAGACTCTGAGACTCTGAGTCGATCAATTATATATATATATATATATATATATATATATATATATATATATATATATATATATATATATATATGCTTTTCTCTGTGCGGCCCGGTACCAAATGACCGACGGACCGGTACCGGTCCGCGGCCTGGTGGTTGGGGACCGCTGACCTACATCACAAACCGGTAGGTGGCAGTCGTGTTAACTCTTAATTAAAAACACTTATCATTTATTGAACAATATGTAATAATTTCATATTTAAAGGACTTTCAGAAGTTTGAATTCTGAATATGAACAAACCTTTCCTTTAAGCGTGCTTTGTGGTTTTTCAGAACACATATATTAGTAAGACTTATACAAGACGCAAAAACTTCTCTCTTTGTGTCGAGGGACAGGCAGACCCTGGAAGTTTCAGGTAAAAGGTTGTTTGGTCCTTTTCCAGAGTTTAGGTGAACTTACAAACCAAACTGAACAGAGAGAACAGAGACCTATCGAAAAAATACAAATTTTATATGATGCATCCATTGCAATGTGAACAGGTTCTGGTAGGTAGATCGCAGGTCGGTGCAGGTTATGACAGGTTCCTATTTACCTCAGGATATCTGACCAATATTTGCACCCCGTTCCGCACCCTGCACCCCCTCCCTCAGTCTCCCCCTCAGATTGATTCAATTGGATCAAGATGACACTGATAATTGGCTCAAGCTGCGGACGGTGCACAGGCCCAACGATCCGTATCCAACTCCTTTTGTTGCGATGGTGTCCCTTTTCCCGCGGCGCGCCTCCATTTGGAACGGTTTACCTTGGCTCCGCCACAAGCGTTTTAGCTCAATCCCCCCGCTGATCACAACAGCCTGCTGACATCATGAGAGCGACAGAAAGGTTACATTTTTCACAGATGGCTGGAAATTTATCAACGGGCTTTTTTTTTCTTTTTTGATGGTTGCTCAAGCATCTCCAAAGGAGACACAGACAAAGAAAGCAAAAGAGGTGTTTCGTTTGAATATTTTTTATATGAATATTTTTGAAACCAAACAAAAAAGGAAACAGACAAATAGATCAGATGAAGTACAGATCAGAAGCTTGCTTCCAAGTAGCCCACCTGATTTATTTTTTATGGCAATAGCAAAGCCAAATGTTTTAAGCTCTAATGACGTAAAATAAATTGTTATAAAGTGCAGCTCCATGAGTGAAGAAAAACCTAATCAGAAACAATATACACCTCACAGCTCTGGCTCGTGACCTGCCACAGCCTGCTAAATACGTCTGACATGTTTGTTATGCTAAGAAATTCCTGACTACTGGAATCTGCTTTCAGCTTTCAAACTGCTGATGCCGTTGGCCACTGCCTGACCTTGGCCTTTACTCTAAAAAAGATAAACAAACACCCCAACATCTTCTGTAAAATTATAAAGGTACTTCCAACCCTGACCATAGTCAATCAGTGTTTCTTAAGTAAAGTTGCGTCATTACGAGGCATTTAAGCATTAGGAACAGTTAAATTAGTTAAGTGCTTCAGGTTATCGGTCCAGGATCAGAGCTCTGTCCACCACCCTCGGCTGATGCATTCAATTACTCTCTGCGGCACTTAATCTAATGCTCTAACTCAGCCCCAAAGGCTGGGTTGATCCTGCTGCGCTCCAGCAATGGACAAAATCTTAACCTGTCACATCTGATTGAAGCAAAGCCTTGTGGATCTTATTGCTTTGTCACCAAGGTTACTAATCAGATTTCCATCCAGCTTGGCCTCATGCAGGATTTTCCCGATCAAACGCTGCGACTTGGCCCCACTGGCCGGCCGAGGCTCATTATCTAACATGTTTTCTATGTGGCAGGGTCAAGCGCAGTGTGAGGCTCGGGGAGAAACACTATACCTGTCTTTTTGAGCAGGCTGGAGGTAGAGTCATCATCGGGTTAAAAGGGAAAGGATTTGATATCAGCAGGGTCAGAGTGGGGACTCAGCCCACATCAATGGACGCATCCAAGTAATATCAAATAAATAAAAGAACTCCATCATCCTAAAGTTTTCTCCTTACATTCTAAAATGAAATACATCTCAACGTTATTCCAACTAACCAGAATTAGCCTTTTTTTCCTTCTAGAATCCTTATTCTGTAGGAGATAGGACAGATGTACTTGGTGAGGTTTAAAACAATCAAAGATGGCTACATTGATGCTTTGACTCATTGCAGAACCAATCACATGCTCCCCTGTTTATTGACACAGAGGCGACCTCTGACCCCGGCCTGTGCCTGCCAAGAGGTACGGTATTAGTCACGGTAACTCAGTATGAGTGTGTGAAAGGGAATATCAGGTACATTTGTGATTGCATGCATGTGTTTCTGTGTCAGTTTGTCAGTGTGGGCGTGAGGGGAAAGTACCTGACATGGACGGAGACTCCTACACCAAGTGTAGTCAATACCTGCCTTATTCTTCAAATGACCTTAAGTGGTGCTGGTATAAACACAGACTAAATTAATTATCAACAGGCTGACACTCCAGTGTGTCTTTCAAACCAAAAGTGGAATGCTCTGAGCTCCCTGCAGGGTTCAGAGACATGAGAGCATTTTTAGGAGGTTCAGAGTCAGGTGAGGATATTAAGTCACGATGACATGCTATCATGGATGGATGAGTGTAGGGGATTTAAATAAAAGAACCTTTCCATTCTGAACAGGCTACATTTCACTGTTTTATTAAATACATCTTTAGTCTCTGTTAGCTGTATTATGT
>NW_015150511.1:1240472-1242104 GCF_000732505.1 Cyprinodon variegatus
GTTTTCTAGATGACTTGGATAATAGCGCGTTGTGACAAACACCAGATACAGCACTGGGACTTGATCAACAGCCGATACCGCACCGTGACGTCACTAACCAGTAGGTGGCAGTAGGGTTCTTTGACAAACATGGATGCCTCCAGTAAAACACATTCACATGAAAATTACTTTTAATTAAAAACACTGATAATTTATTATGCAGGATGTAATAATTTCATATTTAAAGTACTTTCAGAAGTTTGAATTCTGAATATGAGCGGACTTTTTCTTTAAAGGAAATAAGGAATTTATCTAGTATAGATAAACTCCTGTCAAATAGGAACACCGAAAAACTATGTAATAATGGTACTGAAAATACTTATTTATATACTTAAAAAATTACAGAATGCTAAGCTACATTGTATGGAAAATATTGATGACTTTTCTGGAGGAAATGGATGCGTTTTACATTCTCTCCATTGTATTGCGTGACGTCATCAACGTGCTCAGAGCAGTCACAGTAACGTTCGAAAGGCTATTTAAGCTTATTGCTTTTTTTGTTATTAGAATATGAAATACTTTACACAAAAATATTCAAAAGGAACCCCCATCTGGAAAAAGTCAAAAGAATAAAAAAGTAAGAAAAAGGAAGTATTGCATACCCGGAAGTTATTATGTTTGCACATGGGCAGGACGGATCATGCTTCCAGAACGGATCGGGTAATGACACGACCTATCACCGTTAGGTGTCAATTTTTGACATTCATGAGTGAAACAAATAACAAGGAATATACAATTTACTTTAAATAATGAATTTCTACCTATCAGTAACGGCTATTTGAATTTAGGTTAGTGGGAAAATTACGACATATTTAGGCCAACATATTCAACTAGTTTTAGATCTCTAATGCTAAGATTTATTACTAGTTAATGGTCTCTGCATATAATGCGAAAAAACATTTTTAATGTCAGTCTGTATTACAATAATTGTGGTATAAGGGACAATAATCTTTTTCACTTTATTTCTAATATTGTTTAAGGGCTAATATGTTTCAATTATGGACATAGAATGCAGTGAGAAAACAGAGGTTTTCTCTATGTAAGTTTTGACAAAATAAACCTTGAGGTGAATTAGTGCAGACGTCTGTGGTTTCCTTATTTATAAAGTCCATCACACTGTATGCTGTGGTTTTTTCAGTTTAAATGTTCTGCGGTTTCGTTGTAAGTTTATTTTAAGAAACACACTTTTTCCCACTGAGTATTTGTTATTCTGTTTTAAACACGGGTTTAATCGCAGGTTTTTTGGTCTCTTTTCTCTTATATATAGTTTAAATCACAACTTCATTTTCTCCAGCTTTTTGGGGGTTGATTAAAAACGCCTCCGTATTATATTAAGTATATCTTTTCACTCAGTGATCCTATTTTCTTTTCTTTACTGTTCGTATGTTGATGAAGATTCTCAGTCATCCAGGCCATAGTCATTCCAAAAAAGTAAAAAAACTATTCACTGGACTTTTTTTCCAAGTTTGAAGATGTTTTGCTTCCCATCCAGGAAGCTTTTCAATTCATTTTGTCAGAAATAGCGTTGAGTTCGAGGCTTTATACCAGAGGTCACAGATGTTTTAAATCAGACCCGAACCTGATTTAAAACAT
>NW_015150511.1:1242552-1248223 GCF_000732505.1 Cyprinodon variegatus
TTTAAAGCCTTACAGGGCAGCCTAAAGCCCACTGCCAACATTAAGACAGAAAAAAGAAAATAACAAACGATCAGTTCAGGTGTTTTATAAAATATGTGAATCAGGAAATTGTCTATATACCAAATTGAACGATTTCTGTTCTCTACTTAAAAAAAACCCACTTTAGATTTTAAAATGAAAGCTTTTCTATTTTTTATATATATATATATATATATATATATATATATATATATATATATATGTATTTTTTTTATTGAAAAGTCAATGTATAACATGGATGGATAAACACCTTATTTTATTTCAGTGTTAAATTCTGTTTAAAGCTACAATGTAATTGATTAAAAATGTCTCCGGACCTTTACTGGTTGTTGATTTTCTTTATCTGTGTCACGTTTGGGTTGGTGTTTGTGGACCCAAATGCAGAGGCAGGCAGGTAGGCAGAGGTGAGTTCTTGCAGATTTAATGAAAGGAAACAGTTTAACAAAGGCAGAAAACCAAAAATCCAACTAAAGATGTAAAGCAAACCAGAACCATGGAGACATCAGGGGAAAACACGAACAAGGAGCCAGGGAGAGACGATGTGAGCAGAGAACAGCGACAACAGGACCAGCAACAACAAGGAACCAACAAGGAGTGACTGCAGAGGGAGAGTATATGCAGCTGACTGAGACAAAGGCAGGGCTAACGAGCTGACAAGGAGCAGGTGTGAAAGGAGACAACGAGGGAACCAAGGGGCAACAGAGGAAAACAGAAAAACCAGAGAACCAACATAAATGTAGAAACTACAACAAAATAGGAATTAAACCAATAAAACTAGGAAACATGGAGCAAAGTAAAGCACAACAGAACCAAAACCATGACAATTTGGTTACCCCTGCCTTATACGGTAGCTCAACAAAGCCTTGTTTTTGTTTACAAAAACTGCAAATTGAAACGGACAAACAGGTTCAGCCCTTTGGGGGTCTGGCTTGGGGTCGTTTGGTTTCTTTTGTTAGCCTGCAATGCCCCATACCTGTCTTTGTCTCTGAAGGAGGAGATGTTAAAGGGAATTATTGGCCTGGCTGAATGGGCAAGGTCTTCTGTTCCCCTGTATGCCCCCCCCCTGATGGTTTGCATGTTTTCTGAACAAATAAAAGGCTTTGTTGAGCTACTCTATAAAGCCTCAAACTCAATGTTATTTCTGACATTTTGAATTAAAAAAAGCTTCCTGAATGAGAATCGACACGTCTTGAAACTTAGACACAACGTCCAGTGGATTGGTTTTTAACTTTTTTAAGATTAACTTTTTGATCCAGTTCCAAACAAGTTACAGATTTATTGGACTGTCTGCTAGGTGTGCCAAATTATGATTTTAAGTATAAGTAGAGCCAATGAGCGGATGTAGTTTGGAGAGGAAAGCTAAGATGTTTACTTGCAATGTGATGCAAGAATAAAGCAATGAATATTGCCTATGACAGGCTGCATTGGCTCCTGCTGATAATAAAACTCTTGGCACCTTTTGAGCACACAAGTTTTTTTTGGGAATAGCTCGTACAGCCTGATTTAAAGTTCAGGTTTTAGACAATCTAATTAAATTCAATAAAATTAAGAAAAATTTATGAAGAAAAAACATGGAGAAAAAACAAGAATGAGCTTTAAATTAAAAAGGTTCCTTCAGATTTGATTGTGTTCTATAGGTTAAGAGTGGAAAAAGTGGAAATATAGAAAAAGTGGTTGGGAAGAGACAGAGTATACCGAGTGGCTGGGAAAAGGCCGATTCTGTTTCACTTAATGCAGCCACAGAGGGGCTTAAAGCCCCAGCACTGCTCATTTTGGGGTCTTTAATGTAAATAGCTGTTACTGGCTCAGCTCTTAAACACATGTGAACGCACCGTCGTCGTGTTATATGACCTGTCTAACCAAACAGCAGTCATAGACATAGAAATTCCTGCCTATGGTTCTTACCCTTCACAGCAGTCGGGGGTGGTTGGGTGAAGACTGATAGAACCCTAATGAGCGGGAGGGAGAGAAAAGAGAGAAGGCAAGAACTGAGTAGCTGTGTAAAGGAAATATTTCTTTGGCAAAGAGGCAGAGAGCCGTAGTCGTCTAACACAGAAAAGGCTCCTTATCCAGCGAGAAGAGGAAGCAGAGTGAAAAGTTCATGATCTCTTCAGAAACGTCCCCTGGAAGGAGTTCAGTGGTCCCTGGGGTAGCTGAAGAGCCATGACCTGATTGGCTGTCTTCCTGAGACTGAGGCGCCGGATTGGCTGTGACTTATTCTACATTCTGATCCACTCCATCGTACGTTCTCATTGCTAGTCCAATTATGCATGGATCTAAAACAGTTTGAAAAATACTTCACCCGTCACCAGAATGGGATCAGAAAAGAAAATATATATATTTTTTTATTTTAGCACAGAAACTGTGGTTTCCTTCTTTAAAGGTACACTATGCAACCGGTGTTGATTTTCCAGCAAGGCTCCCCCCAGAGGGCGAAAGTAAAAGTGCACTGTCGTAAATATGCACAGCTGTTCTCCTGGTTTCTCCGTCAAGCCAGGCGCGGTTGTTTTGAGCTTAGCAGACAGGCGAACGCAACAAATGACTAATGCTGTGTTCACACTGGACGTAGCTGGCGCGACAGAAGCAGCGAGTTTACATGCAAAGTCAATGGTTGACGCGCGTCAAGGCGCAGCAAAAGGTCCCGCGGCGCGTTTTGAGCAGCAGGCGCAGCGCGTCTGAGCAGCTGAAGCAGTGCGTCGGGCGCGTTTAAGCATCTGACGCAGGGAGAGAGACACAGCGCTGATGATCAGAGGCTATGATCACTCCTCTTAAACAGTTTATTGACGCCTAAATTAACTTAAAATGCAGAAATCTGCCGGCAGAATATGCAGTTTGGATTATTTAGATGAAAAACACCTACCAGCCGCCGCAGTGAACCGCGAGGAGGCGACCCGGCCAGAGGCTGCTGATGAAGGGATCCCTACTGTCGGCGCACCGCTGGTATGTGGGGGTCTGAGCGGCTCCGACAGAAAAAATATTGAAGGCAGGATAATAATCTGAATGAACTGACGGCACTGATTACGTTTTCAGGTGTATTTTCTCACTTAAAAACATATTAAAACTACTTTATTCCCACTGATCACAGCAAATATAGCTGCAAGGCAAAGAAAGGATAGTGAAGCTCCGCCCAACGCGCGTCAGACACACTTTTGCAGCCAGAGCAGCAAAGCTGCTTCAGCCGCGCGTCAGAACTAACTGGTACAAGCAGCAAAAATGAAGCAGCAGACACGATTTTGCTGCGTCCGATGTGAACGCAGCACTGCACAAAGATCGCCACTGTGCTAGCAACCAGCATGCTTTTAACTGGGGGCGTGTAGCAGTTCTCGCCGTAAAGCAAGACTGACTCTCGCGAGACTTCTGAGCCTGTGGGTGCGGGTCGGTGCTCCTGCAATTGCAAGTGCGGTATTTCCCCCACAGACCACCAGGGCGGCCGAGAAAACCTTTGTTCAACCTGAAATGACTCATTTAATGATCCAAAACGTTATGGAACACATTAATTAACTGAAAAATGTTGCATAGTGTGCCTTTAAAAAAACAAAACAAAACAAAACTATAAAAAAACCTTATAAACAGGGTTCGTACGGGTGCTGGAAATCCTTGAAAATGCTTGAATTTTGACGTTGTGTTTTCAAGGTTTGAAAAGTGCTTATATTTTGGATGAAATGCTTGAAAATGCTTGAAATTGTAACTATTTATTTCGCAACAAATCCCTATCTAACTGAATCGTGTGTTTATTAAATGGAGAAATAAAATGTTGAAGAGCCCGAAAATGAAACCTGCTCGCTTATGTGTGACTGCGATCTGCCAGTCAATTTCCATGTGTGACTCCGCCCCCATGAAACCACTACTGCACCATGCCGGGAGGTTGACGTTTCAATGAACGTTGGCTGGAAGATGAAAAATACAAATTATGGATTAAACGGGGACAAACCCCACGAGTTTCCTCTTGTAAAGTCTGCAAAAAAGATGTGCAGCTTTTCACAATGGGCGAGTCTGCGCTGTCGAGTCACATGAAGGTCAAAGTCATAGACTTTTTAAGTAAGCCAACTGAAGTAGCCTAGCACACGTTAACGCTAGCTCCTATTTGTTTAAGCTAGTAACTGCTAGCTAGGAATTTACATGCTAAGTTACTGAGTGACTGAGAGTACGGTGTGATAATGTAATGTTAGTATTGCAGTGTTTCCCGCAGCTCTATCTTGGCGAGGCGACCGCCTCGCTAAACTCACGCTAACGCCTCGCCAACGTTCCAAAAAAAAACAAAAACAAAAAAAATCCCGAAGTTTTAATTCATTTCCAGGCCCAGACCTTAAAACAGCATTAATAACTCTACGGCTGATAATACTGAATTGCGACACCCTCTGGTTGGTTATATTACTACGCCATGGCAGAGGAGTAATTTTCTTTGATCATCCGAGGAGACGTGTGTGTGTGGGGGGGGGACGTGTTCGTCGTCTTCATCATCGGTGAACTATATGTGGAAAGGTAAGTAGTTAATTAAAACTGATAATAGAAAATACAAATTAAGATAGGATTTAGTTTCATGTGTTCATTTAACACTTGAAACTGGTTCCGTAAGGTGCTTGAAAGTGCTTGAAAAGTGCTTGATTTTGCCTTTGGAAAAGGTGTACGAACCCTGTATAAATTACTTTGTGGTATTGGTATTTATGTAAAAGTAGAATACACCCATACACCCTTTACTTTCAAAATTCTATGGTTTCTATACAATCCGTCAACAGACATATCACATGTGTCAGATCCCAACTTTCACACCCCAGCAGCTTTTGTTCGGTTTCCCCATGAATTTACACAATGCACCACATCCTTCTATTGTGCCTGCTATGCCCAGCTCACCCCCTGCTTCGGACCTCCTCGGCCTCCACACTGGGGGCATCTGTGTGAGTGCCCATCCTGTCCCCAGGCAGGGTGCCTGTGCGTGGTCACGCGTGTCTAAGCTGCCAAAGCGGCGGCTAAGGGAAACGGACGTTCACACATGCATGCATAAGCAGGAATCCATTAAGCTGCATGTAAAACAAACTCAACATGTGCTGTTTCCTTTTCCTATAACAGAGCTTTCATCCAAGGTGACCCAGAGGGAAGCGGCCTGGGATCTGAATCAGAAAAAGAAAGACACACTCCTAGGTTATTTCATGAAGGTTTAAGAGGTCAAAAATGATGACAGAGCAACTTAAGGAAGCTCAGCATTTTATGATACACTGCTCAAACGGATGCTGAAACTGCTCAGTATGTAAAACATTTGCATCTGTGCAGAGCAGACCGCCATGTGGATGCTAGGTCTTCATATCTCCAAGCTTCAAGCAAAACAACCAAACATATTCTATACGCACCTGGTCCTTTTAGCAGTAGGAGGTTTGTGCATAACCACACACAACAGAGAAGAGAACCCACTGCTGAACAGGGAGAAGGTGCTAACTCCATGCAAGAAGGCTCCAGCGTAGAGATCCAAACCTACGGAACAGGATTAGGGCCACTGGGAAAAAAAAAAAATAATAATAATTAACTGATTTTAAAAATTTATTTCAGTTTAACATGGGGAAAAATTCAGAATTCTGACTTTAATCTCAGAATTCTGACTTTTTTCTCAGAATTCTGACTTTAATCTCAGAATTCTGAC
>NW_015150511.1:1249106-1254950 GCF_000732505.1 Cyprinodon variegatus
TTTTTTTTTTTTCAGTGGCCCTAATCCTCTTCCGTACAAACCTCATCTACAGTATAGACACTGGTTTTATTTTAGATGTTTTTCATATAAAACTAATCTTGTGCATGGTTTCATCTCATTAGCAGACAGTAAAGACCTTCTCTCTTCCTTAGTCAGGTCTCACATATCACTGCAACACTGCAGCATGTGTGTTAGTAGCAACATTACTGATAACTATCTGTGAACAATCACTGTCTTCTAAGTAGGAATCTAAACAAATAATCAACTTCTGATTAATTTTTCAGTCCATCAAATTATGTGATAACATCTGCTACTAAGAACTACTTAAGAAAGTAGATTAGACACAATCTAAAATCAAAGGGCCAGAACCTGACTCCGTCACACAGGTTGGAGACAGCTGGTGAGTCGTGTGATAAAATTAACCATAAATTAAGAATGTGATAATTTTTTTTCACCATATCTATACCATGAAAGCCACATGTCACAGTTTTAAAATCTGAAGAAATAAAGAAACCGTCTTAAAAGCTGGGGACTCTGATGGTCTCCTGGTGTTTCCTCTGCAGCCGCGATCTGAAGTGATCCCCACACTGCAAAAAATGGAAATCTAAAAAAGTCATTTTTGCTCAAATTTAGTGCAGTTTTTCTTGAGTTGAGGAGGTAAGTGTGACACTTTGCCAATGGAACGAGACGATTTACATTTAAAATAAGAAAAAACTATAGTTTTGTCTTAATTCAAGGATATATTAGCTAATTATCTTATTTTAGGAGTAAAAATACTCATTCCATTGGCAGGTCATCTTATTTACCTGCTCAAATTAAGGGTAAATACACTTAATTCAAGACATTTTTCACTTATTTCTAGATGTTTTTTGCAGAGCACAGTGATCCTTTCGCTCTCACACACTAATAAAAAACACCTGGTTAACTGGGAAGAGGGCGTCTCAAGACAAACTAATAAGCACAAAAGGCAAAAATCAAACACACTGATTCAGCACGTGTAATTGCAACTCAGAAAGAGCCCACTAAATACAAGGCAATTAATTTTTTTGATTTGGTCGTATCGAATAAATGTCAAGGAAACGTTTAGACTCTAAAGAAAGAATTGGCTCCTTACACGATGTATCCAGGGTAGCAAGACCTTCCAGGGCATCATACCTGTACAAAGAAAGTTAAAAATGATAATAATCAAAGGGTTAGGGTCAAAGGTGAGAGCTTATTATCTCTTCTTTTCTTTTTTTTCCATTTTCATTCAGTGCAAAAAAAGAGAAATCAGATAATGACTTCCCTTACTATATATTTTAATTATTATTATTTTTGTTTTCAAACAATATTAAGCCACCTGACGGTACACAGACTGTCCGGGTTACGCCAAAAAATAAAAACTCTATAAATCGGAAGTGAGTACTTCATTCATTTTGTTCTGTGCAAAAAAATGTAAATAATAATAACCTTGTTATCCAATTTTTCATTTTAGTTTTTGGTTTCAAAAGAAACAGAATGAGCTGAATATACAGCAACGATACACCCATGCTACTAAGTCATGCAAAACTAAATAAAATACCACTTTCCCACACATAGATCTGTAAGCTAGTTGGCATCTATGAAGGTGTGTGTTTTTCAGTTAATTTTCCGGCTTTTCATAGAGAATATGCTAGCATGGCATGGGTTTCTAACCCTGGTCCACAAAACCTATTGCACTGCAAAAAAACGAAATCTAAATAAGTCATTTCTTCTTAAATTAAATTCATTTTTTCTTGAATTAAGGATTTAAGTGTCTTATTTCAAGTGCATTTTATCTAGATACCTTATTTTAAGAGTAAAAATACTACTTCCATTGGCAAATCATCTTATTTACCTGCTCAAATTAAGGGTAAATACCCTTAATTTAAGACATTTTTACTCATTTTGAGATCATTTCTGCAGGATTTAGATGCATCCCTGCTCCATCACAACTGGATCAATTAAAATGCTTCTTGGCGGGCCTTTGCAAAACTGATGCAATGCTGAACTGTTAATTCAGTGATTTAAATTAGCTGTGCTGAATCAGGGATGCATCTAAAATCTGTAGCACATTAGACAACCAGGGTTGGAGACCCCTGCGCTAGCGCATAGCCTGACAAGCCTCGCCTAGCAGTCATACTTCTGTTTCAATGCTGCATGTCTTTATTTATAAATGGTAAATGGCTTTAAATGACCCACTTTAGATTAACTTTAATGCTTAGAATGGAATCAGGTGTGCAGTGTTTAGTAAGTGCTAAATGCCACTAAAATCCTACACTGATGGTCAGTTTAATTTATAATGCTCTGCTCACTGCAAAAACGATCTAGAAATAAGTAAAAATTTCTTAAATTAAGTGTATTCACTCTTTATTTGAGTAGGTAAAAGAGATAGTTTGCCAATGGAATGAGTAATTTTACTTAAAATAAGATAATTAGATAATATGCACTTGAAATAAGACAATACAATTGTGTTTTCTTATTTTAAGTGTAAATTGTCTTGTTCCATTGGCAAAATGTCTCTTTTACCTCCTCAATTCAAGAACAAATGCACTTATTTTTAGAAAAAAAATGACTTATTTAGATTTAGATTTTTTGCAGTGTAGACACCAACACATTACATGAAAATAACAAAAGTTGCAGGTAAGTTGACTTAACATGCATTGCTACTGCTCCACCAGCATAGCGCAGTTTGCAGCTCAGCTGTCCAGAGCTGTTCTACCTGCCTGGGCCTTCACACAGCAGCAGCCAGGTTAGGCGCCATCATTCCTGTCCTCCCTTGTTTATCAGACCTTTGCATCAGTGGAAATACAGCCAGCTCACGTAAAAGTCCAACTGAATGTCAAGTGTGAAAGCCTGAGATCCTGGCAGAGGACCAACAGGAACCGGTGGGACAATGAGCATGGAGAGAGACCAACCCTGAAAGGTGAGTGAGCAAACAATCTCATGCAACATAATAAACGAAGCAAAGGAAGAGAGAGGATGATCTCTAATTAGTTAGAGCTAGCACTCCCACCTCTCTTTAACCCTGCAACACTGAATACAAGCTTGTCTTAATCATCCTTTAACAAAAGGCCAAAAGAGGTGTTAGGTTGCTTTTAGAAAAATCTAATTTTGAAATACGTCACAAAGAAGTCTGTAAAAAAAAAAAAAGGTTTACAGACTTCCTTTCATATTATAAAAAATAAAAACCGATAAAATTTGGAGGAAACAGAACATTTTCCAGCCCATACTTCCAGCAAAAGGTTTTTAAAATCCAGCTTCCTTCCATCAACTTATACGCTAACATCCAGATCACAACAAAGACACCGCGTACAAAGCTCCGCATTATTCAAAACAGTCCCTGACTGGAGACGCTGCCTCAGTGACCACGCACAAATTTCCAAAACAAATACGGATATTATCTTCTTCGCATACGGAATGCTCTGAAATTGTTATCATTGGCGATTTAATGAGCGCTTTGAAAACTGTCAAATACCTCAAGTTAAATTACATTAAAAAAATGTTTAAAGCATTTTTTTTTCATCCCCTTCCACAACTGACACACAGCGTGATACTCGGGTTTTCTCCCTGGTAATTTGAGAAGGAGGTCCTGTTCAGAGGAAAGAGGCTTAAAGTTAAGTGAGAGCAGCTGATGTTGCATCATACTTCAAACATTTTTTAAATTAACAATATGTCAAAGGCTACGGACGCACACACACACACATTCACACACACACGTATTCACACCGCCTGGATTTCTATCCTTATCAGAACTCTATCTCTGACTGCCATTAGTTTTAACAAACATTAACCATTACAGCCACATCTCAACTACATGTTGAAAGGCAAACAGGCTAAACTAACATAGAATTAGGTGGCAGAAAGAATTAAGTTAATATTTTTATCTGAAGGTCAGAATAAGAAGGTTTTCCATAGTCCTTGTTTTAGCAAGTTTGCAAGAACTTTAACCAAACCACTAAATTAGTGCGGTTTAGTTTAGGGTGACCATATTTTCATTTGGGAAAACCAGGACACCTTGGAGCGGGGGTGATATTGAAAGAACAAATGTGCTCTGTGATCAGAGGAAATGTTACTTGCCGCAGAACAGTTGTGAAAATTTGAAGTTCAGTTTAATATAATATAAATCATTTAATAGTTCCGTCTGAAATTAATGAAAATAGTTGTTTTAATGGTTATTGAGTCAGATATGTGGCGGTAATGTTTGGTTTATCTAAAGGTTTTTATCTGTTACTGTGTAAATGAGTTTGGCTGTAATTTAAGGACAGATTCTAATAAAGTGGGAACTATAAATCTGATAGGATTTTTATCTTTTTATTGTTGTTTTGCACAATATGCTTAACTAAGTATTTTTTGTTGTTGAATATTAGAGATTTTGCAGATATATTTTGTAGATACATTGTTTAGATTTACTTATATCTTTCTACCCCTTTTATAGAACAGAATAGAAAATCCCTTTATTGTCCCACAATGGGCAAATTTACAGCAGCAGAAAGATTATTGAAAATGGTCACACAAATGAGGACCTTAGAGAAATGTATAAGAATAACATAATAAGGAAGAGTTAATATAAAAAATAAAATTCTGTAAAGTGTTTTAACAATATAAAACTGGAGAATAAATAACCAATATGCAGCTATGGACATTTTTACAGTAATGGATATTTGAAGGGTAGACCTGTTCGAATTTACAGACAGAACTCTTCTGGCCTCCTTATTTTCAAGGACTTGGAAGGATCCAGTCTAGGTAGACCGCGTCCTTGGAGGATGCAGCCCAGGTTTTCGAACAGAGCCTCTGATTAAGAGCAGGGCTGCCCGCACTGACGCGGCTCAGGGATTACGTCACACGGAGCAACGTGCGCAGTGAAATCAGGACATTTCCTCACTTTCTAAAAAAAACCCGGGACGCCCGGGACAGGACGTGAAATACGGATATGTCCCGGGAAATACGGACGTTTGGTCACCCTAGTTTAGTTAGCTTTCTTGATTCCAAACACCTTTTGGGCTTTGTGCAGAAAATTCCTGCTGGATTATTATCAGGGTGAAGAACACTTAAGAGCATTGATCTTATTGTTCTTAGGACACAGTACTCCTGTGCCTAAAGACATAATTGCAGTGGCGGGGGAGGCTATGTAAATACATAATTTCACAGCAAATTCAAACTGTGTTGCAAACTCAAAAGTTACACTAGCAAACTCAAAGCAAGATACTGAAAGCAACAAAAGCAACTGCAAGTTAAGATAAGCTGCAAACTAGCGTTGTTCCAAAAAGACCAATTTATCCTTCTGACGCATAGCCTCTGCAACAAATCGGTCTCTGTGCGCGACCACGCCCCCGAGCAGAGGTTCTGCAACCGTTGTCGCGCGCCTCAAAAAAAACCTGAGTGAAGTTGGCCCCCCCACCTTCTTCAAATCAGACAAAATTAGTGTCAAACGTTTGTGCAGCAAAAATTTTCGTTTGTGCCGCTTTTGTTTTAAAGATATAAATAAATATTTCTAGAGGTCATCAAAGGTCAACCAGCCCCCCCCACCTTCTTCAAATCAGACGAAATAGGTGTCAATTAACTCAGCTCCGTTTGTGCAGCAAAAACTTTCGTTTGTGCTGCTTTGAATTTGAAGATTTGAAGAAAGTGGTGGGGGGGGCTGGTTGACCTTTGATGACCTCTAGAAACATCTTTTTATATCTTTAAAATGAAAACGGCACAAACGAAAATTTTTGCTGCACAAACGCAGCACAAACGTTTGACACCAATTTTGTCTAATTTGAAGAAGGTGGGGGGGGCTGGTTGACCTTTTGACCTTTACATTTTCATTAATATCTTCAAAGCCAAAGCTGCACAAACGGAGCT
>NW_015150511.1:1256729-1258332 GCF_000732505.1 Cyprinodon variegatus
TATCAGAAAAATCTACTTGAGTACAGTAACGAAGTATTTGTACTTCGTTACTTCCCATCTCTGGCAATGTTACAGTTGATGTAGAGCGGAGTCACCTTCTGTCACCACATTAGGGTTTAGTTTTATTTCTTTAAATAGTTAAATTCTGTTTAAATTAACAGATTATAATTAAAAATGTCTGCAGACCTTTACTGGTTGACGATTTTCTTTATTCCGTCCCTGCTGATTTTTAATTGTTTACCCCCTCCATAACCCATGTTGATGCAATAATGTGACTGATCTTCTCACTCTTTCAATATGAATTTGGAGCCTTTCATGTGTTTCTTTTCTGTGTTGTCTTTTTTTTAATCGACCAACTTATTATCATAAGGTCATGTTCTGGAGCAGCGGGTCGGGGATTCTCACCAGCGGCGGACATTCCAGATGTTTCTTAAACACTCTGAGGCCAGCTGTTGGAATGTTTTCCCACTGCATGAAGGGACAAGGCCAGCAGCATCACTGGCTGCCCCCTTCTGGCTCACGTGACCCATCTCTTGTGACCAAAGGGAATCTGAGCTTTTGGTCTGACAGCTGACCGTCGCCTACAACGGTCATCTCAACCGGGCTTTCCCCACTGCAGCTCCACCGACTGATCTGTAGCCAAACAGAGAAAAGGAGACGAACGTCAGCCGCATCAAGCGGGACAGAGTCTCCCACTTGCACTGGTTCATAGATACAAGGTCGCCGTCACAGATGGACTCACACGAACATGTATGTGCTTCTATTATAAAAACATTAACAGCTGTGCTACATAGCAGAGACAGGTTGTTACTGCTTCTTTTTTTACAGTCTACCTGCTGCTGACTGAAGAGGTGCTAATGGGGTAGTCATCAAAAAGAACAAGGTCAACTGCAACACTGTGATTAGTGCTGACACACATGTCCAAACATCTCTAATGTTGGCTGCTGAGTAAGATTAAACCCCTCTGCACTGCACTGACAGACAATAAAACACATGCTTGTAAAGATTCTGGGCACAAGCTAAATAAAGATTTACCAACTTGATGTAAACATGCAACACAAACCACAAAGGAGGGGTTTATTGCACCTTATTACAGTTCCACAGAAAGTTCTGCCTGGAAAATTATTTAATTTCCAAAAATATTTGGGGTCTTATAGATTATCGAAAACAAAAAAAAAGACTTCTAATAATCCTTGGAAGTAGTGTGCACCTTTTGATGCAAAGAAATTAGCAAAGAGCACATTTTGACCTGACTCCCTCTGGTGGTGTGACATCTGAAACATCTCTCCCTGTTCCTGTTTGCAGTGACAACCCAGCAGAAATGGGACAGAATGTATGAAACTACGGTGGCCCTGAAGTGCAAACTGCAACTACAAATCTAAAAGCGCAACTACATTAAGGAAAAGACAATTACATTAACCTACCGGAAAAGGTAGGTACCAGTGGGAAACATGAGACATCGCTGATTGGACGACGGCGCCGTTTGACCCTTGAACCGGAAGTTGCGTCGTCTGAACAGTCCAGCTTCTTAGTCTTGTGCATATCCAGTATCGCCTCGTACGTATGTCCTGATTCAAAATATTCCTGGATAACGGCACTTATG
>NW_015150511.1:1260525-1265067 GCF_000732505.1 Cyprinodon variegatus
TGTTCCATGCTAGCAAGCATAAATTCAGTCTATATTAAATATGCCGAGATTGGTTTCATATATATTATAAATTACAATCATGATATATTTAATCACACAAACAAAGTATTTGTATGGCTTTAGATAGAATGCAGCCTTGTCTCAGCAGACAGTCCACAGCTTTTAACAGATGCATTAACCTCCCTCCTGCCTCCCCCACCCAAAAACAACATCAACAACAACAGGAGCTGTTAGCATCTCGCGTGTAACTCCGTTTCCCCTGTAGCGTCAGCACCGTGGACCCTCCCCTCTGTTGTGCATGGCTCAGTGGTGACGGACATGACAGTTATTAATCGCCTTCTCTTCCGCCTGCTCCTAACTGGACCTGGAAAGGCATAAAAACAGGCTGCCAGTCTGCAGCCGGGAGTTTGCTCTGCTGCTAAAATTAGCATCCCTTTCAATCAGCAGGCTGATTTAGTGGGAGCAAATGTGTGTGTTAACATGCGTGTGCTGATCTGTCTAAGTGCTTGGGGCGGATCAGAAGACTGATCCCTTTGGATTTCCTGTTCCTGCAGGATACCGGCTCTGTTTCTTGTCTTTTATCAGAACTTTTTTTTCTTTTTCTTGCTGCATATTTTAATAAACAGAGAGTATCATATAAGTCACCTTTCCTAATCTTCTACCCATTGATACCATCAAATCCTTACTTTCCTTCCCAAGACAAAACACCAGACACCCCAACTACCAGGAGTCGACCTTTGACCTCATCAAAAGCTGGGTATTAGCTCCCTTATCATGGCCACGCTCCCTCTGTCACCTCGTTTACTCTCCACACAGATCTTGAATTATAGAAATAACAAAGAGGGTGAGAGAGGAGGTGTGGGGTGAGTTCTCATATTGCAGTCAGATGCAACAGTTTGAGTCTTAGCTGATGTTTAATATACTTTGCAGTCCCAATGACAGTTAGGCCGTTACGTTAGAATGTAACTACTAATCTTTACTTTTGAAAGTCCTTATCAGTGAAGAGCAGATCATTGTGATGAATGCAATATTGATGGTTGAAGTAAAGTCTTTGTCGTGAAGCAGGATCTAGTTGTTGTCAGCATGTGGCTCTGTGAGGTAAAAGGCAAACTGCTTTAAGCCGTACAGCTTTCAACCAAACCCCATTTCTCTGCTTTTCAGTCTCTTATTTTGAAGTAAGAAAGGAAGGAACCCTTGAGGATCTATGTTGTATAGACAGAGTTAGCTAAAACTGACTTGTTTTCGGTGATGACTCAATTCACATGTTTAGATAAAGGACAGAGAATCCTTATCTTTTAAATTGTTTATCTGGCAGCATTTTTCTTTGGCCGGAGGTACAAAAAGCTTTGCATGAACAGAGAGAATGCTGCGAACAGATGACCAATGGACACCAACAATGCAACAGCTGCTTTTGCTTTGAAGCAAAAACTAACTAACCTGACTCCGCAAGATGGATTTGCTCCGCATATCCATCTGGAAACCTTCCGTTGAAGTAATTTTGGGAAGGGGCGAAAATACTGGTTAGCTGATTGGCCTATGTAGGTGATAGACGGGCCAAATAAACCAATCAGATCAACGAAGCATATGACGTACTAACAGAGCGACGACGAAGAGGAGCCAATTGATTGATCAAACTCTTGCTGAAACCAGTCAGGAGAAGAGCAAAAACATCTTTTGCTCTGAGAAAAGCCTCCAGAGCAGTGTTTTGCTCTTCTTTCAGTGAAGAAATACTTTGTAATTCCGATAAAACTTGCTCGATAGCCACGCTAACGCTAGTTTCATCGGCTGAAGCCGCCATGTTCTTTAGACTGAACTGTCGCGCTTCTCGTTGCGTCACACCTCAACCCGCCTCAAAGCCAACGCTGATTGGACGTTCGTCCAAATTTTCTTTAACGAAGAGTCTCCAGACTGATCTGCGAGTGAAACCTTGAAAGCTCGCGAGATCAGGATGGTCTCACGAGGCTAAAAACTAACAGGCTTTTAAAAGAAATATCAGCCCTCATGTGATTCTCTCTGAACAAAAATCTATAAAATTTTTTGACTAATGGTTCCCAAACTTTTCCTGCTCAATCGCTCTGCAATAGACCAGAAATTTTGAACAAAGAACAGGCAACTGCTGTTAATGACTTATTGTCATAAAATTAACTATAATAGGAGATAGCTGCAAGTTTAACTCCTCCTGGCCAGTAGGTGGCGCATTCACACTCATCCGCTCTTAATCCAACCTTCAATTGCACTTTTTGACAGTTTCTAGGTCCGCCAATGTTAAAGTTAACCAAAGGTTAAGTAATAAAAGCATTTAAAGGTATAGAGGATGATCTTTTATTTCCAGGTGGATCATCTCAATAAGTGGTCCTCCTAATTGTCACTCATTCTAGTGATATGTTTACCTAAGGCTGTCATACGCGCTCGCCCCATTAGCTATCTTTTTCCAACATATTCTCATTATCAGTTCGTATGAAATCATACGAAAAGTTATGCACAGTATTTCGTACGTTTTGGACGTTTTTCCTCGAAAAAACAGATCAGTGCGCATGCGCAGCCAGACAGACGAAAAAAGCAGATCCGCGGACGGACGTAAAACTAGGAAAAACAGTGCAATAATTACTTCTTCATGTCTCTCACTAGGTTGCTTGCTGTTTTGTATCTTAGGGTTAGAGTTAATTGTATGTTAAATTCTATGTTATTGAATGGTGCGTAAGATGCGCAAGGATATCTTGTCTCGAGGCAAGATGTAAAAATACGACGAAAAAAACGTCCAAAACGTACGAAATTACGGTGCATAACTTTTCGTATGATTTCGTACGAACTGATAATGAGAATACACTGCTTTTTCTGCACATGCACACTTGCAGGCGTATATCTGTGCTGAGTTACTGTTTCAGACAGTCATTGAAGGTGAATTTTCTCACTGTGGTTCTTTGAAAATGGCCGAGGGTCGAAAGAGACAAAGTGTCTACGAAGTGTATGAGAAGAAAAGAAAGGCCTCAGAAGAAGCAGATAAATCCCAGAATGCTTTGCGTGGAGAACTCTCCTCAAAAAGGGCCGCTCACACTGAGCCTGAGTCTGGTTCAACTGGAGGGTACATTCCTGTTAAAAGGGGATTTTTCCTCTCCACTGTCGCTACAAGCATGCTGAGTGTGAGCATTTGCTGTTGAGTCGATGCAATCAGCTGGTTTTCTTTAGATAGAAAAGTTATCGGACTGTATGATCTGGTAGAATTGTCTATGCCTTGTAAAATGAATTGTATATATTATTATATATATATATATATATATATATATATATATATATATATATATATATATATAATATTTATGAAACTGTTATTTACAAACTCCTTTTTTTTTCTTTTATTAAAATTTATTTTATTTTTTGCACCACTTTATACATACTGTGGGTATTTTTTATTGAAAACGTTTTAGCTATGTCCTTAAAAAAAATGAAACTTACCACATTTAAGGGGTAATTGTGTTCAGTTTAGCTGTTTAATTTCTTTTTTGTTACACGACAGGAATCACTTATTCAGGTGATTCCTACCACGGTTCCCCCCGAACATTTCACTAAACTTTCATCAGTAGTTACATGCACGGTCACCACTGTCAGATCTATTGAAGGGGATTAGATGCAGCCTTCCTTATTAAAAACAAGGAGTTCTCAGATCTTTCTTTGAATCACCTTTCCAATATTTTCCTTATATTTCTTTTATTTTAACTGACCAAAAAATTAAAGTTAATAAGTATTTATCGGGAGCCTTTCATGTACGATTATTACTAATGGACTTTTTACCCTTAGTTTTCAGACAGACAGATATTTTACTAAATGTTCCCACACTGTCAGTTTGCATTTTGCAACTCTAAAAAAATGAAGATACGCTTCTTCCATGCAAGTGTACCATCACAACACAGCAGCAATGTAACCGGCATGTCAACATATTTTTGCATTTTTCTTTGATGTACCTGATGAAAGCAGCCAGAGCTGCTATTTATAACAAAGCAATCTTTAGTTTCTTTCCACTGCAATAGTTGTCCTATCCAACCATGCAGAAACATCTGTTCAAAGAGTACAGAACCACCTCTCTCCCTTCCGCCATCATAAAAGAAGCCCTTATGATTCATGAATTATAGAATTAAATACTTAGGTGACGTGTTCTCTAGTTTTTCCCGCTTTTTTTTTTTTACATAATTGCATTAAATGCCTCACTTCCATATCTTTTAAAATCTTCATTTAATGGAATTTACAATATCTACATTCTGTTATTCTGTATTTTAGTAATTAAAGTCCAGTCAGCAAGGAATAATCAATGGATCATTATCTATACATAAAACTAATATGTTTGTGTTAATCAGTAAAAAAATAAAAACAATAATTTTCGGCGCAATCAATGAGTCTGGGAGCGGCCATTTTTGCCCAAATATAGTAGCCCCTCCCTCCCGCCATCTTCCAGCAGTGACGTCATGGTGCGGTAAGCCTAGCGCCATTCTCCCCGCTTTCCAAGCTAAATCAATGGGAACTACTAGACACATCTGCAATCAACAACAA
>NW_015150511.1:1265758-1270902 GCF_000732505.1 Cyprinodon variegatus
AATTGTGCTATTCAAATAAATTTGCCTTGCCTTGCCTTGCCTTGACAAACATGGATGCCTCCAGCAAAGCACATTCACATGAAAATTACTCTGAATTAAAAACACTTCATCATTTATTGAACAGGATGGAATAATTTCATATTTAAAGTACTTTCAGAAGTTTGAATTCTGAATATGACGGAAATTTTTAAAGCAGAGTTCTAGATGATAATTGGCCATGGCGGAGGGGTGCACAGGGCTTATAGGCTTGCAGCAGCAGAGCATCAGAGGGCAATTGGATCAGAGGTGAGGCTGAATTTTATTTCCCGCTCTGAATTTTTACATAAACTTCATTTAATATTAGAAACATAACATTAGAAGCTTGTAATCAGAGAGTTTGGAAAAAGTGCTTTGCATCTAGCATGTTATACTTAATAGGTTTCTTCGACTTTATACACAGTAGGCTTTAGACACATCCACTGCTGTTCTGAGGGGAGTGATGGCCTGGTGGTCAGGGCATACATCTTGGAATCCTGAGGCTCTGAGTTCAAGCGCCACTCCCACAGACTAACACTCTGGGTCCCTGAGCAAGACCCTTAACCCCACACTGCTCCCCGGGTGCCGCACAATGGCTGCCCACTGCTCCCCAAGGGGATGGGTTAAATGCAGAGAGTTCATTTCGTTGCTCTGTACTTTCGACAGTGTAATGACAATGAAAAAATAGAATTTTTTGAACATGGATGCTGGTATCCAAACAGCCTCATAAACCAGGCATATATCTAACTAGGATGGATTTGCTGTCAGACAACTGCAGCTCAGTGAAAGGGAAATTTTTAATTAAATGTGTGGTTAGACGGAGTATTTATGATTCGACTTATGAATCGTGCTTTTTAAATATCCATTTAGGGATAGGATTTGAAAATGCATTCTCAAAATGGAGTATTTAACAATAGATTAATAAATACAATTTACAATTTCTTTTTAATAATTTATTTTAAAATGTAAAAAAAAAGAAATAAATCTAGTATCTAATTTTATGCTTTTTATGTTAAGTTTGATATATCTGTTTGAATCAGTTTTGTTCTGGTGTCTGAAAACTCTGAACTCTCTCGCCTCCTTCTAAACACATTTTTTAAATTTTCATTCTGAAACTTTACGTCAGTCTTTTAGAAAATGAAACATGTGTCTCCCTCCATGTGTGTGTGTGTGTGTGTGTGAGGTTTTGCCCAGATCTTTTCTGGGAAGCTGGAATCGGTGAACATAAACATATGGACGGAGGTCAGTGGAGGTGCAGGTGAACTTAGCTGCCATCAATGTTCGTACCTCCAGCTTTCCCCGAGTCTGACCTCCTGTGACCTCAGCTCCTCAAAGACCTCCCCGCCACACACACAACCACATAAAAAAACTATTTCAGATTCTTTTCCGCAGATTTACCCTTTTAAAGAGCCTAAATATCCAAAAGCTGTTTGTTAGATGTCAAATAATAAAACTATTAAAAAAAAAACACTGAAATCTCTGTAAGCAGAGTTAAGGATGAGGGTCTGTTCATTTACTGTTGTATAAAACCTTTAAATCTGATTTGGAAGTAAACTATAGAGGTAAGAAAAGAGATTGAAATAATCTATTTTCTATGAGAACAAGAGCGAGCTCCGCTGAGAAGCTGCAGAGGTCCCTGGAGGTAATGTCACCCTGCCCTCCTCTCTTCCCTCCCTCGTCTCCCAGCTCACTCCTCATATCGCTGCGTCTCCTCTGACCTTCTGTTGGCTCCGCTCTCCCACCCTCGCCCATCTTCAAAAGACGCGGAGGAGGAGAAGGAGGAGAGGAACGCTGGCCTTGAGTGCCCACTCCCAAAGCCACAACAGCTCTCACACAGGTGCAGATCGCACAAACGCCACCCCCGCAGGCTCCTCAGCACACCCCCCCATAAAGCTCAGTAGCACTAATCATCCACCATCAAATCAGCTGTTTGTTGAGGTTGGATATTTATTTTTTAACAAGATAAGTGTTTGCAGAAAACATTAAATATAGAAGTAATAAAAACAAGAAAATGTCAAGCAAAGAAAAACATCATGCTTCTATTATTAAATCCTCTTGAAAAATTATTATATATTTGTACCTTCCAAAGGTGTCAAGTAAGAAGGTAAAAACATTTCTCTACTTTTAAAAATACTTTACTGGGGTAATTATGTTCAAGATATCTTTTTACTTCTACTAATTACATTTTTATGCAATTATCTGTATTTTTTAGGTCCTCATATTAAAAAACAAACCATCGTGTCTTTTTATTTAAACTGATTTTTTCATGTATGGAAGCCCATTTCTGCAACTTAAAAGTAAAAATGTCATAAATATGAGATCTAAAGTAATAGTTTTGACTTTTAAAGTTTTTAATTATTGAATAAAAAGTCATAATTCCAACTCTCAAGGTATTTATTTTGGAGAACATAGTGTTGTTTACGAGGAAGAAGTTCATAATCATGAGATATAAGGGCAATAATTTGAATTTCCAATTCATAATTGTGAAATATTAAATCATACCAATTATTATGAGATACTTTATATCTCATAATTATGATTTTTAAATCAGATAATTATGAAATACCATTTCTCTTTTATTTTTTACTTTGAATTGGTGGAAGTGGACTTCCATAGTTAAAGCCTGTTGGTGAAAAAAGATTATAAAAAGTTAAAATACAGCGAGTTTGATTGTAGCAGGAGCTCCAAGTTCTGCTCTGTGAGTGTTGTCTCCAGAGTGTTGTTCAGCATGGGGGTGAGTAGAAAATGAAGGCTAATCATGTTTTGGGTGTACTATTCCTTTAATGTAGTCATTAAACTGCATCCAATATGTGCTCAGTATAAACTGAACTGATTGTGAATGGCTCTACTTTACAGCTGAATATTTCATCAAATGTAAAAAAAAAACAAACATTAAAAACAGACCAAAAGAGCTGCATGTTTTCCTTTATATATTTCTGTTTTCAATCTATATTTTTCTATCATAGAAAAAGAAGCAGCTTCTCGTTTCGCTAACCTGGAATTAACTCTCAGAAAACTGTAAAAGTGCTGAAATTTTTAGCTTTTAATGAAGATTATTAGTTTAGACTTTTGACTGACTTTTCAGTCCAACTCCTTTTATTTTCTTATCAGTCATTTTATAATCATTTTTACATTATTATACTTTTTAAATATTCACCTTAATTATTCATGTTCTTAATTTTCTTTTAATTATACCACCGCAAATGCACTTTTTTCATCCAAAATTCAGAAAATAAAGTTGCCTGTTGTTGCTTTTTGTTTATATCGTCTGAATACCAACAGGAAAGGAAATCCTTATAGTGCCTGAAATGTCTTCATAAACTAGAATCTTTGAAGGAAAAAAATCAGGAAAATGTTGACTTACACTGAAAAAAAAAGTTATTCAACTGTTTACTTAATAATATTTATTTACTTAATAATATTTAACTTAAATTGTTTCATGTTGGGTAGGACATAAAACTATTGTGTTAAAATACCTTTTCAGTAGTAGTTAAGTGGTTGCATTATTTTTTTCAGTGTATTTTCAATCTTCTTTCTTTGCAGAGCATACGGTTTGCATGGTCCCCCCCCCCCTCACCCCCCAATCCGCTCCATGCATTTCTGGATGATGGACTCAGAGCTGGAAATAACTTGTCAAACTGTCATGTCAAGTTCAACAGTTTCCAAGTCAAAAAATATCCGTCATCCTCTCTCTCTCTGTTCTGCATTTTTTATTCCCCAGTTGTTTGAGGACAGACATCCTTTTCAGGTTTTCTAGCGGAGCGTCCACACACACACACACACACACACCTTTCCGTTTCACCCCACTCTGAACCTGCTCTCCGTTGACCGTGCAGAAAGCTAAATAAACATGTGTGGCGAGTCATTCCCAGTGTGCCCCACTCCTCACCCACCCCGCCTGGCTCCCCCACCATCATCCCAATCCTACACTCAGGTTTCACCTCTCAGCTTCCTGCTGCTCCCAGTCACACTCACTCACACTCAGCCTATTGATGAAAACAGGAGCAATGGAATAAAAAAACACTATTTCACCAAAAGTGAGAAAGTGAATCCCTGTCGTTCATGAAAAGTCAAATTTGTACGTTAAATATAAAACCTGCAAGTTGCATGAAGAAGCTCTGAAACGTTGCACTGAACTCCGGCTGCAGAGCAGAGCCTCTAATCTTGTGTTCAGCCTCTGCGGCCGCAGGATTACTTTCTGTCAGCGGTGCGACAGCTGGGTACATCTGGTCATGTAGGGGCCTCTTACATCTCAATCCACACGTCGTTTCGTTGGTGTCTGGGCCTCCGGGCTGGATGCCACCGCTCACCTCATTACCAGGAGGACCACACCTCCACCCGTCCACCTAATGTCTAAATCTGACTGTGGATCATTAGGTTCCTGGTGGAGCTGGGGGCGACGGGGCTTCGGAGAGGAGAGGGGAAACAGGATCCCTGAGGATGGGATGGTGTGTGGCACATGTGGTTGGATTAATAATGGCCTGGGTTGAGAGGTTGGTTGTTTTTTTATGGAGGGGGGTGAAGGCATGTGGAAGGCTTGTAGCTACTGTAAATGGTGTTTCTCACATAGAGATTAACAGAGAAAATGACCTTTAATCTCACAAATATCCTTCCACTGAATTTTTACCTTAAGTTTTGTCTTTGTTGGAGCCAATATTTTTAATATTTTTTTATTTTTCTGGATAATCTAGCTAAGTTTATTCTACTTTATTGTTTGATATCTGTTATGAGATTATGTTTTTTGGTTATTTAGTTAGGTTACTTTGTTTCTGGTTAGTTATGATTAATTTGGGCGAAATTATTTTTATAAATAGGACCAGCATGCATCTGGGTGGGCGTATGTTTTTTTTTTTAAGTAGCGCAAGAGAAGCATGGAGGAAATGTTTGTCCTTTTCTGAGGAGAAATAAACTAAGAAAACTGAAGGAGTTTACCTGGAACAGTTTTTTTCTTTTACCTGCATAAATTACTTGTCCATGATGCATCTGTGGCCTTTGTGGACCTTTTTTTATGTCATCAAAACTGGGCCACAACCGTATTGATGGATCCTGATCAATGAACCCTTTAAAGCCAGATCCAAGAATAAAACAAAGCACAAAATTACTTTTTTGGGGGTTTGAAGTCCTTATTT
>NW_015150511.1:1271001-1275094 GCF_000732505.1 Cyprinodon variegatus
TGTTATCAGGTATATCTGATTGTGTACAATAGGATTTTGAGCAAAGTTTTTACCATTAAATTATGCAAAAGGTGTCAGACGCAAAACATTTCAGAAACCGTATGTATCAAATACGATACATTTGGCATTATAGGGTTAAATTGCAGAGACTTTTATTTTCCTTATTTCTTCTGATTATAACCAGAAGTTTGACTCAGTTAATCAAAAACTCTCATCCTGCATAAATAACTTACATTCTTTATATTTCAGGTGGATTCTTTGATTTAACCGTATTTTTAAGTACTTATAAGTTTAAGTTTTAATCATTTGTCCTAAGGAATCTACGGTCCTCTATATATGTCCACTTATTAAAGATGTATGAAATATACCTTAGTAACTTTAGTACTTAAAGAAGTAGTTTTACTAAAATTGTTCGTTTAACTTTAGTCATTTTTTCTGAGTATCACTTCTCATACTTTCATACAATTTTAGGTGTTTCTTTGCAAATGTGTTATTTTATAATCATGTTATCTATTTCTATTCATCTTTATTCCATTTTAAATTTTAAAATAGCAAAATTTTCACCTAAATGTCTGATTACATAATTTTGAAGTTTACATCAGACGTTTTGAGTCATTTTAATAAATACTTTTGAACTTTTACTCGAGCGATTTGCTGGATGTTGCTTTCTAGTTTTAGTCGAGTAAAAAAAACGAATAAAGTAGTTCTACTCTTACCTGAGTTAAATCTTTAGGCGCTCTATCCACCTCTGTTAAGCAGGCTGGTGCTGAAACGACGCCACACCTTCATCGAGTTTCCATGGAAATGAAAAGAGAAAAAGACATTTATATATTTAAAACAGAAAAGCATGAATTATTCCTTCTTTTAGAACAATGCACTCTAAATAAAGTCGATTGATTGACTGATTGATGGACTGAAATATACTCGTTACATCAGCTCATAGGTGCAAAAGGAAGAAAAGGTGCATGGGGGTATATACAGTATATACAGTATAAATTAAAATTCACCTTTACATAAGCAGATTAACTGGATTATAACGTCTACCTTCCAGCAAATGCAACATAAAAGTATGTAATAAAATGTCCTTAATGATTTTAACCATCTCAGTGTGTGGATTTGCCAGCAAAGATCTGCTCTACTTAACCTTTTCTTTTCATCATTATTTTATCTTTACAATGCACGTAAATACAGATACAAACCATACTTATTTAAATGTAAAAGTTTATTTAAAACAATAACTTGGAACAAAAAAGAAATGAAAAAACTCAAGAGAAAAACATGGACAGAAATCAGTTCGAAAAGGAGCAGCTATATGATACTTTTAATATAAAATGTGCTTCAATATACAATCATTAAACTGCACCGTTCTACATGCTATGAATAAACCATATGGAAACTAACTTTACTATAACTGCTATTCCATTTAACAAGTAATTTGTTTTATTATTACTGAAAATAGATGAACACGGCTTATCTATATCTGCATGTATACATATATTAAAGTGCAAAACAATATCAATTGCCAGCAGAGTTACTATACAAAATACTGCAACCTGTTTTTTTTCCTTCTTCATATTGTAAACATGTTTCTTGTATTTAATAACATTATTAATTTGTTTAAATTTGATATCAAAGTTGTTTCAACACTGAATCCCACAACTTTCTAAGTTAAGCTTGCAGAAAAGTTAAGTTCACCTCTCCAACCGGAACTCTTAGTGCCCCTGAATTATTTTTGGATATTAAAACAAGTAAAAAGAGAAATAAATGATAGAACAGGGTGAAAACAAGCAAACATAAATAGGATACAGATGCAAGGAAATTCTTTTCATTCAATTTAATTTAAAGTGTTTTATTATTACTTTTGGAGTTTGTTTTTAATATAAGTTTGACCTCATTTATCACATGGCAAAGAAGTGGTTTCATTTTGCTTTTTTTAACAGATGCTGATATATGAGGGAAAAGGCGGATGATGCATTCTGTAAAATCAAACAGAATGTTTTCAAAATACAAACAAAATCAGGATTTCATATTTTTAGAAATATCTACACAGACATTTTGTGACCAAAAACATTTCCAAAAATGAGGATTACATGTCCCAGGACAAAGCTTACATAAAGAGTTAAAAAATCTACTTTTGTTTGTAATAATTGAAAAGAAACGTATTTAGAAGTAAAACAAGAAACTAGATTTTTAACACCGTTAAGATTCTGGTGAAAGTTGTTCCATTAGGATTCAGAGGATGGGGATGAGACCATGTTTACTTGAAATAAAGGACAAATTCTGGAATCAACAGCTTTTAAATGAGAGAAACAGAGTTCATATACGGTGTATTGTCAGGGGTCAAGAGGTCACACAGCCTGGAAAGGAACTTAATAACACAAACAAACCAAATACGCCAAAAACATGAATATTGTAATTATTGCGAAATTCACCACTAAAAAGCTGTTTTATTGACAATCATACCCTTATTAAAGTTGTTTATGTACAAAATGTTGCTGATATTTGATGTCATGTCTTTTTGGAGAGAAATTATGCTTATAGATGAGCGACCATCATAGGAGTAGAACAAGAGAACCTGGCAACAAACAAACAAAAAAAAAAAAAAAAAACAGTCAAATGTCCTTAAATCTAAATGTAAATAAACCATCATAACTATTTTTTTTTAATCAAAAGAAGTCATCAGTTTTGACTCAGACTGGCTGTGCAGTCCTTTTGGGCACGAAGTGGGACTAACTGCTAAAACGCCGGGAAAGCAGCATGGATGGCGGCGTGGCTTTAAACGCACCACAGGATCGATCCCAGCCTGGGAGCTTTCTGCATCGAAAGGTTTTAACTTTGAGCAGACATCGCCAAATTTAGCTTTTACTGAAATTAGATATACTTTGATAATAAAATTGAAGTTAACACTCAACCAAACTGAGGCAACTTCTTTGGATTAATTCTGTATTTTTTCCACAGTGTGGTAAATTTTTTTTTTTTTTTTTACAACAAAAACATAAAAATAGAATAATGTTTCGAAATAAAATGTATAAATAAAAACTACTACACTCAGTAGCCTTACAAATAAACGCAATCTACTGTTGCTTAAGAAAGTCCATTAAGCGTGTCCATATTTCTTCAAATTCTTGTGCTTTACCTCTTATTATATAGGTTAACTTTTCTAATGTGACACACATTGACATTTCTCTGATCCAGGTTTTTGTAGAGGGCATTTCAGTCATTTTATTTCGATATCATTATTTGTAATTGTAATTATTTTGTATTGGTTTATGTATGTGCTTTTTGAAATTTATTTGAATTAATTTACATCAATTTATTAATTTATTTATTTATTTTTTTATATTGTGCAATGAGGTTGACCAGCTTTTCATAATGCAAACAGTGTAACGCTTGTCAACATGTGCTTGTATGTTATTATTGGAAATTAATAAAAAAAATAGAATAATGTTTCACTAAAAAAGAAAATGTGATGGACAACTGCCGAAAAACCCTCAAGGGGCTTAATGAGTGGCAGTCTCCATAAAAACAAACATATTTCACCATTTCAGACATTTATGATATTGTGTAAAAAAAAACAAAAACAAAAAAACAGCATTTTTTTTTGTATAAAACAATTTAACATATCATTTAGACCACAAATCCATATGGAAAATTCAGACAACTTAGTTGCAGCAATTTTACTCTCTATTTAAGTTGTTCTTTAGAAAGATCTGTCAGTGATGCGGGAAGACTGTTCCATATCCTTGATCCGCTGTATAAAACACCAAACTGTGTTTGAGTTGTACGATAGTAAGGAGGCCTGATAAGACAACTACTATGAGTTGGATCCTGGTGAAATTCATTATTAAAAGTTAAAATATTACAAAAGTGCTGGGGAAGTAACTTTTTATAGAGCTATAAACGAATAAAGCTGTTTGAAGTTGATTCACTTGATAAACACTAAGAATACTTGCCTGAGCAAACAGTGGTTGGGAGGTACGGAAGAGCATTAGGGCCAGTCGAAAAAAAAAAAAAAAGTTAACTGATTTTTAAATTTTATTTCAGTTTAACATGCGAAAAAAGTCAGAATTCTGACTTTAATCTCAGAATTCTT
>NW_015150511.1:1275418-1276749 GCF_000732505.1 Cyprinodon variegatus
ACAAAAGTGCTGGGGAAGTAACTTTTTATAGAGCTATAAACGAATAAAGCTGTTTGAAGTTGATTCACTTGATAAACACTAAGAATACTTGCCTGAGCAAACAGTGGTTGGGAGGTACGGAAGAGCATTAGGGCCAGTCGAAAAAAAAAAAAAGTTAACTGATTTTTAAATTTTATTTCAGTTTAGTATGGGAAAGAATTCTGAGATTAAAGTCAGAATTCTGACTTTTTTCGCATGTTAAACTGAAATAAAATTTAAAAATCACTTTTTTTTCCAGTGGCCCTAATCCTCTTCCGTAGGGAGGGGTGTCTACGATTTACACAAAATATTAGTCTTAAAGCTCTCTTTTGAAGTTGAAAAACAAATTCGAGTTTAGCTGGGTGGGGGCTAGCCCAAGCAACATTACACTAATTAATATATGGATATAACATTGAATAATATAACATAATTGCAACTTTTTTGCTAATCAGGTGCCGGATTTTTCCTAGTATACCGACCACTTTGGCTATTTCTGTACTTATGGCAATAATGTGAGGTTTCCAGGATAAAGAATCATCTAGAATAACAGAGGAAATGAGCAGATCTAACATTATTAATAGAAATATTATCAATTTGAATTTTCATTGGAGATTTAAATGTATCAAATTTATAACTAAAAAAATATATAACTTGTTTTTTTTTTATGTTAAGTGACAATTTGTTGTACTTGAACCAAGAGGATAACGTGTCAAGTTCTTCATTGACTACCTTTATTAAAATTTCAGGGTTTTTATGGGAGTAAAACACACTTATATCGTCTGGAAATAAGATTTTAGAAAGTTTATCTGAAACATTAGGGAGGTCATTAACATATATTAAAAATAACAGGGGACCCAAGATGGAACCTTGAGGTAAACCGCACTGAAGAGGAAGGAGAGGAGATTCTGTCCCATTATAGTCGACAGTTTGATATCTTATATCTACATTAAGAATTGTATTTTTAATTGTAATTGCATAAAAATGAAATCTGAGCTCACTGAGCCCAGAGATTCATCAGGTGCCACGTCTGGTTCCTGTATTGAGAAAAACGCCGCATACACCGATATATTGATTTTACTTTTAGAAATAAAATATGGTTGTTTCCTTGGTTTTAAAAAAAAGCAAACTGGATTTAAACAATATGGAGCATAGAACTGGTAAATATCAACTCTACTGCACATATATAGGAATATAGTTCTAGATTGGTGTTTATTTCTTTAATTTACTAGATTATTATGATTTTATTTCTTGTTTGGTTAATAATATCCATTAAAAACAACAGTATATATATATATATATATATATATATATAT
>NW_015150511.1:1278024-1285065 GCF_000732505.1 Cyprinodon variegatus
AACAAAAAAACATGCTTTCATAGATTTTTTATGTAATCCTTCATTTTTGTTGCACAAATATTCAGCACTGAATGGAGGCAAAGTTTAAATATATGAAACAACAAAGACCTATCATTATATAAAAAGTCCAACATGTGTTTTTTTCTTCCTCTTCTTCTCTGAAAGCTGAGTTTAACTTCTAACCCAGACAGATTATCAGCCGATTGAAGAACACGCTGTGATGGTGAGTCAGGAATGTGTGTAGGCTACGCAGAGCCCAGACACCAGGAAGATAAACCCTGATAAAAACATGTAGTATGAATGAATGTGGCTGCTCTCAATGGGAGGAAGTCATTCTGGTGGTATGTGCATATAGACGTTTGAATGATGTCAGATGTGGTAACACAGCGCCACCTGCTGATCTAACCCTTAAACAGGCACTGTGCACCAGGAGATACACACTTTCATATTCTGTAGGGGGTATGCTGGGAGGTTTTCACTAATCAAGTTAGCATTCATGAAAAGTCTTGTCTGGTATTAAGATCTAGATGACATGATTTGGTTCAGGCTATCTTTCATCATTTCGTCAGCCTGATCAGAAAACATCATGGCCACCAGTGATGGAGAACCTGCTTCCTTGGGGGTAAGTATAATTTATTAGTCATACTTATTTTCAATAAAACAACAATATAAATTCCTAAAATTAATTAGGACATTTGTCTAAACATTCTGATGAGGAAAAAAAATATCCAACTATGTTTGTGGTGTTACTTAGCAGCTATTGAAATGTATGTATCCCCTGAGATACGTTGCCAGATTAGGGATAGAAATTTGGTCAATGTGCATTATTCAAAATTTTATTTCAAACTGGAAGGCATGTTAATAATTACTACAGTACCAGATATTATCAAGCACAGCTGTGCCCATTATAACAGTATAACTGTATTTTACAAAAAAAAAAATCAATTTATTTTCAAGCAGGGCATCTCAGCTAGGTCCTTTTATGGGAAAAGAAAGCAAAGCACAGAAATGAGAGTGATAGAGGAGATTCCTGCAAGTTCTTCTGACTCTGAGTCAAACAGTGATGAAGATCAAGAAGTAATGAGATGGAGGCAGTGAGTGAAGGCAGTTCTGATGGAGGATGAAAGTTCTGATGAGGAGCATAATGAGATGGATCGCAGTATTGGTAAAAATGAATAAAATCAACTTTAAAAGTGCTATGTGTAATGTAAATGACCAAGGAGTACAACAATGTATAATTTATCTTCATCAAATTGAACAGTAATATGTTTATCATCGGGGCTCTGTTTATACCTTAATAGGGCAACGTATCCTGGGAGATACAGCTCATAAAATCCAAAATATTGAATATATATAAATTTTGAATGTGGAAATATTTAACTTAGGGCCTAAAGAGATGAGTGATACAATTTAATTATTTTTTGCAACTTATTTTCCACTCCTGCCTGTTTAAGGGTTAAAGGATGAAGATATTTTTTCCTCATAATTCCTGATTGATTGATTGACTTTATTGATTTCACTGTGGAGTAATGTACTTGTTACATCAGCTCAAACAGGCAAAGAAGAAGAATGTACCAAGGGAAGTAAAAGGTGCATGGCATATATACAATATATAGTGTGTCCACATATGACAGCTTTTTTTTTATTATTAATTTATTTATTTTTTTAAAGTAGGATCATTTTATAGGGTTATTGCACATGAGTATTTATTCTTTTACAGGGTGTCGGTGTGATGAGTCCAGTCCAGTTTTTTATAGATGTAAACATCCAGGTATTTGAAACTCTCCACCGTTTCTATGTCCTGCCCCTGGATGTTCATGGGGGAATGAGGTGGTGTGAGGTTCCTCCATTGATCTTCACATCATTTTTACCAACTTAACTTTTAAATTACAGAGTGTCGTAGGAAAGTCGTATTTGAATGTCAAATCATTCTGGCTGAAACATATATATATATAAATGTACTCTTTATCAGACAATTTTGTCCCAAAATTTAGAAAATTTCTATTTAAAAAAAACCTGTCTGACAAAACATGTGTTGTCATTATCTCCGTTCTATCTCTTCTTTTTTTCATCTTTTCTCTTTTTTTTTTCTTTTTTCCTTTTCTTCTTCTGCTCTATTTACATTGAAGCAATTTGTATGCATGAAACACTTGTGAAAGTAAAATCTGTTGAGCTCTTTTTGGCATCAAGACAATTATTCTTATTGCCACATTGCCAGACAGGACACTGTTAAAAAAAAACCCAAAAAACCCAAAAAAATCCTGTCTTAAAATTGGTGGGTTTTTCTTCTGCAGGCCAGTTAGTTCTACGTCAGCCTGAACACCTAAATTCGGCCAATCATATATCAACGTTCATCTATCAATCAAATGTTTGCGGTCATAGCATCTTGATTCATATGTCACAGCTAATATACGCAACGGTTGAAATAAGAATAATTTAATGGGGATGGACGTCTGTGTCTTCGGCAGGCGTAGAGCTAACTGAAACTGCAAGCCGGCTGCTCCGTGCTCAGAGGAAAAAGGCACTTGGCGCCGAACAGCAGTTAATATCGGAAGTTCAGTTTAAAATATAAATACAAGTATGTAAATAGTTCCGTCTGAAATGAATGAAAATAGTTGTTTTAAATGGTAATAGAGTCAGATATGTGGCGGTAATGTTTGATTTATCTAAAAGTGTTTATCTGTTACTGTGCAAATGAGTTTGGCTGTAATTTAAGGACAGATTCTAATATATCTGCAGTGTGGGAACAATAAATCTAATAGGATTTTTAATTTTTAATTGCTATTTTGCACAATTTTGCTTAACAAAGTATTTTTTGTTGTTGAATATAAGACATATTTTTTATGCATACATCGTTAAGATTTACTTATATCTTTCTACCCATTTTATAGAATATAACAGAATAGAAAATCTCTTTATTGTCTCACAAAGGGGAAATTCTGGTGTTTACAGCAGCAAAAAAAAGAGAAAAAAATGTTACAAAAACCCTAGAAAAATATATAAGAAAATGTATAACAATATTCTTTTCCTGCTTTGTGTGTCAACTGTCACGGTTGCTAAGCGACAGAGCATACGGCGTTAAAAGAATAGACCTGTTTTAATTCACAGCCAAACTTCTTCCGGTCTCCTTATTTTCAAGGACTGCGAAAGTCCAGTAGACCTTGGATGACGCCGCCCATAAATTCGAACACAGCCTTCTGTCGCTATCGCCGATGGATGGGATGCACGTCGTTCTGCGCCGCCACGCTCTCCGGGCTACAAATGGAGCGGACACTGTGACGTTTTGGCCTACTGCGCAGCCGCGTAGCTGTGAGGTAATAACAAAGATGGCGGCGCTCGGCACATCGCGGTGCTTGTTTCAGAGCTTTTCTCGGGTAAAAGATGTGCAGAGGATCAAGAAGACATTTCAGAGGTGTGGTGTTAGAGCGCTCTGTGACAAAACGAATGAAACTGGTAGGTTTCCATTGGTTTCACACCGTAATTGGAGAATAATGGTATTTTTTCAGTGCTGACCTTGTAGCTTGTTGTAGTGGCTTTAACTGGGGGAGGCTAAATGTCTATATTGATGTATATTTTATTTTTCTGTAGATATTTCTCTATGCAGTTTTAAATATGTTCAGTTTCTTGCTTACAGCTGCACCGATCCTTTGAAATGACTGGCATTAAAGCAGCCAACTGAAGGCAATTTATGGAAGTGGTTTAAGATAGCAATTCTATTCAGTTTATTTCTATAGCACCAATTCACAACATGTCTTCCAAGATACTTTACAATTCATCCAGTCAGATTGATTCAAAGTTTTCTATCTAAGGAAAACCAGTTGATTGCATCAACTCATTGACTCTACAGCAATCCCTCTCATTAAGCATGCTTGTAGCGACAGTGGAGAGGAAAAACTCCCTTTTAACAGGAAGAAAACCTCCAGCAGAACCAGGCTCAGTGTGAGCGGCCATCTGCTGAGGCCCACTGGGGTTCAAGGAGACAGAAGCAGAGGTGCAAAAGGAACTTTTATAACAGCAAGAAATGCAGTTAGAAAAAAGTGATTTTCTAACCTGAAAGCTAGAATTGTTGTTAACCTTTTGTAGTTACTGCATCTACTGAAACTTTTATCTGATCTTTGTTCAGCTTGAAGCTCTAAAGCTACTTAGAGATTTCAGGAGATGATCTTTCCCATCCACAGATAATGGAAAGCCCCATTTCACGGATCAAACTGTGCAGGACATCCTGACCAGGATAACCGGCCTGGACCTGCAGAAGGTTTTCCGACCCGTTAAAGAAGAGCTGAAGCCGCCCACCTATAAGCTAATGACTGATGAACAGCTACAGCAGGTGGCCGTCAACCCTTCAGTTCCTAATTAACTCTCTGCATCACACACATCTGAGAAGTTCATTAATTTTAATCGGATCCTCCGTGCGTTTGTTCCCAGGCGGTACAGGTTGCTACAGACGAAGCAAAGAAGCGGCTGCAGATGCCCCCCGTCCTTCCAGAGAGGAAGCCCATCGAGGACGTGCTCGCTGTGGATAAGATCCTGGATGGCATGGACACGGCTAAATACGTTTTCACTGACATCACCTACAACATCCCTCACAGGGTAAGCAAACACCACTGCTCTCCAGTGGGCTGGTGTTCCTTAGTCCTGTTCCTCAATACTGCTACGTTTAGACCGCCAGCAGCAGAAGCAGCTAGTTTACATGCATAGTCATTGTTTCTCATGCATCAAGCCGCAGCAAAAGGTTTTTCTGCGCATTTTGAGCAGAGGGGGCAGCGCATCGTGAGCTTCTGAGCATCTGACGCACGTGACGTACTTCAGGAATACCAGCTGCTGGAGTTTAAAAAAAATTGATTAGATTAGATTAAACTTTATTGCCATTATACATGTACAGGTACAAGGCAACAAAATGCAGTTTAGGTCTATTATAAATAATGAATATAATATAAAGATCACTAGTGTTATGAACTAAATTTACAGCTGGATATGTAGCGAATATAATATACAGGTGGGTATTACTATAAAAAAAGGATTTTACAGTTATGTACAATAGCATAATATACAGATGGGTTTTACTATAAAATGAATAAATAAAGTTTGGACAGAAGCTATCTGTCCAAATGTAACTTTAGCTGCTGGATGCGCCACATCAAGCAATCAGAGAAGCTGATCTGGGAGCTGGCAGGGAGTCAGACACAGCACTGCTGATGCAGAGCGCTATGATCACTCTTATAAATCAGTTAATTAACGACTAAATTAACTTAAAGGTTGAAACCTGCCGGTAAAATATGTTTGATTTTATTATTCTGGTGCCCGCAGTTTGGATTATATACGTGAAAAACGCCTTCCAGCCGCTGCGAACAGTAGCAGAAAACCACAAAGAGGCGACTGGGCCAGAGGCTGCTGTTGAACAGGATTCCCAGTGACAGCGCACCGCTGGTGTACGAAGGCCTAGAGGCTCTGACAGCGAAATAATATTTGAAGGCAGGATGTGACCTGGATGAACTGACTGCACAGATTAAGTTTTCAGGTGGACTTTCTCACTTAAAAACATATTAAAACTATGTTTTATCCACTTATAACGGCAAATATAACAAAGCCGCTCTCTGCCATTGAACACAGGAGCAGCAGAAGCATTGACGCATCTGGACACAATTTACTGGACGTCTGAGCTTATTTTTATGCTTTATGTTTATTGAATGTTTCATTTATCAATCACATACAGAACACAGAACGGAATAACTGTCGACAAGGAGAATTACTTACATTCTGACAAAGATGAACAAATACAGAATGAAAACAGCATAAAATTTACATTTCAATCTTGTGATTTTTGAGCAGCTTTTGAAGTGACAGTACAAGTGACCTGATTCAGTTATTGTTTTCTAGAAATCTCTTTTTATAAAGATCCGATTGCAGTCTCAGCATAAATGTTAACTTTTCCATTTTGTGGGTTTCATCCACCAGTTCCAGCCAGTTCTTTATCGTTGGTGGTTCAGGTTGAAGCCATTTCCGAGTTTTTACTAAAGACTAAAAAAGATGAATGGACTGACTGCATTATTGTGACTTTGTGATACAAAATGGTTTTATTACTCTTGACAGATTTCCATTTATTCAAAAGGTCTCAATATGAAGGATGGAGTTATCATATAAATAAACCCTTACAATTTTATTGCAATGTAAGTTTGGAGAGATAAGTCTTTTATTACTTTTGTGATATTTAGTGGATGTTCCTCTCTAAACTGACTTGAGTTAAAAATGAGTCTTTTAAAAGGAGTTCAAAATCCAGATTCTAAAGATTTTTAGTAAATATTTGTCACTCATATTCAAACTCTCAGGAACAGCTCAGAGTGGACGTCTGATCTTAATGTCAACAAGCATCAGAAATGAAGAAGCAGAAGTTTTTTTTTTGCTGCTTCCAGTGTTTGCAGTCTGAATGTAGCATTCATTAAAATAAGCTCCGCCCAGAACCACTTCCCACCACACAGCTGGAGCAGCAAAGATGCTTCAGCCTCGTGTCAGAACTAAATTTGTACAAGCATAAAAAATGAAGCATCACGTGTGTTTTTGCTGCTCTGAATGTTGCATAAAAACAGATTATACTGATTGTTTTTTTATTCCTTCTGTAGGAGAGGTTCATAGTTGTGCGAGAGCCTGATGGCACTCTGAGGAAGGCGACCTGGGAGGAGAGAGATCGTCTCATTCAGGTTTACTTCCCCAGGCAGGGCCGCAAGCTAACACCGCATCTCCTCTTCAAAGAAGAGAACCTCAAGGTTAGCAGCAGATTTCATTTATTCATCAAACTCTGGGAAGTTTTTATGGATTCCTTCATCGTCAAAATCAACAATCTTTTGTTTTATGTGCATTTTCCACTGTCCTTACAGCTGCAATTAACCACCATTACTTTATTCATTTGCTGTCGAGTGTTAATATAATATTAGTACCAATATGTTGGATAATTGCTAGGGATGCACGATATAATCGGCCCCCTATCGGTATCGGCCTTAAAACTGAATATCGGACATCGGCCACCCCACCGATATTTAACCCGAT
>NW_015150511.1:1285754-1286921 GCF_000732505.1 Cyprinodon variegatus
TCCAGCTTTAACATCGGTATCGATATCGGTTATCGGCCACATGAGTTTTAAAATATCAGCATATTGGATATCGGCTAATAATTGCACCTTTTTGAGATCATTTCAGGTCCAAAAGAAACGATTTTATATCTTAAGAATCAGAATCAAATCAATTTGAGTCCCAGACCTACTCTTTGTCAATGAACGTTTCTTCTTTTTGCATGAAATGCAAACGTGTTATTTTCTTACACCTTTTCTGTCGCAGACTGTTTTCTCCCAGGACCGCCATGAGGATGTGTTGGATCTGTGTCTTGTCCAGTTTGAACCGGATTCTTCAGACTACATCAGAGTAAGTCTGCGCTGCTCCTATGGTAGCTTTATTACTGCTGAACTAAAAGCTGTTAAGCTAGATTTTCTTCTACTCTAAGCTTATTTCATGCATTTTTTTCAGTCGTTTAGTCTGACGTAGGGGTGGGTATTGCCAAAGAAGTCACGATTCGATTCGAATCACGATGCATCACGATACTTGAATTTAGGGCTGCAACAACAAATCGATAAAATCAATAAAAATCGACTTTTAAAAGCGTTGGCAACGAATTTCATCATCGATTAGTTGTGTCGCATGATTAATGCGTCATCCGCCGCCGCCGTCATCACTGCCACTTGACTGAAACGGGGGAAGAAAAAAAATTACGGCAGAGCGAGCCAGCGCTGCAGGTGCGCAGTGTTGCCAACTCAGCGACTTTGTCGCTATATTTAGCGACTTTTCAGACCCCTCCAGCGACTGTTTTTTTAAAAAGCAACTAGCGACAAATATGGCGACTTTTGGAGACTCTTACGTGAAAGCATGTATCGTTCCTACTCTTGTCCTGCAGCAGCAGCTGCTGCCGTGGGGCGCCTCCCCCATTCCAACCCTGTTCTCCCACAGGAGTCCCTCTCAGCGCTGCAGTCAGAGCCGCAGGATTTTTACCCTCAGCGTCCAGACTGCAAATGAAGCGCGCATGCGCCGGGATTGACGGCGCAAATTGATCACAATAATTAAAATAGCCTTTATAAATAAATTAACTTGCAAATTATGAGGGCAAGGCTTTTAAAGTTTAAATCTTCTGGTAAAAGCGGAATAAAATCCAGCAAGATCAGTAATATGTCAATTAATTATCTGCCACATTCCCATGTAAATATCTGTCT
>NW_015150511.1:1291262-1293770 GCF_000732505.1 Cyprinodon variegatus
CGATTCATCGATTTTTAAAATAATCGTTAGTTGCAGCCCTACTTGAATTTTTGCAATACATTGCAATATTTTCACTGAACACTGTTAGAAAAAATACAGCCATTACCAGTGGCTGACTGGCTGAGTATGATCTGGATAGTATCTTCAATTGATACAGAACTGAAAGCAACTGAATTCATACATAGCTGTATTTATTGAAATGACTTTAGGAGGTGTTGCCATGAAAACAAATATTACTGTAACTGGACACAAATATTGCTATTGCTGGAGTGGGCACATTGACAAAAAGTCCTTAGGATTTATAAAACCAAAAATAACAAAATAAGGATTATCATGGCCTCAGTGGTCCTTTAACTCAATGAAATGAAAACATTTTGGAAGTAGCTGCCATTATAACTAGGGATGTAACGATATCAAAATCTCACGGTACGATACAATTTCGATATTGACCTCACGGTACGATATTTATTGTGATATTGTGGAAAAGCTCACGGTACTCTTAAATAGCTCACGATAGTATTTGTGATGATAATAGCAGAAAAATAGACATTTTTTCTGCTTTTGCCATTTAACAGGTAATTTATTGTTGTATTTATGGATCATTACATCATAAAACGCTGATCACATAGTGCTTTTAAAGTGCAAGCTGTAGTCAGGAACATCAATATTCTGTTGATTCTTCTGTGAATAATGTTCAAGTTAAGAAACAACCAGAACAATAGGGAATTCCCTTTAAGTGCAAACAAATGTCAAGTTAAGTCAGGTTTAAATGTGCAAGGCAAGTAAAAGCAGCCTTTTAAAACTGGTATTTAGGAACATAACTTAAATAAAATAGTCAAAAAGCCTTTTTTTTAAAACACTGACCTATCAGTTAGCTTATGTTCACATTTTTCATCAGAAAGATCAAAAGATCTACATTTCAAGAAAAAAAAAAAAGCCTCCTTCAGGGTTTTTTGACCGGACAGGACATTCTTTGTGAGAGAATCTGCAAACTTTTCTGGATGATGAGTCGTGAGATGACTTTGCATATTGCTTTTGTTTCCCGTGTTGTATCGCAGTTTACTGTGGCAGTGCTTGCATATAGTCCATTGTCCGTCCACCACCTTCTCTCCTTTTGCGTTTTTTGACACGGCGAAACCAAAATGTTTCCAGACATCTGACCTAAAAGCTGCAGGGGCTGGCACAATNACGGCGAAACCAAAATGTTTCCAGACATCTGACCTAAAAGCTGCAGGGGCTGGCACAATCTCAACTTCGGGGTTGTTGTTTTCATCCTTACAACTATCGCTGTCGGCCATGCTAGCTTGCTTTGAGCTTGTGAGGACAGCGTGCAATCCGCGTGCAATCCTATTGGCTTAAGAATGGTTGGTATGACAACGCAGCGCAAAGGATCATGGTCTATGTAGTTAACAACGATTTGTTCCGCGGGACTGTGTTTAATCCTCTTGCTTTTTAACGGACACCTGTCCTTTTATTATTGTAACCCAACCACGATGATATCGAGATAATGTCAATATCGTTACATCCCTAATTATAACAATATCATTCCATAAACACAAAAGGATAAAATGAGACCAAAAAGTGCTCCAGTGTGCTGATCATTTTTTTGAACCCACGGTTCTCCACCACACTATACGGTCGCAAATCCCGGCAAATGAACTCTGTGATGGACTCTGTAATCTTCTTTGCACGCGTAGATGTTGGGGCTAGCTTGCAATCGAAAGTTGTTTGTTTAAGCACATTTTGCGGCGCTGGCGGCTCTTGATTTTCTGGATGGCGCCTCTGCATGGATGTTTTTAGGTTTGTTGTGTTTCCACAGTATTCAATTCTGGTGTAGCAGTGTTTGCAAATTGCGTGCGCCATATCAACTTCATTTTTACCTTTTGTTTTTAAAACCACAATGCTTCCAAACATCGGATTCTAAATGCGATGGAGCCGGACCAAAATTCTCAATCTCCTCCATGTTTTGTTTTTGAATGACGCGTTGCAGTATCCCGCAGCCGGAAATGCTTGTGACACAATGCAGCGTGCGTCAACACATCCGCAGCGACATCTGCTGGATTCATGCAATTTTATTTATTCATTTTTTAAAATGAAAATTTATTTTTTTTTTTTTCGTATGGTTTTAAATAAAGCATTTTAAATACCACGATAATCACATTTAACGAATTTTAATAAATTTGATGACCGACGGAAAGCCTGTTCTCCTTGATGACTGTTTTTTCCAGGATTTTTTCCATTTTTTTTTTTGTCCAGCTGGAAAAACCTTAATGAGGGAATCGATTTCTATAAACCAGGGGGGTTTGGGGGCAGGAATAGCAGCAGAAATTAAAGAAAAACAAAGCCAAAAATAAAGTGTTTTCTAAATGCTACGTGGCAAGAATAAGCTGGACTATTTAATGTATTTGGCTGCTATGTTGCTGCTGTTCTGTGTGCATAAAAGCTGTGTTTAAACAAGGTCGCTAAGTTTTGTGACCAATAGTAATTCATTCATCTAGATTTGTATTA
>NW_015150511.1:1295833-1298652 GCF_000732505.1 Cyprinodon variegatus
GACCAGACCTCGGCGCCGCGCTATGATGTAATCGGCCTTCGAATCTGGCCTTCTAAGGACGCGTCCTAGGTTTTCGAACAGAGCCTTTGTTTATTCTCATAAAGATTTCTCCTTATGCAGCCCGATGGATTTAGTGAGTTCACTTTTCAATGGAACTATCCCAGTTATGATCTATTAACAGGACATTCTTCCACTTGTCTAGAAGAAACTTGTTTTCTTTCTGGAAGAAACTCAACTCTGGTAAAAAAGTAACATTTTTGCAGAGAAAACTTTTTTTATATTATAGATATTAAAAATATTAGATGCTGCAAAATACTACCCACCTCCAGCCTCTTTGAAAATGATGGCGAGCTGTAGCTTTGGGTTGCGGGTCGGTGGAGGTCCTGTTAGGGAGCATCACTCAAAAATGATGTACTTCTGCTTTAAATTGGACGTATGTCGATTTCTGTACGTTTTTGGCTTCTTGGACGGGCTGAACTGAAACTGTATTACCCTCCGGGGATTAATTAAGTATAATTGAATTGAAGTGAATATAGTTCTCTGTCTAAAACAGTTAATCCAACCAGTGTTTGGTTTTAAATGGATTTTCTCGGTCTAGCACTAATCATTATAATGACTCCTGACTTCCTGTTTTTGTTCAGGTGCATGAGGCTACATATGAGGACCTGGAAAGAAACAACAAATACGATCTTCTAAGATCCACCAGGCACTTTGGAGGCATGGTTTGGTACCTGGTCAACGCTCGTAGAGCAGACGGACTCATGGTGGACATGCTGAGGAGAGAGCTGTGGGTTTCCGCCTCCTGTCTTTTTAAAATGTTACCTTTAAAAAAAGATGTTGGTCCTGAAGAGGAGCAGCACTAAGTCTCTGTGTCTGTCTGCAGGCTGCAGGACGCCATCAGCCTTGTGTCTCTGTTCCACATGGTCCATCCTCACAGCGAGTCGGCTCAGGAAGCAGCCGCCCAACGAGCTACCGGCACCGACCTCTTGAAGGTGATGAAATATTATTTATACTCTAGTATTTTCAATACAAAGTAATAATGTTCCAATTAATTATTAAAATTAAAAGTAAATAATAAAACATTTATATATCCATCTAATATAATAATAATTATTTCAAATTAATTAAACTTATAAATTGTAAAGTATTTGGAAAATGTTTATATCTGAATAAGTAAAGATTGAATTGGGATTCTGCATTTTTAGGGGATTCTCTGTTCTGTTGCATTGATATCGTTGGTGTCAGGAGCTAATGTGTGTTTTGCACACTAGCTTCAATATCCTGCTTTTATTTATTTTATCATCTTTTTATTCTTATTTTTTTTTCTTTATTATATTGTGTAGTTGGATGGATGTATGTGTGTGTGTGTGTATATATATATATATATATATATATATATATATATATATATATATATATATATATAAACTGTAACTGGAGCGTGTAACAAAAGCAATTTCCCTCTGGGATTATTAAAGTATTTCTGATTCTGCAGTTTGATCCTGATGCATATATGCATGTAGCTTCGCCTCAGAAAAGATGGTTACAGGTTTATAAATGCTTTAAAAACAGAGACTGGTTAGTTTTATCTTCATTAGGAAGTTTTTACAGCAAATCACATTAAAATAGGGAGATTTGGATAATCAAAAGTTTAAGCAGATGAAAACAAGATTGATTTATATTTAATTTTAATAAAATTCTAACCAATGTTGTGGACGGGTTTAGCACCACTAGTTGCTTAAAGTTAATGTTGCATTAAAGCTGTCACTAATTTGGTTTAAAATGTTCCAAAACTGCTGATTTCTGGGTCTTATAACGGTCGGACTGACCTCTGCATCGCTCGCTGTATCTGGTCGTTCACAGAAGAGACTAAAAGAAACACCTGGACGTATTTTTAGTCAGAGAATAAATGGTTGTGTCGTTCTGTATGAAACTAATGCTAACCTGTTTTTGTTGCTGCAGATCTATGCCCAGAAGGAGTCTCAGAGGTCGGGCTACATCGAGCTGGCTCTGCAGGCGTATGAAGAGAAATCTGCTGAAGGCTCATCTGCCTAAAATCCCAGCATCCAAACACCTGAACTTCTGATTGGGAAAGAATTTTACCAACAACCTGAACTGAACTTCAAACCCAAACATCCAATCTGGAGGCAGGATTTTAGAACCTGGTTTCATCTGTAAAGACTTTCATTCCTGTTTGTTTGGGATCTAAATCACTGAACTGAAACAGATGTAACGGCAAAATAAAATCTATATGTGAGTGAAAGGGTTGGCTTTGTTTTAAAAAACATGTGAAAGAAAAATGTTCCCTTCAATATAAGAAAGTTTCCCGAATATTCCAGAGAATAGTTCTCACTTTCTGAACTAAATAATATAATTGTGTCGGATAGTAAAGGCAATACACAAATTTAAATTTAGATGACAAAAACTCTTTGGTTGGATATATTTCATTCATTATTTTGAATTGCATCTATAATCCTAAAATAGGATTCAAAAGAACTTTTAAAGTAGTTATCGATTTGTGAACTGAATTATTTTATTTGATCAGCTATTGAAGCATCATCTCAATAAAACTGGGAGGCGTACAGTAAAATAAAACATCTCTTTTTCAATCTTTGTGTTCTGTTCCATTGATTATGAGACAAGCTACTGATCTTCTAACCACTTGCTTTTCTTTTAAAAGCTTTTTCCAAATGAAGTTTATCCAGCTGATTGGAGCTGAATTCATCTTTTCTTCTTCTGATCATAATCCTAAAATAAAAAACAGCAATGGGAAATACACCTTTACGGAAGAGGATTAGGGCAACTGAAAAAAAAAAAAA
>NW_015150511.1:1299833-1304834 GCF_000732505.1 Cyprinodon variegatus
TTCTGACTGTTTTTCTCAGAATTCTGATTGTTTTTCTCAGAATTCTGACTGTTTTTCTCAGAATTCTGACTTTTTTCTCAGAATTCTGACTTTTTTTCCCATACTAAACTGAAATAAAATAAAAAAAATCAGTTAACTTTTTTTTTTCCCCACTGGCTCTAATCCTCTTCCGTATACCTTAGTAGGTTACTTTCATAATCCTTTATTTTTCTCTGTATTTTTTAATGGAAAAATTTCTCATTTTAAATTGAACATGTTCACATTTATTATTATTTTCAAATGTTTCATCCCTTTCAATACTCTGAATAATGTTCCTTACTTTTGAACAGTAGTTCTCATTAATAAGCTCACATTAACTTATTGTGTAAATCTATGGAGGGTCTAGTGGTAAAATTAAACAGTTAAAGTGGTTCCATTCCATTAATGCCTCACTGGAAGATGTCAGGAGTGAGGTGTTACTATATTTGGGTAAAAATGGCCGCTCCCAGACTCAGTGATCCCGACTAAAATAGTTTTTACTGACCAGACTTTTTCGTTAAAGCCTTATCTGCACCTTAGCACAGCACAGTACATGTTTTGTACTTGTAATTACCGTATTTTTTCATGTATTAGGCAGTTGTACATATACATAAAAAGTTATGTAAATATGTAGCAGCAGCTTGTTTTTCAAACTGCGGGGATGTGTTCCCAAACAACTCTGACAATCATCTTTGTGCATATCCTCCTATATATGGTAATTAAACATTAAAACACCTGCGGCTTTTAGTCAGGTGCAGCTTATATATGAGTGTCTAATATTCAGGTGCGCCTTGTAGACCAGAAAATACGGTAAATATTTTGGTTAAGATGTTCAACTACTTATGGATCCCTTTCAAAGAAACAAGCAATAAAACTAATAACTAAAATGTCGTAACATAATCTTTTTGACATATGGATCATAAAGTCTGTTTGCTTCCAGCAAACATCCTGAAATACCCATTTATCGACACTAGATGGCGGTAGTGTCAAGGGAGGTGTGACCCAAATGAACCCTTTCATGCTGTAAATTGTTGGGGTCTGTTCTTAAAACTAAACGAGAAAATAAATCTAAAACAGACTTTCAGCAGTACTAAGGTTTAAACCCCATTGCTTGCATAATCTGAGGACTTTAGCTTCTAAGTCATAGTTATTGATATTTGGAGTTTGCTGCATTTAAACCATGAGTTTATTTTCAATAAATGTTTATTAATTTGTTTCTTAGAATTCATTTGGATTTCTGTGAGAAAAACAACTCTGTATCCCTGGTAAATAATATTTTATGATATCTATCTATGTATCTATCTATCTTTGGTCTATATATATATATATATATATATATATATATATATATATATATATATATATATATATATATATATATATATATCTTCAGGTTATTTATATAGCACCATGTCACAACACGTCATCTCAAGGCACTTGTTCACCAGATCATTCAGTCATATTGATTAAGTTTTCTATCTAAGAAAAACCAGCTGAGTGGACTCATTGACTAATAGACAATCCCTCACACTGAGCGTGCTTGTAGCAACAGTGGAGATGAAAAAATCCTTTTTAACAGGAAGAAACCNATATATATATATATATATATATATATATATATATATATATATATATATATATATATATATATATATATATATATATATAGACCAAACACCATATTTGACATTTCTAAATGAATTTTGGTCACTTTCACCTGGGCCATCTTTTAAAAACTTTTATGAAAAAATGTTTTTGTTTATCATTTAATTGATTTTTAAATTAATCAATCTCGGAGAAGAAAAAAGATGCAGCTTGGTATATTTCTTTTTTATCTTATATGGTATTTTTTTTAAATAATAAAAAAAAAACTTTTCTTTTTTCCTTTTTCTTTTTGCGCCATCTCCTGGTCAGACACTGTAATTCAGTGAAAGGGTGGAGGTAGAGTAAAAAAATATGCAAGAGAGGGTCACTCCATTGGCTGGAAGTTGGAGGGGATTGAGCCATTTTGAATGGCTGCTGCTGTACCAAACACTTTCAAGTAGAAATTCGGACACATTAGCTTCCACAGACGACATATTTAACACCTGAAATCTGGCTGGGCATGTATGTTCTTGCCAGCAGAGCAACAGTTTTAATAAGCAGCTCCAAACAATTTATCAGTCCTGAAAAATATGAAAAGACCAAGAAAAACAATTAAATAAAGCAAAAACCAAGTCAAACTGTTCCTTTGATGCTCCAGAATAAACTCCTGCCTTCCTATCATGAAGTAGGTGAGGTTTTCCCTTCCTTCTCCGCCCCCTCATTCAGGTTCCCCACCATCTCAGGGCTTCCTGAGGCGGTCGCCAGCAGCAGTAATCCACCATAATCCACATCTTGGGGCAGACACTCCTGAGCCAGGCTAAAATGGCCCTTTGAAGTGGCCACTTCGGCCAACTGCTTCCATTTAGCCTCTGACTGACGGCCAAACATGCAGAGCAGCCAAAGAGAGGATTATCACTGGAGGAAAGCCTTAAAACTAGAGAGAAATACTCTGAAGAGGACACCTTCAGAGCTGGGATTCTACCTACAGAAGGAAAAAAGTTGTTTTCCAGGCAGTTAAAGAAAAATTTCAAATTAATTTAGATTTATATAATTATATTGTTATCAAAATTTCCTTAAAATACATAATTTTGGTGAGACAAAAGAAATATAATAAAATTGTCACATAGAAGCCTGAAAGAACAGCCATTCTAAATTGATTTTTTAAATAAATCAACTGAGGCAGCAGAGGGAATTTTGGTTGTTCAGATGTTCCTCAATTTAGGAGCCATGAACTGAGAGGCCCGATATATGGAGGACCAGGAGAGCAACTAAGAGAGATAAAAAAAAAAAGCATTTCATATTCAACATTTAAATAATAGAATTAGAGATCTTATTTGAGTAGCATTTTATAATTGAGCATTTTAAATTACATTAGTACAATGGAAAAAACAATCTAGAAATAAGTAAAAATGTCTTCAATTCAATGCATTTACCCTAAATTTGAGTAAACAATAAAGTAAACAATAGTATAGTCAAGTGTACTTCGCTATACTATTGTTTACTTTATTGTTAAGTATACTTTAGTAAACTTTAAAATGTCCCAATTTAGTTTGAAGAAGTATTACTTTAGACGTATCTTTGATACATGAAAATAATAGATCAATTATTGCCCAAAAAATCTCTATATATGTAATGAAATAAGCAATCAAAACTCAACCTTATCTTTGCTTTCCAAAGTCTGTCTCAGAGAAATTTACTCTGCTATTTCCTTATCTGTGTCAATCTGGCCCAAAGATGCACACTCACACACCCAGCTTTGTTTTCATGACATATGGGGACATTTCATTGACTTGCATTCATTTTATATGGCCTAACCCAGACCCTTACCCTAACCCTAACTATTACCAAGATATACCTAATCCTAACCTAAACTGAATTCACACCTTAGTCCTAAACCTAACCCCAACTCAAAGAACAGAACTTTACCATATAGGGACCAGTTGAATGTCCCCATATGTACCTGTAAGTCCTCGCATGTAGGATATATCACAAAATACTTCCCTCACATTGTAGGTAAAACAAGACAACACACATACACACACCCAAAACCCACTTTAACTTTAAACTCTGGGCTTTAACTGCTGAGTTTGGGTGGTTTAGTTAGAGGCTCACAACTCTCAATATTTTCCCAAGTTTGCAAAAAGTACTCTTGTAGTAACTACATTTACTTGAGTAACTTTTTGAGAAAAATGTACTGCAGGAAGTAGTTTTTCTTCATCTTACTTTTTACTAGTGTTGCACCGATACTGATACCAGTATTAGTAGTATAGCCAAAGGTTTTTTCAACTGAACAGACTTGCTTAGACAAAAATTCACCCGAGAGACAAACAGCTACAGTTAATGTCTCAGTGAAACGTTTGTTTTGAAATCCAGCGTCTTTTCCTTAATGCTATTTTCTATTTACTGATCCTGTCATTTGGAGGTCAAGCAGAAAAACATCAAACAGTTTACTGTATGATGTTACAGTTATTTTCGGCGCTCACCATGATAGTTGCAGTTTGAATAGTCCTGGCAGTACAGAAGAAGCAGAAGAAGTTGTTCATTTAATTTAATTTTTTACTGTTATTCTATTGTGGTCTTCAAGAATTTTTTTGCTTAGTTTTACTTATTAAGTATATTATTTCTGCCAATGCCGTGTCATTTCAAGGCAATGCACAGAGACTGTGGAGTAAAAAAATTCAGATATATCTGTTCTTAGCCTCACAGGCTCCAAACGAAGGTCATGGGAGATAAGAACGAGTCACGCAGACTCCTTCATGGCATGAAGGGGAGGCTGTTGTTTTGAGGATGATCCATCGGGCCGTTGAAAGATATATTAACCTAACAGCAAACAGCCTTGATGAACTCAAGTTGTTTTTCCTCCAAATGTTCAAGTGTGAGAAAGTTCTTTATGCAAGGGGTGCATTGGTTCCCCTGGGGGGAGTGTGTGTTGGGATTTTGTAATGTATAAATGTATGTACTGAGCTTTGGCCGGTCAGAGACCTATCTCTCCGTCTGAGGACGTTTAATAAATTTGAACCTTATTTCTTCCAAGATATGCCTCTACCTCAGCTTCCTAACTTAACAAGACAATACAGTCAGATTAGTTTAAAAGTTTCCGTCAAGGAAAGTCAGTTGATTTTATCCAGTCATTAACTTGCAGGACATGTTCCTCCTGAATAAGCTTGCAATGACGATTTTTGCTTGCAAAACACACATCTCATCTTGGACGTCCAAAACATTTTTGTGTGTTTAAGTGTTCTGACACTTTTGATGCACGTTTCTGTTCTCTATGTACAATGTTAGATGCAATGAAGTAAGTGGCTGGTCTATGTTTGCTGTGATGGGTAGGAAAAGGGTAGCCTCGTGAGACCATCCTGATCTTGCGAGCTTTCAAGGTTTCACTCGCAGATCAGTCTG
>NW_015150511.1:1305352-1308163 GCF_000732505.1 Cyprinodon variegatus
ATTACTTCAACGGAAGGTTTCCAGATGGATATGCGGAGCAAATCCATCTGGCGGAGTCAGGTTAGGAAAAGGGTTGTCTAATCAGTGTTCTGATCAGTAGACAGCTGCATACCAGCAGGGGAGCAGTCACTGGGAATCCAGCCATAGCTCCTTTTAAGCCGGACATCTTTTTCTTGATCAAATTATTTAAAAAATTTTCTTTTTTTTTTTTTCTTTTTTTTTTCAAAAATTTAAAGATTTTGTAATATTTTTTTTAATCAAAAATTTCATATTTATATTTTCAAATTTGTTTGTCTCTCTTTTTCCGAATGAGCTTTACTAACTACTACTCGATTACTTTCAAATTGTGTTTCAAAGATCACATGATCTTCGTTTCAATCCCAAAACAAATGCTCCTTCTTGACCAATGCAATGTTGTGAGTGACGTCCATGCAGACCAATATAGCTCTGATTCCAGAGCAAAGCCCGCCCCCAGATGTGAAGAGAATGTGATCTGGAAAACACACTTTGATATCTGTAAAAATCTATCTAAAAAAACAGCAATTTAGTGGGGGAAACTTTTATTTGAAGATATACATAATGAAAAGATAAAATATATGTTTTGAAAAAAAAAAACTGAAAAAATTTCTTGGATAATAAAAAATGTACAAAGACTCAAAGTTGCTCTCAAAACCTTTCCTAATTTTTCAAAGTGTAATTTCTGGATTTTTATTTTTATTTAAATTTCCAAAAGGTTTTAGTTTTTTTTTCCAAATTAACATTTACCATTTGTGCAGCAATAACGGAAGAATATTCACTCCACATTCAAGGGGTCTGAATACTTTTTAAGCCTGTTTAATAACTGAATGCTTGAATGAAATGTATGGATATAAAGAAAGAGAGGGATAATCAGTTAGTGGTTCATAGACACCCTTGTCTCATGGTTCCAGATGACACAGTCCCAGATAACAGGCTGATCCCCATCCACGGCCCAGTGGGGTGCAGGTCCACGCTCTTTACTCTCTCTGACCGAGCTGTCAGCCTCCGCTGGATCTCCAACCTCAGAGGCTGATTAATAATAAACAGGTTCATTGTAATTATGCATCACTTCTTTTTTTGCTTTTTTTTCTTATATGTTAAGCAGAGGATGCTTCTCTGCAGCTTCACATCAGGGTTTTGGCTTTAGTCTGTTCTTCCATACCCATTTTGCATGCATGCCTGGCTTGAATTTTCTTTCACATTATTGATTTCTCACTTATTGCATAATAAACTATTATTAATCAAACACAATAAAAACTAAATACTTATTATAGAGATTTGCAAGTCAAGTAACAAAGAACAAATACTTTATCTTACTTAAGTAGAAATTTGGCTATCTATACTTTACAGGAGTAATTAATTTTTATGCAACTTTTCACTTCTACTCCTTACATTTGTTTTGCAATTGTCTCTATAGCTCTTACATTTCAGAATTAGACTCATTAGTTTGATTTAATTTAAGGTAATTTACTTTATTGCCTGTTAGTATAAAAAAAAAAATCAATCAAAACAATTAGATTCATCTAAACAATTAATTTATTTGTGGCTGGATTCGATTCTACACCAAAATAAATAGCTGTTCAATTCAATACAATTCAGTTTATTTCTATAGCACCAATTCACAACACGTCATCTGAAGGCACTTTATAATTCAACCAGATCATCCAGTCAGATTGATTCAAAGTTTTCTATCTAAGGAAAACCAGTTGATTGCATCGACTTATTGACTCTTCAGCAATCCCTCACACTAAGCATGCTTGTAGCGAAAGTGGAGAGGAAAAACTCCCTTTGAACAGGAAGAAACCTCCAGCAGAACCAGGCTCGGCCATCTGCCAGAGGGTTCAAGGAGACAGAGTTACAAAAGTTCAAGATGATGTAAAGTTAAACTTGTCAGTTTTACCATTAGTTCTAAAAAGTTATCATCAAAAATTGTAGAAAGAAGTTTCTTTAATACAGTTGCGCAGTAACCAGCATAAGGTTTAAAACAACTGTCCTTAAAAGTTTTTGATGCATTATTTAACTTTTATAATTTAAGTAGTTTTAAAACTGGCACTTTTACAATTTTACTTGAGCAAAAAATAAAATGAATACTTCTACAAAAGTGTTTTTAAACAGAAGGATTTATACTTTTACTTGAGTAATAAAGATTAATACTTTTGACACCTCTGGAGATTTGATGTAGTGATTATTATGTGCTGAAGTATTTTGAGCTGAACGATTCAAGTCGCATACAAGTACAACTTAAAATCTGGGATGTGAAAACCTTTTAGGGACACCTACCATGTCTCCACGTCAGCGAGTTTCCACGGGAAGCTTACTACCACCCTGCCGCTGTCCTGCTTTAGCTCCTTCAAGTTCAGTAGAGAAAAGAACCAAGCTTCTTGGTCCATCAAACATCTCAAAGTAAATGTTTTGCATGAACTGACAGCTGACTACTCTGAGGTATTTGACTAAACAGCATGAATGCAGGAGCAATTTATCTATTTTAAAGGGCTTTTTAATGTAGTTATTTTGTTTTGAATTAATTGACTTCAGTTTTTATTTTTGTTTTATTATAGTTGACCAGAATACGTGTGTTTATTAGTAACTTGTGTAGTGCTTGGCTCCAGGTACTCATAGATTCACTTCCATACAGAAAGCCCACATTCATATCTTCAGGTAACACAGAGTACATGTCAGACTTGATAATACTACTTCAGCAATACTTTCAAGGTGTTGCTTTATTGCATGTCTCGTACCATGTCTTTCGGTTGTTCTGTTCTTTTTACATCTCGTTGCAGGTGATGAAGCAGA
>NW_015150511.1:1310728-1311746 GCF_000732505.1 Cyprinodon variegatus
AATAATAACTTGTGTAGTGGGAAAAAAGTACTCAACTATTCATCCCCCAATAAAATAAAAGGAGATCAAGGGATTTCACTCAGTCGGCATTTTATTTTCATATCTTTGCAAAGAGAGAACAGTTCATCATACGGCCCTTATGGCACGGTAATCTGCCCTGTTCTGATCTAGACAGAGTTTTTCTCCCTTACTTATAATGAGGAAAAAGCTGTGAAGGAGTCAAAACAAATTACACACACTTTGGTTAAACAATAACAATGCGTGAGACAGAAACCTTGTTATGGAATAAGTTTTCCTTGTATGCAAAACACGTCTCACTTTGTTTCACCTGCATGCCACAATTTGTGGCATGCAGGTGAAACAGACCGAGTAAAAACATTTTGCACTGGACAAATAGCATAACTAAATATATGAAACAAGAGAAATCTAAATTTTAATTTAATTTCCATGCTATTTTTTAAGGGTATGTCTATTTGGGGCTATAAATATTTAGATGGATCAGTATTCACGTGGATGGTCAAATTTTTTTCACTACTAATAAATCAGCAAGTCAGCAGCAAGTGAGGCTGACATAAATGAAGTGAAATTTGTTCCACTGTTGTTGCAAAAACAAAAGCAAAACACCAACACAGCATAATCCCACCACTGCTGTACCTCACAATGGGCTTGGTCTTTTCCGGATGTTATGAACAGAGGTGGAAAGAGTACAAAAAAATTGTAATTCAGTAAAAGTATCTTTACTTTCATAAAAAGTAATATTACCCATCTCAAAATTTACTTAAGTAAAAGTACAAAATTACTTCATTTAAAATGTAATTTGAGTAAAAGTTACTTAGTTACTTTGAGTTATTTAATGCAAAAAAAGAATGAGTCATGAATCTAATTGAGCACAAGGTGTTTTAATCGATTTCAAGGCGTATTTCAGTGGAAATCCACATTTGCAAAAGATCAGCTAGGCTAAAGAACATACTTCCTCACAGCACAAGGACAGTCACAACCTGAACCATAAAGTGCAAAC
>NW_015150511.1:1312385-1316675 GCF_000732505.1 Cyprinodon variegatus
TTTATTAAATTAATGACACATTTATATATTTAATTCCTTATTTATTTAATGAATTACACATTTAATTAATTGTTTATCGCTGTATTTATTTATCTAATTGTGGCACTTTATATTAGTGACGTAGTTTTAATAAATGAATGACACATTTATTTACTTAATTCCACATTTAATTAATTATTGACATATTTAATTATTTATTTAATGCTGTATTTATTTATTTAATTTTGGCACTTTTTATTTTCCATAAAATGCAAGGCAGGGGCACATTTAATTTTTTCACCTTCAGTAATTTTTTTTTTTTCTTAACTCAGTAACGTGAGGGGGTTTTAAATGTAGCAAAGTAAAACTACTTAGGTTAAGATTTACTCGAGTAAAAGTAAAAATCACATATTTCAAAAACTACTCCGCAAATTACTCATAAAAAGTATTCAATTACAGTAACTTGAGTAAATGTAATTCATTACTTTCCATCCCTGGTTATGAAATACTTTAAGTCTCATCAGGTCACAAAATTTGAATCCGAACATAAAAATCATTGTATCTGAGTGCAAATTCACAGAGTTAAGATAGGGTCCATCCAGCTTTACTTGCCTTCTTCACAAGGTCTAAACAGCAGACTATCCAGACACTCCCATGTTGTTTATATCAGCAGATAACAGTTTAAACTCAGGAACTAGCTTAACTTACGCTCCAGGTATCTAGTTACTATACAGAGGAAGAACCAGGCTTGCAGAGTTCCATAAAATCTCTTTTCTCGGCTCATTTCTTCATATGTTGTTTTAATGCCGTCACACGTAGCAGTCTGTAGTTTTCCATTCTTTGGTGTGTCTTTGGTCTTATTTAATGGCAAAGAAATCTTGCTGTATTTAAACTTTAAAAGTTGAAGAGTTTGATAAAAAACTTGGAAGCACATATATGTTTGTATTAAAATGTTTTACTTAAGTTTTTCACATTTAAACACAGCAGCACAAACATGGTAGTCACACATAATCTCTCTCCACATTTTACACTTTTTTCTTGAACACTTGGTGGCAGACTTTGTCGAGGGCCGTGATTTCCTGCAAGACAAGATGCAGACCTTCAGACTTAGAGGGGGGGACGTGATGCAATAAGGCTCTCTATTAGTTACACAAGCAAGCAGAGCTTACATCTGCAAGTTTCAAATAATTTTATTGTTATTGCCTCAAGATATGAGGCAACTCAATGTGATGCAAAGGGGAAAAGATTTCATGTTTGTTCTTTAATAAAGTGACATCAGAGTCCAGCCTGTTGCTGTTTTTTCTCACCAGGTGCAGCAGGTCTCCTTCAATCCACTGCTTCCAGCCACGGTTTTCTTTCTCCCCCTTCTGGACACAGACCAGCTTGTCTCCATCCCAGGTAACCAGGCTCTAACATTCCACAACAGTTATTAAAGCAAAGCATGAGATTAGAACCCCCCCCTGCATTGAGTCCTCAGACGCCGCACCTTTACAGTCCTGTTGTCCAGGCCCTTTGTGTACTCCTCGAACTCCTCCCCCACGGTGAAGTTGACCTCGTAGTTTCTGAAGGTACTCAGGGTCTTGGTTTCAAATTTGTCCCCGTTCTGCACGATCACTTTGGTCTGGTGCAGGTGGACAGCGATCTTCCTGGTGGCGAAGTCAATGTCTGCATGCATGGAGAGAGGTTTCACAGATGTGGTCAGGAAACAAAGACCCTGAACGCATTCACAATAACAATGAGTCCTCTGAAACAACCTCCTGCCCAGTTGGAATAGATCTAAACGGCTTTCTTTGACCCTTTTAGCATCAGACTTGCCAAAGTGAACCGCCCATCCTGATCATTTAGATATTCATATCCTATTTCCCCTGAATATGAAATTCCATTTCTTCCCATCACTCTTACTGATGGAGCCTTAATATTTACCCATTGGACTGATAGTTTTTGACCCATTTCCATAAGGATCTAATTTTCCCGGTCGCTCCATGGAAATGCCTCTGAGGAGCTGAGGATTACCCCGGATTTCTCTTCCCATCCCGCTGCACTGGAGCTCGTTTTTTGTATGAATTTCTGATAGAGTCGTCGTGAATAATGAAAGTGTTTTCTGGGGCTGATCAGCGACTCCCCGGAAGGATGGGAGTTAGCCCCCGTCTCCTCATCCTAATTCGGAATCTGTCTTTCATTTCGGCGGAACAGAAAGGATAAAAACGCAGAAGGGACTGAATCAATATTTATTTGGCACGGCAACAGACAGCAATTGCTCAGAGAGTGGAGGTTAACTTGGCCTGACAGCAGCTCAATGAGGAAATGAAGCAGAGGCACATCACTTTTTTTTTCTTCCCATCCTTTTCCCTCTCGCTGGCATTCTTGTTCTCCCTGTCACACTCATGTTACACACTTATTTAGGCTATAGTTTCTCTTTCTTAGTAAATCTTGAATGTCTCATCTCAGGATGGAACTTACCAAGAGCCTTCATGACATCCTCGAAGTTCTCATTTTTCACCATCTCCCAGCGCCCATTGTAGTCTGCCGGCATTTTTTCAGCAGTGTGTGAAAGAGTATAGCAGCCTGCCTAAGGGTTTGTTTTTCCAGTGAAGGGAGAGCGCTCAAGGGCCCAGCCCTTTATATACACTTTGTTTCTGTGTGTGTGTCTGTTTAAGAGTGTACACGCTCGTGTGGGTCTATGTAGACCAAAGGACACGGTCCGCCTGATAATTGCTTCAGGACTCTAGCAGAGTGTGTATGAGGCATAAAGTTCAGGCTGTCTTTGTTGCATTGTGACCACAGGGCATTATTTCTGTGACAATACTTCAGCAGCATGAACGTTGGTTTATAAATAGGTGACGTGTCTCCCTGCTCTTCAAAAAGACATTTCTAAGTGTAATAAAATGTGGCTATTAGAAATATAATAGGAGCTGCACTGTGGGGCAGTGTGCAGCACTGTTGCCTTGCAGGAAGAGGGTTGTGGGTTCGATTCCTGGCCTGGATCTTTCTGCATACAGTTTGCATGTTCTCCCTGAGCATGCATGGGTTCTCTCCGGGTACTCCGGCTTCCTGCCACAGTCCAAAATGAGGTTAATTGGCTTCTCTAAACTGGACTTGGGCAGTTCTTGTTAGGTGTGAGTGTGTATGCATGGCTGTGTTTCTTTGTGTTGCTTTGTAATGGACTCTGCCTCTCTCCCATAGACTGTTGGAGATAGGCACCAGCTCCACCGTACCTAAGCCGGGTATATACTGTATGAATTTATTGCTCTTTTCAGGCCGATTTTCCATTTGTGCGAGAATTTTTTGATCGGGCCGACTTTCAAATGCTAAATGGCATGTACTTATATAGCGCCTTTACCCAAGTCAGGAGACTTGACCAAAGCGCTTTACACTACATTCATTCACCCATTCACGCACACACTCACACACACTCATGGTGGCAAGCTACATTGTAGCCACAGTTGCCCTGGGGTTCGCTGACAGAAGCGGGGCTGCTGTAAACTGGCGCCACCAGGCCCTCTGACCACCAGAAGTAGACAATCAGGTGAAGTGTCTTGCCCAAGGACACAACGACACTGAAAGTCGGACCGGGGATTGAACCATCAACCCTTCGATTTCAGGGCAAACTCCTACATCCAACGCCACTGTCAGCCTGCTCGTGCATCGTGTCGTGTACAGGTGGTAACGAGGGGCGATGAGCCTCTCACGACCACCTCCCAATTAGAAATCGTAAGGTCAGGAGAAAATTATGTTTGAAATTCAGTCGGTCGCATCAGCGCGTCAGGTTGCACAGTGGGAGAACATGAGAGCTGTGACCTTTAAACCCTGTGGTTTTGTCGTACAGGGTGTGTAACGATTGAAAATATCGCACAGTGAATGCCTGGCTTAAGTAGGAGAAGATGGATGGATTGATTGATTGATTGAAATAACTCAGCAGCATCTTTACTTGAATCTGTGAAAGGACCATAAGATTAGGGTGGAAAGTTCCAACCTTTGCACTGCAAAAACAATCTAAAAATGAGTAAAAATGTCTTTAATTAAGTGTATTTACCCTTAATTTGAGCAGGTAAATAAGATAATCTGCCAATGGAATGAGTATTTTTGCTCTTAAAATAGGGCTGCAACAACGAATCAATAAAATCGACTTTGAAAAGCGTTGGCAACGAATTTCATCATCGATTAGTTGTGTCGCGCGATTAATGCGTCATCCGCCGCCGTCGTCATTGCTGTGGGGCGCCTCCCCCATCCTAACCCCACTCCCGCAGGAGTCCCTCTCAGCGCTGCAGTCAGAGGATGTTTACCCTCAGCGTCCAGACTGCAAATGAAGCG
>NW_015150511.1:1317454-1318720 GCF_000732505.1 Cyprinodon variegatus
ACTAGCAGAACTTTAAAGAAGGTGCAAAATGATCTCAGGATGCAATTCACCTGGGAGCGGATGCAAACCTTTTCTGCCTTCACCAATATGCAGATAATGTATGTATGAAATGTAAATATTTACCACGTATGATGCAATTTTTCAGTTCTGTAACTGAACTCCAGCTGCAGTCTTTGCATCTTTCTTAACACTTTTGAAATTTAATAGGTATCGGAAAATATCCATCATAGAGCCTTTAGAGGGGAACCTAAAGATACACATCTCTTACTTATGGTATGAGGAACTTTCTTTCTTTCTCATTTAATCATTGATCAGAACTATTTATACTTTTTGTTTATTACTTTAAAGACAAATCAGAGGACTTGAAGTGAAAAAATACTTTTGGGTTGTTGCCAGGATATAAGGGATACAAATATGATGGATGATCATAAAATGCATTACCTTCTGTAAGCACTCGGTATAAAATAACATTTAAATGCATCTATTTATTAATAAAACAATAAGTGTTCAAAAGCCTTCGAATTTAGCAAATTTTGTCAACAAATTTTTAAAAGCTTTTTAGTTTTTATTAAGATATATTAAAAGAATTCATGAGTTTTATTGGTTATAACGAAACACTTTGTTTCATCACCGTTCCTTTGCATTCACTTTGTCTTCTTGTCAGCTGATCTCCATTTCCTCCCAGCAAACTGCCGCCTACTTTTACTCCATCTAATGAGCTGGAATAAAGAGGGAGGATGGAAAGAAGCTCTAACACTGATGTCCATCAGCAGACAGGAGCTTGTTTGTTTATCATTTCAAGCAGCTCACATGATATATGTTATTTTTTCTATTTTTTTTTTATTTTTTTTACAGAAATCTTCTTTGGTAAAGATGACATTCACTTAGAGGAAAATTCAAGTTCCTATTTGCTCAATCTTATTAAAGAGCATGTTTTAAGCTGTCTTTTTAAGTTCCTTCACCATAAATTAGCTTAAGGAGTTCATTTATCAAACAGAGCATGTAAGTTTGCTTTGATGAAATATTTATGCCACATTTTTTTGTGTTAAATCTCTGAGCTACACATCTCTGGTTAAAAGAAAAATTCTCTTTATTAGCCAGAGCTTATGACCTCATTTTATCAAGGTTACAGGCTGGAGTTTGTCGCTCTGCAGAGCAGAATTTGATCTAATTGTCAGTTAATATCTAATATTTTTATGTTCCTCATCTTAGAATTTTTAAAGCAGAATTATTGATAACTTAACTCCTGTTAAGCCTAAATTAATC
>NW_015150511.1:1320661-1321224 GCF_000732505.1 Cyprinodon variegatus
AATCTAGAGATTTCCTATGAAGGACTCCAATAGAATTTTGGCAGACTTTACTGTATCTGTCATAACCCTATTGATCCTAAAGCTATTCCAAAAAGGGTAAAAAAAACAATCCACCTCCAAGTTTGAAGACTTTTCGCTTCCCATCCAGGAAGCTTTTTCAAAATCAATCAATTCAAAACGTCAGAAATAGCGTTGAGTTCGAAGCAAATAGCGTTGAGTTCGAGGCAACCCCCTTTCAGAGACATAGACAGGTAAGGGGCATTGCAGGCTAACAAAGAAGCCAAAGGACCCCTTATTCCAAAGGGGTGGACCCGTCCGTCCGTTTCAATTTGCATGTTTTCTAAACAAAAACAAGGCTTTGTTGGTTGACTCTATAAAGCCTCAATTTCAACGCTATTTCTCACATTTTGAATTGAAAAAGCTTCCTGGATGGGAAGAGAAACGTCTTCAAACTTGGAAACCAAGTCCACTGGATTGGTTTTTTTAAACTTTTTTTGGAATGACTACGACCTGGATGACTGAGGCCCCGTCCACACGAAGCCGAACCCTGGCCTAAACGCACA
>NW_015150511.1:1325118-1326496 GCF_000732505.1 Cyprinodon variegatus
TGTGCGTTTAGGCCAGGGTTCGGCTTCGTGTGGACGGGGCCTGAGAATCTTCACCAGCATCCTGAAGCTGTATAATATTTTTACTATGCAAATAAATTGTTTGCGAATTAAAATACAAAAAATATTCTATGAGTATACATAATCAAAATAAAATATCAGACTGGAATAGAAGCATATTATAGAAATTTTTCATTCAAAATTCTGATATTGTCTCAAAGACCAAATATGTCATGTTGTCTTGTTGGGTGAACACGCCCACTTAGGTCAGTGTGCCTCATTTAGAATACTTTGATCATAATACTTTGATTTTTTTTCTTTTTTTTTAATGTTTTTTAATTTTTTTATTCTTTATTTTTTATTTTGCGAAATGTAATATGTTGTAAATATGTATGAACTTCCTGTGGTTTGGCTGCTACCTTGGCCAGTTCTCTCTTGAAAAAGAGATTCTGAATCTCAATGGGACTTCCTGGTTAAATAAAGGTTAAATAAAAATATAAAATAACAGGTTTGGGGTTAAATTGACTAGAATATAGCAATACGATACGCATCGCGATACATGTCATGATATGATTTATCCCCATATATCCCGATACATAAACAAAGAGGATGTATTGTGATTTTTTGAATAATAAATTGCTGGAAAACCTTGAGAGCTTGTTGCTCTGCTGCGGCTGACAGATAAGCTCTTAGGTGCTGCACTGCCAACTAGTGGCTGGAGGTTAAAGAGTTATTAAAAGTAAGACAAGAACATGGATGTTTGCCATAAATATTTTTACATCTAACATCTTTATGGCTGTATTTTGAATCAAAACCAAATTTGTCTCATGAAATATTATATTAAAATAAAAATTAGCAATATTTGAAAGAATCAGCCTTTTCTTACATCCTTACTGACAGGTGTTTACATTCATGCTGCTCAGATGTTCAATTTGCAGAAACCACTCATGTCGGTCAGATTACAATTTCATTCCGATCCAATCAGAATATTCTGAATAGCATGATAATATTTTCCGTCTTACTGCTCATCATTCCAATTATTTATGTCCATGTAAACAGTTTGTGTTAGACAAACAGAATCCCTGTGTTGAGTCCAAATCTGCTGTTTTGGAAAAAACAACATTTCTTTGTAGAAAAGGTCATTCCCCAGAGGGCCCTGATCACACCATAGTTGTGAACCATCAATATCCTTTTTATGTCCTGCTGATTTTCACAGCTTTAAAGGGGAACACCATTTTTTTTACATTGGGTCCTTGATTTTACGTTATTCCATCATGTTCTACTCACCCATATGAGTATTCTGTCATTTGGAGCCGTTCTGAAGATATTCAGTTAGGTTATATCCAAGTAACGTCTTCCTTTGGGCAACGACTTGAAGGCA
>NW_015150511.1:1327052-1328783 GCF_000732505.1 Cyprinodon variegatus
ATAAAAGTTTATGACCCTTCTGGTTGAATCACAGGATAGAAATGTAGGATCTTCTTTCTTTCAATGTTTCATATGTCCACACAATAATTTTATAATTATCACTCTAACAGGTAGTAGCACTAGACATCTTCCAGGCATGGGAGTAAAACTAGTAGCAGTTCAGCGGACAGGATGAAGGAACGGTAGCCGGCGCGCGTGGATGACATCATACACACTCCGCTTTGTTTTTAAAAGATATAAATATAAAAAATATAACCAAGGATGTCTGGGGGACAGTGATTCGCCTACATGTTCTGAATGCTGGCGTACCATAAAGAATAAATTATGAACAGTTTAGTTTGTGCCTTTAAGTCGTTGCCCATAGGAAGACGTTACTTGGATTACAAAACTGAATATCTTCAGAACGGCTCCAAATGACACAAAACTAATATGGGTGAGTAGAACATGATGTAATAACGTAAAATCAAGGGGTCAATGTAAAAAATATTTCCCTTTAAGGCTCTGAGCCTGTCCTATTCTGATGAAACTCTTTGTCAGTTACAATCCTTAAGTTCTCCAACAATTGGATCCCGTTTCCTGCCAGACCTTTCAAGAGCTGATGTCATTAGTGGGCTCTTCCGTCGTGGCTATTATTAGCAGCAGTCGTTGTTCATGACTAGTCTAAGCAGCTTTTAAAAATATGGTTGCCCAATCTCCTGCAAAAGAAACAACAAACCAAGCAGGTTTAAATGATGCAGTTCAATGTTATTTCTGGAAAAAAGACTGTCAAAGACTCTGGAAAGAATTGTGTATACTTAAAAGTGCAGTAGGAGATCTTTTCTGACGCTTTTTTTTTACCATGTGGTTTAAAGATCTCCCCACAGCCGCCTAGCAAGCAGTGAAATAGAAGGTCTGGAAGTGAAACTAAAATAAATGGTGCCTGTTACAGTGAGAAATCTATGAATAACCCCAACCATCATGAAAGATGGTCCGTTGTAGCCCCCAACGTCACAGCAGCGCTGCGGCTGTGGCCTGGTTCTAATGGTAATTAAATATCATCCTGGTTTAAGACATAACTTTAAATTATTCATTAGCCATGTATGAGGAGAGGTCAAACCCAGGGGAAAATGTGTGTGATTATTTCTGGCCAAATGGACAGAGATGCAGCAGGGGATCACAAAGATAATGCATAACATACCGGTATTTGTACTGTCAGAAATGAAATAGCAGAGAAACCTTGCCTATTAAGCAATGCAATTGTTGTATCCGTATGGATCATTGCAGCGCACCATTAGTCAGTAGCTCCCTCACAGGTGGGGGTTCAGGAAAGTATTTAGTCACTTGAAATCTTCATTCTTACTTCATAACAATCATCAGATCAAATAGAATAGTATCTCACTATGAGAACGGAGACGTCCAACAAGCAGCACATTTAGGCCCATATTGTGACTTAGATCTTGGTTTCCAAGATTTGACGACATTTTCGCCACCTCTCCAGGAAGCTTCCTGGAGAGGTGGCGAAACGTCTTCAAATCTTGGAAACCAAGTGCAGTGGATATTTTTTTTACTTGTACGGAACTTATAATATTAAGTGTGTCTCAGCCCCCCCCTTCAGTATCCACCATATTGGATCAGTCCATTTGCTGCACATGTTCAGAAAGGTCCAAACAGACAGCAGCAAACCATTTGAAGACAAACGATGCAAAGAGCAGTGTTGCCAACTTAGCGCTTTAGTCGCTATATATATATAGC
>NW_015150511.1:1329168-1334280 GCF_000732505.1 Cyprinodon variegatus
ATCTAATTTCCTTATTCTGAAAGTAAAAATCCTCATTCCACTGGCAAATCCTCTTATTTTTCTGCTCAAATTAAGGGTATATGCCCTTTATTTAAGACATTTTGACTTATTTCTAGATCGTTTTTGCAGTGTATTTACTTTTGCCGTCGCTTTTTTGTAAACACAGGAAGGAGCAATCAGCTAAGAGAGCTTAGTGCTTGGAAAAAATTTCGGAAAAAATAATTTATTTTTAGACAGCATGATAATTCAGCTGAGTACAAAACATAGAGAGGAAAACAACATGAAAAGGGACAAACCTAGAACAGATAATGGATGTCTATTCTATTAACATTTCTCTATCTGTATAATTGGTCTGTTTTATGTGTTGTCTTCTCAATTCAGAGGGCCCCCTGTCTGTCTTTGCCTAAGGCCCCAAATTTCCTAAATCCGCCCCTGCCAGCATCTTCTCTACACAGATATCAGCTGTCCTTTTTGCTGCCATTGGGATGCACAAAAAAATCCTTTCTGCTGTCAAACTCTCCACAGTGGGAACATGTAACACAGGTAACATCCTCATTTAAATAGGCGGGTCCACAATACTTTTGCACCTGTTATCAGTTTGCATGCAATCTTCGTAGATCAGCTTCTACACGCCCACTGAGTGCGGGGGGGATCTTTTTCATGCACAAGTAAATTAGACGTTTTCTTCGCTGATTCTTTTATATCGGAGCAGCAATAGCATTAGCTTAATGTTGTTTGAATTGTGATGTTCATGTATTTTTTTAATCTGATATTTTTGTATTAGCTCTACTGGTGTTATCTGTATTATTCTTTTATCTGTTCAGCACTTTGGACCTACTGTAGTGTTTGTTTAAAGCACTTTATAAAGTTTGATTTGATTGGATCTTGTCCTTGCTCATGAGTTGTACTGGGAAAAAAAAAAATCTGCTGAAGCGATATGGTTTTTACAACTGCTTTATGATAATACTCTATCTGAGGATGGATTGATCCGGTGATTAAAGGCTCGTATGTGGAGGGTCAAAGGTGACACAGCAATGCAGTTTATCAGAACTGATAAGATTATTAGAAGTGCAGAAACGTTTCACATCAGTTCAAACCTGCAGGATTAAAACGTGCTGAATTTCATACAATAATTGTTCTTTTTATTTTAGATAATTGTGAATTTTTCCATTTGATTTTGTTTAGACTCAAACTTCAGATCAGTGTTATGGTATCCGGTCTGCACTCTGAAGTTAAACTTTTTTTATTTCAATAACAGACCAAAACTTCCCCTAAAAGGAGAATTTAGCTTTAGAAACAGAGGCTTACAGTCAATTATATAACCATAAAATGTTTTGGCAGATGGCTGCCATAGAATAATTGTTGCCATAATAAACAGTTTATTTGCTCCTCTGATGTTTTTTTTTATTATTAACTTGCAGTTGAAATACAAATAAGTCGGCTATGATGTCATTTGTATCTTCAAATTCTAACACCTGAGTTCAATAGCAAATAGAAAGATATAAAAATTCTAAATCTTTAATTTTGTTTAGAATTTTTTAAAGGTATTGTGGAGGATTTTATCCAAAAGACCCGCCCTCTCCACTTCAAAAAAAAAAAAATGCTTGTGCACAAACCTGCACATATATAGTGACTATATAGTGGACTTCATAGTGCCGTTAGTAAACTGACCGTTCGGGCAGATGATCACTGTTTTGTGCCCCGTTGGTCACATAACTCCTCCTCCACCGCATGCCGCCTGCGCCATCTTTGTTATTAGTCGCCGCTGTCGGGTAGCAACGGCCTATGGCGGCAGCGAGCCGCTGTGACAACAAATCCCATAATGCTTTGCAAGGAGAACTCTCCACGCAAAGCATTTTGGGATATATCTGCCTCTTCTGAGACCTTTCTTTCTTCTCATACACTTAGCACACTGAGTCTGGGAAATATATATATATATATATATATATATATATATATATATATATATATATATATATATAAGGTAAGATCAATAGTTCAATCAGTTGCAGATACACCTTGTTCTCAGTCATTAAGGGTTTTCTAAACATGTAAAAATATTTAATTATGACCTTTTTAAACACCACGGTAACCAATAAGTGTCAAAGAATATCACTGACAGTCTGTCATCCTAGAGTATACTGTCCTAATGTGAAACCTTTTTATTTTTACTATTAAAGAGGTAAAATCTTAGAATTTCAGGATGATCCAAAACAAAATAAGAATAAAAATAGAAAAAGTCTCTAAGGAACATCTACTTTTTCAAAGCACTGTTTATATGGAGGAACGAGAGAAGAAACTTCATTTTTTTTCCTTGTTTCTCTTCATTTGTGTGATCAAATGAAGAGGTTATGTTTTATTAAATCCAACATTTCAAAGAATGCTTCCTCTTTTCATCCTTCTTTTTTGGCCCCATATGAAAAATCCAGCTTCACTAATTTAGGAGTAAAAAATGGACCTCAGCCTCAAACTTGATCTAAACGTCGATGCCGTGATCAAGTCCTCCTTTGTTCCGTTCAGGCACCTGTCAAAGACTTGGGGGCAACGCTTCTGTCACCTTAACCCTTGACTATTGGGAATGTATTTTCCGTGGTGTCAGCCAAGCCACTTTCTAAAGGTTACAGCTGGTTCCAAACGCTGCACAACACTCTTTAAGTTTTGGAAATATTTTAATAATAATTTAACTTTATTAATCTCACACTGGAGAAATGAACTCTCTGCATTTAACCCCTCCCCTTGGGGAGCAGTGGGCTGCTATTGTGCGGCGCTCGGGGAGAAGGGTCTTGCTCAGGAACCCAGAGTGGCAGTCCGTGGGATTGGTAGCCTCGTGAGACCATCCTGATCTCGCCAGCTTTCAAGATTTCACTCGCAGATCAGTCTGGAGACTCTCCGCTGAAGAAAATTTGGAGCCGTTCACCAAACGAACGTCCAATCAGCGTTGGCTTTGAGGCGGGTTGAGGTGTGATGCAACGAGAAGCGCGACAGTTCAGTCTAAAGAACATGGCGGATTCAGCCGATGAAACTAGCGTTAGCGTGGCTATCGAGCAAGTTTTATCGGAATTACAGAGTATTTCTTCACTGAAAGAAGAGCAAAACACTGCTCTGGAGGCTTTTCTCAGAGGAAAAGATGTTTTTGCTCTTCTCCCGACTGGTTTCGGCAAGAGTAGCCTGGCTTGTGGTTGTGTTTTCGTCGTCGCTCTGTTAGTACGTCATATGCTTCGTTGATCTGATTGGTTTATTTGGCCCGTCTATCACCAACATAGGCCAATCAGCTAACCAGTATTTTCGCCCCTTCCCAAAATTACTTCAACGGAAGGTTTCCAGATGGATATGCGGAGCAAATCCATCTGGCGGAGTCAGGTTATGGGAGTAGGGCTTGAATTCAGAACTTCCGGCAACCAAGGACAATGCTCTAACCACTAAGCGACCGCTTCCCGACCAATCAACAGAGACCCCACCACTCCACCCCATTTAGCAAACTTTTATTAGCTTTTAAGATTAAAAATGTGTTGGCTCCCTCTTATCTTTCCCAAAGTCTCATTTTAAAAACAGAACTTTTCTAGTTCTGGCTTCTAAATTAATTAATATAAATTAATAAAAAGATGTATCTCTCAAACTTGTTTAAAAACAAATATTATATTCTTAGCTTTTAGAGTTTTTAATCTGTGTATAAAATATTCTTATTAATGTTTTTTTTTGCCTCTTTAAGGTGTATTTTATGGATATAGTTTAGTGTATATAATGTATGTCACGGTCTTGGTTCTGTTAAGTTTTCTTTTGAGTTTTCAGTTTCACTTTTATCCATGTTTTTCTTTGTTTTCTAGTTTTATCGGTTTAATTCCTATTTTGTGGTGCTTTCTGGATATATTTGAGTTCTGAGGTATTTCTTTGTTGCCCTCTGCTGCCCTCTTGTGTTGGTCTCTTTTTCCCTCGCTCCCTTCTAGACTCCTCTGCTCACACCTGCTCCCAATCAGCTCATTAGTCCAGTCTTTGTTCAGTCTCCCATATATACTCTCCCTGTGCAGTTCCTTGGTGCTGGTTCCTCATCTTTTCCTGGCTCCCTGCGTGAGTTTTTTTTCCCATGAAGTTGTCGGGTTTTTGGTTCCATGTATTTTGTAGTTTGGTTTTTGGATTTTTGCCTCAGTTTTTCAATTAAGTCTTCAAGAACATATCTCTGCCTGTGGATCCTCGAAACCTCAATCTAACCCTGACAATGTATATATTCACATATGTGTATAAAAGCCCAGTGTGTTGGTCTTTATGTTGTTTCTGAACTGCTCAGGAAATAATGCACTATGGTATTGATTACCCTTCATACAAATGCTATTAGCTAATGTTACAGGCTGTTGTATGTTTAGTATTTGGTTCCAACTGTATGACGGGAACTTTGGTAACATTATCTAAGGTTGCTGTTTAACACAGAAACGCATGCATTGTTTTCTTGTTCACACACAGGTTTTCTCCTCTGCAGTAACTGAACAGATGTAGGTGCTGGTGAAGATTCTCAGTCATGCAGGTCATAGTCATTTCAAAAAAAGTTAAACAATCCACTGGACTTTATTTCCCAGTTTTAAGACATTCTGCTTCCCATCCAGGAAGCTTTTTCTGTTCAAAATGTCAGAATTAGCTTTGAGTTTGAACAGTTGTAGGTGGCTGGTGATATAAGTATTGTTTGACCATGCTTAGTATAATAAATTGCTATTGTTCTTTTTTAAATCTAATTATTATCATCCTTTTTTGCTTATAAACATTTTACCTGTATATAACTTATAATATAATAAAAATAATTTTTATTTTCCTTACCATCCATTCAGGTAAAGCTTTTTCAAGTTTCCTCAAGTGCAACACATTTTTGTAAACCACCACAAGGGGGCAATGTTGCAGCGTTATAGTGAAGGCTTCAGCTCCTTTGCAGTCAGAATATCATGGGGAGAAAATATTTTTCTCAGGTAAAGAAGGTTGATAGAGCAGGATTGCTTTAGCTGTTCAGTTGAGGCAGCAGTCAGTGGTTTATAGGAAACAAAGGGAAAAGGTGGAAATCTGCATGGCTCAGGACTTTGCTCTTAAAGTTGTTGGTGAGAATGACGCATCTGCTGCTTTGTGCAGGAGGAA
>NW_015150511.1:1336420-1339379 GCF_000732505.1 Cyprinodon variegatus
AAGACATTTTAATTAGTTCAAAAAATTGCAGGAGGGAATATAAAAAAAAAGTAATCAACCAAGACTTTCGCGACCCCCATGCAGTACCTCTGCGGACCCCCTAGGGGTCGCGGACCCCCTGTTGAAGACCTCTGGTTTAAATGAATCAAGATCATCTAGTTTATATTGGATGTGACGTTTTATTATGTCTGATATGATATAAAACGGACCACATAACAATGTCTTTAACAGGTTTTATTAAACATTTTGTAGAGGCAGGAAGATGGACTTTATGGCATTTTTAATTTGATAATTATTACTAAACAGTTTTATATTCTATTTGCATTAAAGAAACATTGGGCAGCTGCAGGATAATTTGACTAGAGTTTACAGTGGGAATTTTTGTGCAGCTGTGATTTTTATTTTTTCATGTAATGTTGGGAGACAAAAGGAACTATAACTTAGTCCAGTCATAAAAAATATAGAAAGAGCTGCATGAGAAGAGGAATGTTAAAATCATCAGTAAGGATGCAACAGTAACTTTCTTAACGTTCAGCAAGTAAATTCAATTTTTTTGTGTAATAAACAGACGTGTCAGTTTTGGAAAAGTGCATCAGCCATAAGCTTCAGGAAGAGTTTTGTTGGAAAACACATTTAATTCAATATAATACATTTAATCAGCTCCGAGGAGAGAATGGTGGTTTATGTGTGCAAGCCTTTTCACACTTCTGTTTATATGCAGAGAACACAATCAACCTGATTATATTAATATTTATATAACATAATGCAATCATATTATAGATGTTATTTAGTAGTCATATACCTATGTAAATAACAGGGTTTTAATGGCAGATTAAGTATATGATATAGACAGAGGTATGAAAAGTATTAGTTTAAGTAGAAGTATAAATCCTACTGTTTTAAAATCACCTTTGTAGAAGTTAGAGGATCAATTTAAGCTTTTTACTCCAGTAAAAGTGTAAAAGAACCGTTTTAGAAATAAAGTACAAAATTTAAAGTACTGCAGGAAAAATGTTAAGCAGAAACTTTACTTCACTATCCAATTAAAGGAACATTTTTCTACAATTTTGGATAACTTCCTTAGACTTACTTTTCCTAGTTTTATAACTAAAGGTAACAGTGTCAAATTTAACTTAGCGTATTCTTTAAAAGTGATTTATTTCGGTTTGTGGGAAACAACAAGTTGGGGCAGCACCGAGTCCAACCACAAGGAAGTTAATTTTCTGGATGAAACAAATATTTTGATGTTTTTTTGTTTTGTTTTTTAAGCAGGCCATAACAAAAATGAGCTTAAATGAAACAAAACTAACAAGTCTATTTGTAAAATGTAAGGAGATGAGAATAAATAAATGAAAAAATTTAAGGAGTAGAAGTAAAAAGGTGTCTAAAAATGAATTACTCCACTAAAGTATGGAGAGCCAATATATCTTAAGTAAAGTAAGAAGTACTTTTACTTTGTTACTTGATGCCTCTGCATATAGACAGTTTATTCTCAAAATTTATTTGTGGATCTCAAGTTTCTTAAAGGTAAACTTTGCAAAAGAAATATTCATTCAGTAGAAATACCCAAACACCAATGTGCTGTATTTATGGAACCATTATTTATCCTGCACTTGCTAATCTAATCTAATCTAATCTAATTCATACTGGCAGTTGACAATATAGAAATTAAATATCTGACATATTTCAGTCACTGAAAGCCCATTGTATTTTCAATTAGTTTGAATCCTTAAAATGTGCATATAAGGCAAATATATTATCATCCTCTTGTCAAAACTGATAAAAACTGATTTTATTTTTGACATGTATTAATAAATGAAATACACATACAAAATATGATGATAATAATACCTGAATTCACAATAAAATAGTTTGTAGTTGTAAAATATTGAAATAACATGCAATATATTTTGTAAACATTTAAATCAAACCTGAAATAAATAACTCATTTTGTTTCTTAATATGAACAGTTTCTTGTTTTTAAGGAACTCCTTCTTGTTTTTGAGGACTCCTCATCTCTGCAAAATGTTTGGTTGCTCAGTGAGAAATGATCATAACTTAGAATATTTTCATTAGTGCATCTTAACTCACATCTAATGCACTTTTACCATACAGCCCTGAAGACCCACATGCACTGATATGTTTTGTTTAAACGAATCAAGTGTCTATGTGCTCTGAATACTTTCCAGCTGTTATTTCCACCTGCCTGCAAGCGTATACAATTTGTTCAAACAGCCTTCGTGCCGATTCACATCTTCCATCAGTTGACGGGCTTTGATCTAATTGTATGATTCTTTTTCCTTTGACACTTGGTTCCTCTCCCTTTGCGAGATGATCTTCTCATCCTTCTATTGCAGCCTAATCTTATAACAGTGAGACCTTGAGCGTTGTGCTTGCATGCTGTGTCGCTCGATGCGATTTCAATATCCTGCGTGATTCAATTCAATTTGCTTCATTAACTTGACATTTAAAGCAGTGCTTTTTCTCTGTCTTTACATCCTCCTTGCAGCTCCAGCGGCGGCTCTCTCCTCTCGCCCATCCCTTCCTCCTCCCTGTTGTTTTAGGAACATCAAAGGTGAGATTGATCACAAACCTCAGAGGAAAGAAATGACCGAGAGAAGGCTGCTCTTGCTTATGAAACCTCATGTTGGGGATGTTAGAGGAGGCGTCTTTGTAATATATTTTCAGCCCACCCATGTCTTCTAAAAGTGATGCCTCTTGCTGTGAGCTTTTATATCCCAGTGATTATAAAAAGAGGCAGAATCTTCCCATAGAATCAAATTAGTCTGGGTTTAATTCTAAAACAACAACAGCAAAAAGATGCATACAAATGTTGTGCAACTTTACCAGCAGATCATGAATATATTAAATACCTAGAACTGGAAGTTATAGTTGATTAATAGGTCATTCAAATCAATTTTAAACCACTGAACTATTAATAATTGAATACCAAAAAAGT
>NW_015150511.1:1340514-1341674 GCF_000732505.1 Cyprinodon variegatus
AAAAAAAAAACGAGTTTCAAAAGGGCATTTTCTTTGATAGAGGGCAAACTTCCTAGTGCTTTAGCACCACCTAGTGTCTATGTGTGCACGCCCCTGTCAATGACTCAGAAATGAATTAAAATGTAGCAGCACTGGAGTAAAATCAGTTGTTTGTGATGTTAGGAGAAAATTAGGGGTTATGGTGGCTATGATGGAGCCTTCAGCTGTGCCTCGCCCCACAGGACCCGCAGGCTGAACGCCCGTTTGGATGGAGTCAGCTGCTTAAGTAAACTCTGTCGCAGGGATGTGGCATGAAGGGTAGTTGCTCCTGCTTACATCATTGACATTTGATCCTCAACAGCAAGGTTGATATTCATTTAAAAAAGGTGTAACAAAGGACATCGTTTCTAACCTAATGACAAGAAAAATACATCTAAAAAATTGGGGTACACTGATCAATTACGTAGCTATTTATCGGCCACCATTTTCTTTTTTTTTTTTTTTTTTTTTCAAAATCAGTGATTGGTCGATACTTAGAAGTGAAATAAATCTTATCCAGTATGTGCTCTCGCTCTCACACATCTCTACAACTTCTCTTGTGCAGGACTAAAACAGTCAATGATTTATTCTTTAACCACCTGCTGAATCTCACTCCATTTAAATTGTGCTGTTAGTGGAAAACTGGCTCCCAAATAAGATTTTTTCTTCCAGCATCTGCTCACACACAGAAGCTTCGGTCTTTGGCATGCATAACAGTGTGCTCAGAGGCACCCTTTGCATCCGAGTACAGAGAGGGCAGAGAACAGTCCTAGCATAATGTTTTACTGATGTACAACAAATGTTATGGATTATTATAATTTGGCAGCAGCGAATTTAAAGATGTCGCTATGTTGAACTGTTGGAGGACAGGAATATTATGGGGCTGATCTCCCTAAACTTTTTGCATCTATTTGGAGGCGAAGAGCAGTTCTTCAAAGAAGGTGGAAAAAGGTTTGGGTGTGCAATTTATCAAAAAGTGTTTTTAAACCTTGCTGCTTAGTGTGCCTTCAATAATATGCAGATCTTAAAGGAGAATTCCGGTTTTTAACACTTTTAGCCCATTTTCTGTAGTGTCCAGGATGAAATCGAATGATCGACACCAAAATTTTGACAATTGCTCCTGTCTCTGCTTTTTGGCTCAT
>NW_015150511.1:1345300-1346356 GCF_000732505.1 Cyprinodon variegatus
ATGAGCCAAAAAGCAGAGACAGGACCAATTGTCAAAATTTTGGTGTCGATCATTCGATTTCATCCTGGACACTACAGAAAATCGGCTAAAAGTGTTAAAAACCGGAATTCTCCTTTAATGACACACACACAAAAATGTGCGTAAAACTTATAATATATGCAGTTATATTTATATTCAAAACCTGCACTAGTTTGCATCATTTTAGCCAAAGTTATTAAAAGGATGATCCAAAGAGTTACTTGCAGCTCCAGAGCCGCTGCAGAACCCTGGTCTAAACCAAGAAATGAATTTGGGAACAAATTACTGTTATCTGTCCAGTCTGACTGAATTTGGGCTATTTTGAAGACAATGGTTTGCAGAAAATTTCAATAGACGTATACAAAGCTTAAAACCGACACTAATAGATCAGCAGTTGCAACTGCATTTAATAGTGGTTCCAAAATGTAATCAACTTATTATAAATGCATGGAAGGTACCCATGAACCCCAGTGGGCCTCAGCAGATGGCCGCCCACACGCAGCCTGGTTCTGCTGGAGGTTTCTTCCTGTTAAAAGGGAGTTTTTCCTCTCCACTGTCGCTACAAACATGCTTAGTGTGAGGGATTGCATTCGGTTCAATGAGTCGATGCAATCAACTGGTTTTCCTTAGATAGAACATTTTAAATCAATTTGACTGGATGATCTGGTGAACTGGAAAGTGCCTTGAGATGAAATGTGTTGTGAATTGGCGCTATAGAAATAAACTGAATAGAATATAACATTTTGGAAACCGTGTAGAATCTTCCTTTACTTACTGTATTTTCACGACAATAAGGCACACCATACTTAAAGGCGCAGTCTCAGTTATGTGTGCCATTACTGTATTTAACACACACAAAGGGCGCGGGTTTTATATACCGTTACATATCCTCTACTACATTTAAATACCTCTACTGCGTATTTAATAATAGAGCGTGAGCAAAACTGAGTATGTTTTTGCTTTATTCATGTATTTATTACAAAGTATTAATCAAACCCATCAAAGTCATCATCCTCCATTTCTTAATTAAACAGCTGC
>NW_015150511.1:1346683-1348927 GCF_000732505.1 Cyprinodon variegatus
GCGCCGCCTTCCACTTTTCATGAAACTGTGGTCTCCATCGGTCATCCATCGCTCCCACGCCGCTCACAGCCTTACTTTGAACGGCCGCTTCACACCGATGTCGAGCGGTTGAAGGGCACGCATGGAGTCACAGATTAACAGCGATGGTGATGCGTGGAAAAAACCACCTGGTCTCCTTACATACAACTCCCTCAGCCACTCTTTCTTCATCTCCTCATCCATCCAGCCCTTTTCATTTGCCTTAATAACGACTCCAGCTGGAAAAGGCAAAGTCTTTCTCTTAAAAATCACCATTGTTCTTTTATACACAATCCACGCCCACACTTCCTCCTTTAACGTTCTCATGGTGGTCTCAACAACGTCCGCAGTAACAACACACATAGGGTGCAGCGCACATTTTGAGGAAAGAAAAAGACGTTTATATGCGCCATATAGTCATGAAAATACGGTATTTGTGTTACTTTAATTCGGCCATATAGAATCTCCAAAAAGCATCATCGTAAAAGACTTTAAGAGGTATCGAGAGTTTTATATTGCTCTGTATGATAACAAGATTGCCAAGGTTTAAAAATAAAAGGCCAAGCTGCTTCTACCCTGGAAGACCAAATACACTAAAGAAACCTCTGAAGATCTCTATATTTATTTTCTGGCTAAAAGAGCCGAATGATCAATCCTTACCACAGTTGTCAACATGTTTTTGATGTACAAGTAAAAGGCTTTAGCTAAGTGCATATGTACATTTTGGCAAAAAAAACAACATTCTTCTTACCAGTTATTCTTATGTCCAACATCTTCAAGGGGATGTGAAAAATGAAAAGAATTTAAAACATTATAAAATGATTAACTAAGAACTTTCACCCAGGAGTTTAAAGTCTGTGCTCTGGAAAAACAATCTAGAAATAAGTAAAAAATTTCTTAAATTAAGTGTATTTACCCTTAATTTGATTAGGTAAATGAGATAGTTTGCCAATAGAATGCGTATTTTTACTCTTAAAATCAGATCATTAGATAACATGCACTTGAAATAAAACATTGTGTCTTCCTATGTTTTCCTTGTTCTATTGGCAAAATGTCTCTTTTTCCTCCTCAATCCAAGAACAAATGCACTTATTTTAAAGAAAAAATGACCTATCTAGATTTCAATTTTTTTCCAGTGCACTGCAAAAACAATCTAGAAATAAGTAAAGATTTCTTAAATTAAGTGTATTTACCCTTAATTTGAGTAGGTAAGTAAGAGGATTTGCCAATGGAATACGTATTTTTACTCTTAAAATAAGATAATTAGATAAAATTCACTTGAAATAAGAAAATGCAATTGTTTTTTTTCTTATTTTAAATGTAAATTGTCTTGTTCCATTGGTAAAGTTTCTCACTTGCCTCCTCAATTAAAGAAAAAATGCACTTATTTTAAGAAAAATTTACTTATTAAGATTGACATTTTTTTGCAGTATGTGGACCTCAATTAGTTCCTCCATTGTTTTCAGGGAGCGCATCTTTCCTGGAGAGAAAAAGGGAAAAAAATAAATTTTAAATAAAAATAAAGTAGAGAGGAAAGCTGTTGTATGTTTGAAGAAAATGAAATGGCGAAGATAACAGCCTGAGAATCTAGCATGTTAAAATCCAAAGAACTGTAAAACCAAGAATCATTTCAGAGAGTTTTTATATGGCTTGGACACCATCAATCAAATTGGTTTTTATTGCAAAAAAATCAACAATAAATGTTGCTGTTTAGGAGCCAAAGTGCTATTTTTGTCAGAAATTACTAGAACCAACCTGAATGCACCATCCTACAGTAAAAACCACATATGGGGGGGAGTATGCTTTGGGGCTGCTTTTCTTCAGAGTCCCGTGGGACAACAGACAAAGAATAACAGAGTAATCCTGTGTGTATAAACTTAAATTGGAAATTATATTTCACACAGTGTCTAAAGGCGATACAAACCTTTCCAAATTTGTACTTTATTTACTGCTTTGATTAGAAATACAGTATTAACTTGTAGGTTCTGTTAAGAACAAACTTTTGCACATCATCTGCTTTTAAAAATAAGACGCCTAAGTTTTTATTGACAGTTATCTTACCCTTAATATATCTCAATGCTTAGCGGTCTCTGCATTATGGAGGATAAAAAGTGCCAAAATTAAATAAATGAATACAGCATTAAATACATAATTAAATGTGTCAATAATTAATTAAATGTGGAATTAAATAAATAAATGTGTCATTCATTAATTAAAACCACGTCA
>NW_015150511.1:1349432-1352997 GCF_000732505.1 Cyprinodon variegatus
AATGACACATTTATTTATTTAATTCCACATTTAATTAATTATTGACACATTTAATTATTTATTTAATGCTGTATGTATTTATTTAATTCTGGCACTTTTTATCCTCCATACTGCATGGCCCTGCAACTGGCTATCAGGAAGAATGTGTAGTTTCACTCTTTTGGAATCAATATGACATATTTTCATACAGATAGTAGGCATCAAATCAAAACCAGAAAAATCTCCAGAAAATGGTCAACCATCAGTTTACTGAACATTCTGAAAAGAAAAGTCAATCTCTCCTATATCCAGATTGCTGAAATATGAGCGGTTGTAATGTAAAAAAAAAAAAGGTTTTAAAGATATGATTGCTTTTTAAAGACATTGTCTCTGCACACAGATAAAGATGTAAATTTTTTTCCCACTGGACAGACTTTGCAGTTTCCATTAGAGAACAAAGGCAATGTGAGTGCCAGTCGATTTTCTTATGGTTTCTGCACCCTCCAAATAGTGTGTAGTCCTTCAGAGAGTAGAAAATAATAGGCCTGCTGGTTGGACAGCCTCAATGTCAATAGAAGGAACCTTTTAAGGTGTCAAAAAAACATTCTCCTGGCGAAGTACCTGCGGTGCTGTACTCCATGTCAAGGTCACCAAAAGGAAGTGCAGGTGTCTGCTGATTTGGAGAAATTGCTAGGAGGGGGAAACGCACGCCTTGCCTAGGCTTATTTGTGTGTTTCTGCTCTTATAAATGCATCTTACACATGAATGTTTGTTCATTTGAAGCCAAAAGCCCCACTTCCCCTGAACATCATCACTTTTTCTGCCTGTTCACTTTGCCCTGGTCTCTGTCAGTCGAAGCCCTGACCAGTTCCTCTGTAAATTACATCTGATGACCATCCTCTGCCGGTGGCTTCCTCTTTCCCTGAGGCATGCAGTCATGCAATGATGGCTTCCTCTAATCTGGATTGGGCTTCTAACCTTACAAATTCACAAATCTCCCAGATGATGAGAAAACTACCTTTGCATTTAGTTAAACTTTTTTTTAGCTCACAGGAAGTTCAAGTGGAGCGGGAGATAAGGGGATGACGATGCTAAATATTTCATGTATTCCTCTTGGTAATTCCGCACGGAAGGAACAAGACCTCGTTTACCAGAGAAACATTGGAAACTGTAGAGACTGATTGGTAGAGCCAGAGAAGCTCTGTGTTTCTCTATTTCTTTTGCCTCTCTGCACTGAAATAGGCTTAGATGATGATACATAATGCATGTGGCTTCCTCTGCGGGGCTGGAAAAGGGCTGGGGGTCCTGAGGGACCAGGACAGGATAGGTCTCCCAGATTTGTATGCTGGAAATAAGGAGAGGAGAAATATTAGTTTTTCTCCTCAGTGACCCCCCCACTCTCGTGTCCTTCATGTTGTAGTTTCAGTCTTCTATAACATAAAGATTTATCTACCTTATTGTTCTTAATGTCTGAACCGAACATCCTTTTATAGTGTAAACTGCTTTACAAATCTATTCAAGGGACCACCTTTAAGCAGCTAATTAAACTTTCACTGGGCCATTCTGGCATGCTTCTATTTAATCTCGTATATGTAGATTAAAGGTGATAGAAGTTTAATTCTTTCCGGCCAGTAACGCCCCTTTCCCACGGGCCGAAAAACCTGTTTAAACCCGGCAACAATGGGCTTATAGTGACAGTTGGAACAGCTCGCTGAGGCGTGTCTACCCGGGTCAAATGACTCGGCAAGTTTTTGGGTCGGCTCATTTAAAAAAAGAGATGCGTTAACCTAACCTGACTCCACCAGATGGATTTGCTCCGCATATCCATCTGGAAACCTTCCGTTGAAGCAATTTTGGGAAGGGGCGAAAATACTGGTTAGCTGATTGGCCTATGTTGGTGATAGACGGGCCAAATAAACCAATCAGATCAACGAAGCATATGACGTACTAACAGAGCGACGACGAAGAGGAGCCAATTGATAGATCAAACTCTTGCCGAAACCAGTCGGGAGAAGAGCAAAAACATCTTTTCCTCTGAGAAAAGCCTCCAAAGCAGTGTTTTGCTCTTCTTTCAGTGAAGAAATACTCTGTAATTCCGATAAAACTTGCTCGATAGCCACGCTAACGCTAGTTTCATCGGCTGAAGCCGCCATGTTCTTTAGACTGAACTGTCGCACTTCTCGTTGCGTCACACCTCCACCCGCCTCAAAACCAACGCTGATCTAACGTTCGTTTGGTGAACGGCTCCAAATTTTCTTTAACGGAGAGTCTCCAGACTGATTAACGAGTGAAACCTTGAAAGCTCGCGAGATCAGGATGGTCTCACGAGGCTAACGCCCCTTTCCCACTGGCCGAAAAACCTGTTTAAACCCGGCAACAATGGGCTTATAGTGGCAGTTGGAACAGCTCGCTGAAGCGTGTCCACCCGGGTCAAATGACTCGGCAAAGTTTTTGGGTCGGCCCATTTTTTAAAAACATGCGTTAATCCTCTATTTTCAGTGGCAAAGGGGCTGAAGTGGGAATCCCACCTGCTATTGTTCTGTGCTGTTTGCCCACTGATCTCCATGTCAGCTAATGCTTAATGTTGTCCATGTTGGCAACTTTACCAGAAAAAAGTAACTAGGTATAGTTACTACAAAAAATAGTAGTAGTAGGTAGTAACTCAGTTACTACACAATATAAGTAACTAGCTACTAGGCAAAGTAACTATTCAGTTAATTTTTATGATCTAAAATGTCAATAAATTTGGAAACTTTTGACTTCAGATAACATTTCATTGAATGAGTGGCTCTGCTCTATCGTCTCTTCTCTCAGTCTGTGTTTAAAGGATGCTAAAGACCGACAATGTGGCTCCCCATTCAATTGGCATCATGTATGCTCAGCTCTGATTCAACTGACTTAAATCTACTATTCCTACTGCTGCAGAATCCTTCTTTTTTCAGTACTAGCTCTGTAAGCTTCTAGTGTAACCTTCCTGGATGGGAAGGGAAATGTCTTGAAACTTGGAAACAAAGTCCAGTGGATTGTTTTAAAAAAAACAACTTTGCTTGGAATGACTTCACCAGCAAAGACATGACTCATGCATCGTGCCACCAACAGCGGGGTAACTTGAGAATGTGAGTGGAAAGACATCATTTATATGCCTTTAATTGTCAAAGAAAGGGCAGAAAACATGAACTGTTAAGTTTGGATTAACTGTGACACTCAAAACAGATTTTCCTTCAGGGTTCTAGTGGTGCCTGCCTATCCCCAGCAGTCTATTGGCGAAAGGCCATCAGTCCATCGCAGCCAGACACAGTGTTGCTGGTAAAAGCCTGGATGGTAAAATATTTGGATATGATGTAGGCAGAGAAGGTTTGCAGTAGGTAGCTGAACACGGTGGTGGATAGTTGAACAGATTGGGATAATGAGAATACAGTAACGGCAGGGGTAACACAGTATCCATGCAGGAACACAGTGAAGGCAGGTGTTGAAAACCACTGCTGGAGGTAGCTCATGCTAGGCACAGAGACGATCTGGAAGAGACTGACTGAGAGAGGAAGTTATTAAAGGCATACTATGCAACATTTTTCAGTTAATTAATGTG
>NW_015150511.1:1353432-1359295 GCF_000732505.1 Cyprinodon variegatus
TTGACGGAGAAACCAGGAGAACAGCTGAGCATATTTACGACAGTGCACTTTTACTTTCGCCCTCTGGGGGGAGCCTCGCTGGAACACCGGTTGCATAGTATACCTTTAAGGGGGTAGAGCTTCAAATGACGCAGCTTGTTGTTAATTGGATAACAGCAGATGAAGCTGTTCAGCCAGTCAACAGAGAGGAGCAGTCAAAAAGGAGGCAGTTTGGATTATCACATTTTTATCACATCCGGAAATGGTTACAGTCTGAACTGCAGAATTCAAAATTACCATTAATATAACCTGTTATATAATTAAGGAAACTAAAGGATCCCAATAAAAGATCCCAGAAATCAGTTCAAATTTAACAACAGCCAAGAAAGAGTTATAAAGTCATTAGTAAGTGTGTGTGTCTGTGTAGCTGGGTGTATAAAACTACCAATACCAAAAATGTATATATTCCTCTATATATTCCATAATTCCTCAGGATTTGGGGGTCCAGTTTAGGCCATAACTGACGGAATGCCAACATTTCCCTCTGTGCAAGAAAATCCTGAAGGAGAAAGTCTTTAAGCAGAAAACAATCTTTGAATGACTGAAAGAAATAAAAATGAAGGGATTGGAACGGCTTTGTTGTAGATGTTAAACTAATTAAGATGGTTTGGCATGGATTTAATCAGGTTATTCGTTCTTGAAAACCCTCCAATGTGACTAAATTAAACATTTCTGCAAGGATGAGTCGGCCAAATGTCCCCAATGTGATGTAAAGACTAATTATCACGACACTTGATGGCTGTTTTGGAGCCAAATATGCAACACATGGGGCCACGGTGGTTTGGAATCCGTTTTGCTTGACAAATAAAAGCAACAATAAAAATATTTTTTGTACTTACTCAGATTAGCTTTGTTTGATATCAAAAGTTTTGACTATCAGAAAAATATTTCCCAGCCTCCATAACACAAATATGTAGAAAATAGGATTTAGTTTTCAAACATGACTGCATCTGCACACAGGTTCTAGATGAGCTCTTGGACAAAAACTGGTACAGTAAAAATAAATATTATAATGGCGTGCTTTTTTTCAAGTATACAGGAATGTAAGTTTACATGTAAAGTGTTGAAAGATGGCTAATTAGTAATCCATTTGTGTCTTACCAAACATATTATCCAGCCATGCCTTTTCCGACTGCACAATACGTCTGACATTGTCCTCTTTCAGTGTATTCTCATTATCACTTCGTATGAAATCGTACGAAAAGTGATGCACAGTATTTCGTAGGCTTTTGACGTTTTTTTCGTCGTATTTCGTCGTATTTTTACGTCTTGCCTCGAGACAAGATATCAGTGCGCATGCATCTTACGCACCATTCAATAACATAAAATTTAACATACAATTAACCCTAACATACAAAACAGCAAGCAACCTAGTGAGAGACATCATGAAGTAATTATTGCACTGTGGAAAGCTTGTCCGTCCCAGTTTTACGTCCGTCCGCTGATCTGCTTTTTTCGTCTGGCTGGCTGCGCATGCGCCCTGATATGTTTTTTCGAGGAAAAACGTCAAAAACCCACAAAATACTGTGCATAACTTTTCGTACAATTTCATACGAACTGATAATGAGAACATGTTGCTTCTTTTGCCCACACAGATATACAGAGCTATAATTATCCCATATTTAAACTTTCTTGAGAACAACTAAAATAAAACAGTGCAAAGATATGTCACATCAAAAGTTGCCCTGATGAATTTATTTCTGTATGCATATTTTAGAACAATTATGAGGAGAAAAAAATATCTAACATTGTTTCCATAGTAGCAGAGAGAGAAAAGTAAACCAATCTTTAGACAAAAGGAAGAGGTGAATAACAGAACTGAACAGGAAACTGAATCAAATGAATAATACCAGAATCCATTAAAGAATGAATGGAATCCATTACAACGCTTACAGCTCCTCTCAAAGGTCCTCATAACCCTGGTTCTTTTCACAACACTGCGACCGCAAACTATTGTATTTAACTGGGATTTAAACTGATGAAAAATTATAAATTAGTGCATAATTCTGAGGAAAAAATTATATTCAATAAAAATATACATTTTAAAGAGCTTAAACGTGAAATGTGCATTTGCGTTCAGCCCACTTTACTCTGACAGCAAAACACTTCAACGATTCATTTTTTTTTTTTTTTTTTGCTAAAGCTTTTATCTCTTTTACCACCAATATCATTTTACATTTAGCTTAATTCATTTTCCATCAACCGTGGAGAGATTCCGCAGCCTTTCTGGAATAAACTCCGCCCACAGCTTCCAGCTGCCAACAAGTCTTTTACTGTGGAGAATCAAACTTAGGCTGCAAAATACGTTTTCCAACAGAATTTTTTTTTTTAACAGAGCAATACTTGGTTGGTTGAATTTATTTTTAAGTTTATAGTTATATCCTTCTTGATAACTAATTATTTGGCTGTTGCTTTAATAGGGTAGCTTTATGGCCTCAAATGTGCAAATGTGTCTCTTTAAGCAGATAACTTCACTATTTTTTAGAGTATATTTTATTTAAACAGTTTTTCAATCTGTTTGGTTGCCTTCAGGGTCGCCGAAAAAGGAAAAGGAGACTGACAGAGGAATGACAATATAATTACAATACTAACATAATAATATCACATTCAATAGTAAACTTAAATTCACAAATTTATTGTTATTTTTTTTTTTATATAATTGTTTAAATATATATTAAGCTTTAAATGGCAGAGCTCCATCTTATATCAGAGATCTGAGCAATTCCCTCTCAATCTGCAGGTTTACTAGTGGTTCCTAGAATTTCTAAAAGTAAAATGGGAGGCAGATCTTTTAGTTATAGTAAGAATTTAGAATCTAGAGACTATTAGTAACAGGAGGGGAAATGCCACTCCAAATGAGTCGAGCGTGTGGTGATGTCATCAGTACGCTTCTGCTCCAATTGACCCATATTTACGCTGCATGCTCCCGTTCTCCCCAAGTCCATACTTCCCTATGTTCTTCTGAAGAGCATACTTAGAGAGGACACGAGTCCATACACACGTTCTTGAGAAACGGCCTAAGTCTACAATGCACCTTAAAAAAAACTATAAAATGGCCGCCTGAGGAGCTACGTTAAAAACAAATTCCCGCAAAGTTTCCATTTAAAGGAGACGCAAGTAAATGATTTCCAGAGGAAATAATGCGTGTCCTTTAAAGTCTTATTTCTCCTGCAACATGCGACTGCGCCATACCTACAGTTTAGGAAAAGACATTTTAAAGGTATACTATGCAACCGGTGTTGATTTTCCAGCGAGGCTCCCCCCAGAGGGCGAAAGTAAAAGTGCACTGTCGTAAATATGCTCAGCTGTTCTCCTGGTTTCTCCGTCAAGCCAGGCGCGGTTGTTTTGAGCTTAGCAGACAGGCGAACGCAACGAATCACCACGTCTACTGCGGTAAGTGACTATTTTGTTCCAATTTTTGAGTTTGAAAATTTAGCATGTTTCCATACATTATTTGTTATGCATGTGTCTAAGTAACAAGGATTGTAGTTAGCCAAGTTGGAGTTTCCAATACATTTATCTGACTTTTGCTGTTTTCTCGCTGGTTCCGCCATGATAACTGCACAAATATCGCCACTGCGCTAGCAACGAGCATGCCTTTCACTGGGGGCGTGTAGCAGTTCTCGCCGTAAAGCAAGACCGACTCTCGCGATGCACGAGACTTCTGAGCCTGTGGGTGCGGGTCGAGGGCTCCTGCAATTGCAAGTACGGCATTTCCCCTACAGACCACCAGGGCGGCCGAGAAAACCTTTGTTCAACCTGAAATGACTCATTTAATCATCCAAAATGTTATGGAACACATTAATTAACTGAAAAATGTTGCATAGTATGCCTTTATGCATACAGTAGTAGCCATTCAAAATGTCCCCACTTTCCTTGATGCATCCTTGGCGGGTCCTTGGCTGGTCTCCTAAAATTCATCAATATTTGACCTAAAATATTCTTTCTGTCATGATGTGGGACAATAGGATCTAAAGAGGAGCATCATCTCCTGGTCAGACCGAGTAATTCAGTCAGAGTAAAAGAAATGTGCAAAAGTTGCTTGAAGTTGGAGAGAAGTGGGCTTACATTCGGAGTTTGACTGGAAAGGGCCATTTTGAATGGCTGCTACTGTAAAACAAATAAGCAGCAAGTCTAGAAGCTTCATACACTGGCAATGGGCAGCATCTGGTTTAGCACATTGGGGAGGTACTTCGCCTTAGGCTACTTTAGCCATGAATAATGGGGCGGGACAGCATTTGTCGTTTGCCGCCTCAGCCCACATTTTTACCTGCCTGTCAGGGAACGCTTCCAACCTCAATCCCCCTTCTCGAGCTGCCTGCTTCCATTTCCCTACAAGGCATTCACATAATTTCTGCCTTTGTTCATGCCATCAAACCCTTGCTCACACACTGGCTGTTTGGGTCTGGAGCGCTGAGGGAATGAAAGAAGACGGATAGCTGCCAGTCCATCTGGGCAAGGCGAGTGCTCTTGTTGTCACTAACAGAATGTCTGTGTGGAACGGAGACGAGGCAAGGAAGAAAGACGAGTGAATGAAGACTGAGGAAGGGAGGTGTGGGGATGATTGGAAGGAGGGAAGGGAGGCAGGAAAAGGTTATTATTACACAGGATATTAGACATATATTCCACACTCTAGGCACATTGTCCATGCCTCTGATGGGAGATGGGGAGGTGTGGAATGAGAAAACTTTGGCCCAGGTTCATGTCTAATTTCTCTTAGTTATTTGCCGTTTCCGCTCGTGAGGCTTTCAATCTCTGAGGCCTTCGGGGGGTCCAGATTATCTCTTTCGTTTGGAGAAAATGAGCCGAGCTGGAAGCTACATTACCTCCTCTGCCTTGTGTGAGCTCATTTTTTTCCCCCACATCGCCATTAGCTCGCTAAAGCCATTTGGAGATGCACAGTGGAGTGTTTCCATGTTCATCATTAAGTGTCTGGCATTGCTTCAGTCAATTATAAGCAGCACTCTCTCTGTGTGATAATTCAGGCTTCAGGCGTCTGTATGTGTGTGTGTGGGGGAGGGAGGGTTGAGACATTTTGATGACGGTTTGGAGAAAAGATTCCAACTTGCTCAGCAATAATCACTCACTACTATCCTGTCGGGTCTCTTGAGTCCGGATGGCAGAACATAAGCAGTAATGATTTGAATTATTTGTTTAAGACTCATAACGTAAAGCGAATGACATCTTCTGATGATTGCCAATGTGTTGGGGCGTGTGCATGAAGAGATAATTCAGTCTGTTTCTCTGAGTGTATGTGGATCCGGGTATCTCATGAGATCACATTAACTTTAGCAGAATGGACGCTGATGGGGATGCCATTTCATGGTTGTATCTTTTGCTTTTTGTTTCAAAAGGATTCAGTTCCATGAGCTACCACTTTGTTGTATCTAGCCCATCTTTAATAAAAGATATAAGACTTTTAAAACATTTTGAAAGCTTTTCTTGTAATTAGAATTGCTAGATGACCTGGTTTGCTTAAAGCCGGGCATACACTCGTTTTTTTCAATCGTTGCACAAAGCTACAGCTCACACTGTACGACGAAACCATGTGGTTCTCACAATGTACGACCTGACACTCTGATGCGATCTACCTGCTCACACTGTACGTCTAAAACCCACAAATGTGGCTACTACGGTCTGTCAATTTTACAAAAAGAACTGCTTTTCCTCAGAGTAGCTTTGCCTCGTCTGTTCCTGTTTGGCTGTGACTCCATCCTGGAGAGAAATATCAGCTGTGCTGCTGCCATCAACACCTTTGTTTATACATCTTTGAGATCGGCCTGTTTTTTAGTGTAGTCCTGTTTCTCTGACTGTGACTGACTGG
>NW_015150511.1:1359553-1362024 GCF_000732505.1 Cyprinodon variegatus
GTCAATGAGTCGATGCAATCAGCTGGTTTTCCTTGGATAGAAAACTTTGAATCAATCTGACTGGATGATCTGCTGGAATTTTCTCTGTAAAGTGCCCTGCACTGGAAAAAACGATCTAGAAATAAGTAAAAAAATTCCTTAAATTAAGTGTATTTACCTTTAACTTGAGTAGGTAAATCAGGTAGTTTGCCAATGGAATGAGTATTTTTACTCCTAAAACTACATAATCTGATAATATGCACTTGAAATAAGACAATGCAATTGTGTTTTCTTATTTTAAGTGTAAATCGTCTTGTTCCATTGGCAAAATGTCTCTTTTACCTCCTCAATCCAAGAACAAATGCACTTATTTTAAGAAAAAAATTACTTATCTAGATTTAGATTTTTTCCAGTGATGATGTGTTACGAATAAGTGCTATATAAATAAACTGAATTGAATTGAATATTTAATTTGCTATGTATTTCAGATTTTCAGTGTTTACCAACTCACTGTTATGTTTTTTTGCCCCACAGAAGTAGAACTTGCAGTGTAAAAATGTTCTGGCGACTTATTGGCCCTCTGTTGGATGAGCCCATTAAGCTGTCTTTTCATGGGGGCCATGTGTTAAAAGGGAGTTTTTCCTCTCCACTGTCACTACAAGCATGCTTAGTGTGAGGGATTGTATTTGAGTCAATGAGTCGATGCAATCAACTGGTTTTCCTTAGATAGAAAACTTGAGATGACTTGTGTTGTGAATTTGGCGCTATAGAAATAAACTGAATTGAATTGAACTCTATTTGCACCCCGCCATGCTTCTGTGTTTTCATTTGATAGGAAGAAGAAGAAGAGTCCTTGCTCAAGAATCCTGAGCAACTTGCCCACGATGGTCGACTGAAAATCAAACATGTTTGATTTTCTCCCAACCTCACGATTCCTGATTGGGAGGTGGTCGTGAGACGCTTATCGCCCCTCTTTACCCCCTGTAAACTACACGACGCATGATCAGGCTTAAAGTCGGCCGATCGAAAAAATTCTCGCACGACTGGAAAGTCGGCCCATACAGGGCAAAAAAATCGTACAGTGTATGCCCGGCTTAAGGTTTGGTTCCATTACTATATCACAGTTTTATTATGAAATTAGAATTTTACCAAAATTATACACATGTATACTCTTATATCACAAATTGTAATTTCTTCAGTTAATATGAGAATTAAAACATATTTATCCAAAATGTTCAACTAGTCATAGATCCCTTTAACTGTGTTTAGCCAGATTGCAAAAGCGTTTGTCATGGATGCTTGTTTTCTGTTCTGATTTGTGCATTAGATTAGAGTAGATGAGCTTTATTGATCTCACAGCGGAGAAATTCACTCGTCACATATTGGCATAGAAGTTACAGAAGGTGCAAACAGGGAGGAAAAATGTGCATTAAGAATAAACAACATATATACAGTATATTTAGGTATATACAGTATGTATGCATGTATTCCATGCAGAAGTCACATTTTCACCATTTCTTTATTTCATTTACATTTTTGTTACTGATCAGTACGGTGCACCTTTTCACAGGTCTTTTAAAATATCGTCCGATCAATTACATCTATGGTAATAGAGTCACATAAGGTTTACAGCATCTAAAACTGTCATTATATTAATAATTTGTGGTTTCTTTGTTATATTGAAGAAGCTATAAAGAGTTGTTTCCTTGCAGCCTTGGGCTCTTTTCTTGGTTCTCTCATAAAACAGTGTCTGTCATTACAGAAAAGATCTGTTAGATGCCATTTGCAAGCATTTGAATTCATTTGCATAAAACTTATCTCATGATGATGTTTTTTTTAGCTGCAGTTAAAAACTGTTTACTAATTCTGGTATTTTCTACAAACAATAAATAACCTTCTCAGCACCTGCGAATGAAAGCCACATAAAAAGCTGAATTTCAGCAAATTCAAATTATGATTTAGACATTTCCTAAGTAGAAGGTTAACACTTTCATCCTGATTTTTAATGTCAATTATACCCCAAAAGCAGTTTAAAGTTTTCTTGAGTTTAGCTGGTGAATTAAAAAAAATGTAGTCTAACTTTAATGTACATTAGTAGCTATTCAAAATGTCCCCACTTTCCTTGGCTGGTCCCCTACAATTCCATTTTAAACCTCAATATTTCTACTAAAGTATTCTTTCTGTTGTGATTTGTGGACATTAAGATTTAAAGAGATGCGTCATCTTTTGGCCAGACCTTGTAATTCAGTGAAAGGGAGTTGAGGGAAGAGGGCTGTCATTCGATCTCTTACAGGGAAGAGCCATTTTGAATGGACACTACTGTAACCATTTCAGTTTTGTTGATGTTTGTTTTTCTCTACACTCTTGATCAAAATCTTAAGACCAGTCAAAAAATTGCAAGAATTTGCATTTTGCACTATTGGATCTTAAAAAGGTACAAAGTAGAGCTTCACAATGTTAAAGCTACAGTGTGTAATTTTCAGCGACATCTA
>NW_015150511.1:1364666-1366485 GCF_000732505.1 Cyprinodon variegatus
TAGATGTCGCTGAAAATTACACACTGTAGCTTTAACATTGTGAAGCTCTACTTTGTACCTTTTTAAGATCCAATAGTGCAAAATGCAAATTCTTTCAATTTTTTGACTGGTCTTAAGATTTTGATCAGGAGTGTATATATTTGTATTTATACCATGTTAGCATTTAAACTGCCGGTGGCTCTCTATTAGTTTGAAAGCACTTCTTTGCAGACTTCCTGTTGCCTCTAGCATTCATGAATGTTTCATCACTAAAACCTAAAGAACTCATCTGAAACAAGAACTCATCCAGGAGCTCCTAACTCCATGTGAACCTCTGTTGTCATGAAATTACTGTATGCTGAGTCTTATTGTTTTGGCATTCTTTTTATGTGGCTTTACTTATTTCACATTACTTTTCACTTGTTGTGCATTAAAACTATTGGAAGCTTGAAGATTAACTGATTAATTGAAACTACTTATTGGTATTAAATCACCATAATAAACCAATAAATGAAATGCAACCATTCATCAATATACAAATCCTAACAGAATTAATCACATTATGTTACACATATTAAAAAAAACTTAATTAAAGGATTGTGATATGAATTTTTAATAACATCTATAAAAATAATGTTTATCTATGTTTTAGATATACTTTTTCAAAACAGAAAAAAATAAATTTTATATCATTATCTGTGAGGCATTTTTTTTTCTTTTAGTATTCCTCCTTTTTTTACATTTGGGGTGAAAATCTATTTTGTATTTAAGAAAAATAACTACAAGTTTTTGAATTGGCTCAAATATTTTTTTTAAGGTCCCACAATAACAGACAGAGCACAAGTCCAAGGCTTCACATTCTGGTCTCCAGTCTGGTTCTGGAGGCCACTTTTTGATATTTAAAACTGCCAAACTGCTTTAATCATTAATTATACAAACACCCTGAAGTTCTTTTTTATATATATATTTTTGACATGGGAAACTGTGAAGCACATCAGTCAAAAAAATAAATTTTTACTCTACTATATAACATTTCTAAAAAAAGTCAGGAGAGAAAATTTAATATGAAGTATTTTTTGGGTTAATATTGCTGGAGAAAATGATATGTGAAATATTATATAAAGATATTAAGCCGTAGTAAATAAGTTATTTATCTCTGAAGTGTTTTGTGTTTTCCTTGGTCGTCTGTTTTGTGTTGTGGTGGCTTGTTGTTGCATTTGAGCTCCACAGTTTTAAGCTGTACATTCAATGCCTGCCTCATTGCTTGGTCGAAATCTTTCCTATAGATTGGGCCAAACCCAAAGTGATCCAATTAAATTAAAAAATTAACAGCTTTACCAAAAGCATAACTTTTTTCTCTAGCAGTGGATCTACTTCCATCATTACAACACCAGTACTGTTCCTGACAATGAAATGTGGAGCAGGTGAGTTACTAGAATTCAGCGCAATTAGGTGTAATACTGTAGGTCAGAGGTCACGGATGAGCGGTAAGGATCTGGACCCACCTGCTGGCTAATCCGGACCCAACCTGATTCAAAACATTTATAAATTACCTCATGTTGTCCGATGGAAATGTCTAATTTCACTTGCACCGCTTCTCCTGTTCGTACGGTAAAGCCCTCTGGGACCAGGCTACATATGATGCATATTAGCCAATAAGCTGTCAGTCTGGGTTGCTGCTGCTGCTACTTTTAGACACAGCAGACAAACCTGTGGCAAGCCGGGCGATGGGTAACGATGATGAGAAAATGTGAAAGAAAGTGTAGACTGCTGAATGAACTGGAGACAGAAAAGTGCAATGGTTTGCTCAAAGATGACCCTGCACATTTAGAGGATGTTT
>NW_015150511.1:1366909-1368440 GCF_000732505.1 Cyprinodon variegatus
TACGCTTAATTTAAGAAATTTTTACTTATTTCTAGAGCATTTTTGCAGTGTAGAGGCCTAATGATTACACTGCAAAAACAATCTAGAAATAAGTAAAAATTTCTTAAATTAAGCGTATTTACCCTTAATTTTAGTAGTTAAATAAGAGGATTTGCCAATGAAATTAGTATCTTTACTCTTAAAATAAGATAATTAGATAATATGAACTTGAAATAAGACAATGCAATAGTTTTTTTCTTATTTTAAATGTAAATTAACTTGTTCCATTGGCAAAGTGTCTCACTTTCGTCCTCAATTCAAGAAAAAATTCACTTATTTTAAGAGAAAATGACTTGCATAGATTTCCATTTTTTGCAGTGTAGTGCATTGCGTTTGGAATCCTGAGGTTCTGAGTCGAGCCCCCTTCCCACAGACTCTGGGTCTCTGAGCAAGACCCTTAACCCCACATTGCTCCCCAAGGGGAAGGGTTAAATCCAGAGAGTTCATTTTGTTGCTCTGTACTTGTCACAGTGTACTGACAATGATACTAAGCTGGAAAAAAGAAAAAAGATATATACAATTTGACTGGACTCCAACCAAATTTGAAGTTACCAGGATACAGTTTGGTTCTTTCTGCCTCCTGCAGTCCTGTGGTGAGTTTAGAATGCTAGTCCTCTGCCTGATTTAAGGCTGCATTGTATTTTCCCTGATAATCATGCGGTTAAAACAGCACATCAAAAAAGTGAAAGGGCTTTTAAATGTCACAAGCAGGTTTGATCTATAATTGGTTATTATCTGTTTGGTGCAGACTTTTAAACCTTAGCTTCTTTAAGTGCCTCCAGTCCTCTTCCTCTCCCTGGCACTGGCTGCACTGTCTCAGCTAACATTTATTGCAAGTTATGGACCCCATGAATAATTGATCCCGATTCTATTTAAGATCCTGACGAGGACAAATGGAACGGGGCTGCTCGGACCAATATTTCTCCCTCCACTGCCCTAATAGGAGACCTCTTTGCCCACACAAGCACAGTCATTGCTACTTCCGTTCATATTCCCCTTTTCCTTTTCTCATAAAGTGCACTGCACCTATTTTCCAAGTCACTATTTTAGGAACGCATCCATTCCAGGGTGTGCGGGGTATTATACAGGCATAGCTGGAGCGAAGTGATAGATGATGGCAACAGGAACTGGTAGAAGATTGCAGGGTGAAGATTTATCTCTGTTTTTTCATATTTTGCCGGCCCTTTGGTGTCATAACCAGGGATAACATTAGGAAACAATGAAACTGGGCTGTAATACATCTATTAATGATACAAGGTGAACACCACAATCAATGCTTATAGCATTGGGCCTTTGAGTCATTGGAAGAAGTCCAATATTTTAAGAGTATGTGAGTGTGTTCTTATCATTAAGGTGTAATGTCCAATGGTTAATCCAGACAGAACCTGTCAGAATCACATGTATATGTGTAATGTGTAAATCCTTTATTGTCACCAGAGATGGCAAAAGTACTCACTTTCCGTACTTGAGTAAAAGTACAGATACTTGTGTT
>NW_015150511.1:1373060-1375455 GCF_000732505.1 Cyprinodon variegatus
CATGAATCATGACAGCAGACAAGATAGAGGAGAGCAGGAGGCGGGGTTACCAATCTACTCGCTCTGGAGAGCAGAGTTCGCTGCTTTTAGATGTTGTTACCAAAGTCCCCAGTAGAAGAAAAAAGTTGCTAGATTTAGCGCTAGGAGATGTTTTTGGAATAGAAGCGCTAGAGGGGTCTGAAAAGTCGCTAAATATAGCAACAAAAGCGCTAAGTTGGAAACACTGCTCTTTGCATCGTTTGTTTTCAAATGGTTTGCTGCTGTCTGTTTGGAACTTGTATTTTTTTTACAAAGTTTTTTCAGTGAGGCTTGGATTTAAGTTATTCTGTTTTTATTGTTAAGATCTTTTTTGAATTACCTCTGTTTGTTACAGTTATCTCCTATTTAGCAGTTCTTAGTCTGAGCTTTAGTTTTATTTTTGTCATTCATTGTTTACAGTTATGTTTAGGTTATATTTCTCAGTTACTCTCCATTGCCCCCTAGTGTCACCTTCCTTCCCAATTGAAGAGGACAGATGGGTTGAAAGAGGGGTGAAGGAGGCCATCTTTGTTAAAAAGGGAAAATCCATCGCTGAACAGAAGGGAAAACAAACATACCCAACACTGACCCGAAACATCTATGGAATCTATGGTAAGTAGCAAGGCCATTAGCATTAGCTATAAGGATCAAACATTTCTGATGGTAAAAAATGATTTTATGTGTTGATGTTCTCATTATGGAATGTCTTTAATTCCGAATATGCTGGATTTCTTTTGATCTCTTGTCCTTACGGAAAAATGGAATGTAAACAATCTCGGATTAGATCTATAATAAGGCCTCAGGAACGCTTCAAATGTAGAATGTTGAAGCTTTATTTAACAAATTCTGATTCAACATGCTACTATATCTTTATGAATTGTGCTTCTGTGCTCATGGTTTCCATAAAATGAACTTAGAAGTTGAATTGTGAAGAATTTAAGCTTTCTAAAGATGTATAACATGTCTACATTGGTAAAAGTTTATCTGCTGTTATTTTCAAGCATACTGCTGTGATTAGGGTAAATACAGAAAATGGTGCGTCTCCAAATTTAATTTAATTAAACCCAATCCTCCCACTACTCACACCATTGATATTCACTGGGAAAAAAGTGTTAAAATAAATCTTAGTTAATATCCTTATACTCAACAAATGTAATAATAGCTAAATATGGATAAAAGCGAGGAAAATCTTCAATTGGAAGGTTTTTAGTGTCATTTTTGGCACTAAGCAGAAAGGCAAATGGAAAGTGAGCAGGAAGTGTTAGCATATATTAGTGGATTTCTATCTAGTTAAAAAAATAATACAATTAAGAGACTGAATCAGGTAATTTCCTCTATCTTGTGCTTGTTAATTTATGTTCATTCCTGAAGAATTTATATTTCCATTATTATTATTATTTTGTGAGGCAGGGTTGCACCCTATTTAATGCAGTTTTGAGGATTTTCTACTTCATAATTGTCTTTCTCTTTCATTTTTACAAACATACATTTTTTAAGTTAAATGTCAATAAGCTATTAAAAATACTTGCTTATTATTAAATGATATTTTCACTGCTGACATCCTACTAATTTTACTGATAGAAAACAAATGGCTGATTACAACCTTGTTAGGGGAAACGCTGCCCTCTAGTGGCTAGTAGTGGACTCACAATGAAATGGTCCTTATTTCAGTGTCTTTTAATCCTGCTTGTTAGAAAAAATCAGACCACCAACAAATGTCTGTCTTAAGGGGAATTTAGGTTTTTTTTGTGTCTAGTCACGAGCCCAAACTGAAACCATACTAAAGTGAAAATAGGGAAAGTGGCTGGTTTCAGTCCCCTATAATTAAACAGGGAGGCACCTGCAGTTAGGAATGAACTGAAATAAGATAAATGAAAGCGTGTGGTTGCTGTGCACCAGAATTATTCCTGATTTTAAAACTGAGAATGGATAATTAACACAATGGATGTGTTTTTTAAATTTAGGTAATTTAACTTTTAAGACCTAGATCCTACTTCTCTTCCTGGGATGCACGGTCTATGCAGACAGAGCAGGGCTGTGTCTGTCTGTGAACGCAAATGTGCCTCCGCCCCCTCCGCAGCCACTCTGCTGCACCTCTCCAAAATTGCAGGTGACCACAGACAGTGCCGCAGACAGGAGGCCTATGATTGGTCATTTCCACATCCGCTCTACACTATGCGTATTTCCTGTTTGGTTCCTTACCGGCTTGTTTTCTGTGTATGACCCCCATTGTGGAAAACAACTTGTGAAGATGGACCACTAGAAGAGCGAGGTGCAGAGAACACTGGGAAACCTTTCCCACCTGGATCCGCCTGGTTCTGCTGGAGTTTTCTTCCTGTTAAAAGGGAGTTTTTCCTCTCCACTGTCGCTACAAGCA
>NW_015150511.1:1376722-1378350 GCF_000732505.1 Cyprinodon variegatus
ATAGAGTTGGGACTGTTTTTTTAGTGTTTAGTCCTGTTTCTTTCCTAGACATGTTTATGGGTGGTGCTTTGTGTCTGCTACTTGAACCCCAAGTCATCCACAAGACCCCTCACACTGAACGTGGTTCAGCTGTAGGTTTCCTCTTTTTGGAAGGGAGATTTACAATACAATTCAAAAATACAATCCTCCAGGAAAATTAAATGTTGCAGTAACTCATGAACAGTAATCTAACAAGTGCTTATATGTTAATAGCTGCAGGCAGGAAGCATTTCTTTTATAGCGGCCTGATTTTTCCTGTTTACCTCTCACCGTGTCGCTGTATGCATACTCAATGTGAGGGATTGCTGTAGAGTCAACAACTCTACATCCAAGCGAACATCAGCTGTCGCCACATGCTCATCCAGGAGGGGCGAATGCTGCAATGTCAATGACTGCATGCAACTAGCTGGGCTACAATGTAAAGCTCCTAAACAATCTGATTCTATGATCCAACTGAATTGTTTTTATGTAAAAGTGCCCTGAGATGACGAGTATTTTAAACGTTGCTCTGGATAGATAACTGAATTTAATGAAATAAAATAGAAGCATATGTTTGTCTGTACAAAGTGGTTAAACCACTAAAATAAATGTTTGTAAAGTTATTATAAAAGCACAGTGTGCTCTTTAAAAAAATATGAAATAGAAATTGTAATCTAGACAGCTGGGACTGCTCTTTTAAAGACTTAATGATGCCAATGGGTCCAATATCAAATGAGGAAAAGCCCTGTTCCAACATCAATCAAGTTTAGATTAGGTATAAGCCATATAATTGATGTGAAGTCCCCATAAGTATAGAAGCAAAAACATGTGTATGGGAGTGTGTGAGGCTTTGGTTTGCTTATGTCAGTGCGATAAAACAGATGTCAGAGTTTGACAGAGACAGAATGGAGAGGAGGAGAATGGCCCAGCTTCGGCCGAGTAACTTAGAGTGGGAGGAGAAGGAGAGCTGTAGATAGCAGCTGAGTGGCACATGTATAATTGACAACCTGAGCTTCCTTTCCATAGAGTGTATGATGTTTTTCCTCTGTTATCTACTTTCTTGGCCAACAGACAAGATGGTAGCAGGCAGGGGCTGTGAGCTGACTCTGAGGACGGAAATGGCACAGAGAAAATGTTTGGCGGGGAAAGAACCAGATGCACTGAAAACGCCAAAGCAGCTTTGACATCCTTTTATTTTTTTTTGTCGCTTTAGCGTTACACTTTTAGCAGAAGCAGGACTGCCGCTGATAAAAGCTGCAAGGATGTTAGAAATGGTGGTGAGCAGAAACCACAGCCGGGTTTGTGTTTCAGCGCAGTGGGTGGGATCGAAATAGCTGCTGACATGAATGATAGAAAAGGGAAGTAAACGTGAATGTGTAGGCATGGTGCCCGCTCAGCGCTGAACATATTCTCTCCGTTCTGTTGATTATGGGTGTCAAAGTGTGTGGGTTTGTAAATACAGTATGAGTGGGCTTCCTTTTTACAAGCATTTCGCCCACTACAGTAATTACTTAGATTCAGAAACACTGACGCAGTAAAGTACGATGGAACTAATAAGTCAAGCTGCCAGCTACAATACATATATATATATATATATATATATATATATA
>NW_015150511.1:1378939-1380193 GCF_000732505.1 Cyprinodon variegatus
GCTTCTCGTTGCGTCACACCTCAACCCGCCTCAAAGCCAACGCTGATTGGACGTTCGTTTGGTGAACGGCTCCAAATTTTCTTTAACGGAGAGTCTCCAGACTGATCTGCGAGTGAAACCTTAAAAGCTTGTGAGATCATGATGGTCTCACGAGGCTACCACCACCCAGAGAAGCGCTTATATTACTGAGGATAAGGTTTTTGATCACTCTTGTGCAACATGCACGTGCCAACATTTTCTTAAGCTGAAGCTAAACACAAAAAAGTAATGGTTTCCAGACCAGAAGGAGAGTGTTTAAAAATTAGCAACTAACTCCAGTTGATCCAGTTATTAACCAGCAATCAGGCTCTAATCTGGGTGTAGTAATAGACTCAGATCTAAACCTTCAGAGGCTCATAAAGACGGGAACAAAGTCAGCCTTCTATCACCTGAGGAACATCTCCAGGATTCAGTAAAATCTATCCCTGTGTCTTCACAGGTCTGCCTATAACTGGCTGCTGCCTGCGTCCTCACTAGAACTAAGAAAGTAGAGAACATTGGCACATTTCTAAAAAAGTTTCACTGTTTTCACATATATCAGAGAGTGGACTAACATAATTCTGTTTAAATTTATAAATAAAGAATAATCTATTGAAAATGTCTCTATAAATCAATGATAGGCTTAGTTGTGATATCTCAACATTATTTCAACCTGAAGAGACTCACATTAGAGAAAGTGTCAAATAAGAAAAGTTTTATTCAATGCAGTTACTTGTACCACAGTCAGAATGGTTAGTTTTAACTATCTAAGGAAAACCAGCTGATTGCATCGACTCATTGACTCGAAAGCAATCCCTCACACCGAGCATGCATATGCTGATGCTGAAGTGGGACAGACGTGGATTCACAAGGCACGGAGACGTACAGCAGATTCAAATCAAAGCGTGATAACTAGAGTTCAGCAAGTTCAGCAGATGCATTCAAAGTTCAATTGAAGCCCTGAATGGAAATGCTGAGCCTTCATCTTAATGAGGAGCGTCTTGAGAAACGATTGGCTTGGAGGGGGTGTGGCTTGTCAATTAGCTGAAGCCCGAGCGAGGGACGTCAGTCAGTGTTCAAGGTTAGGATGGTTTATTCTTCCAGGATATTTTAGTACAAAGATTGATGTTTAAAAAGGAGTCTTAGGGGACCAACCAAGTACCATCTATTGACCATCCAAGGACCAGCCAAGGACCATCTATTGACCATCCAAGGACCAGCCAAGGACCATCTATT
>NW_015150511.1:1381348-1383929 GCF_000732505.1 Cyprinodon variegatus
CCATCTATTGACCATCCAAGGACCATCCAAGGACCAGCCAAGGACCATCCAAGGACCATCCAAGGACCCATCAAGGAAAGTGGGGAACTTTTAGATGGCTACTACTGTATATGTTAGCGGCAGGAAGGATCTTCTTTATTTCTCTAAATTGCACCAGATCTGGAGAAACCGAAGACGCTGTTGGTGTTTAACAGTCTGATGAAGCGGATGCTCATTGTTTTTAGCATAATATTTTATATAAAGAATACATTTTTGTGTCTGTATCTCCGTACATCCTTAAAGAATTCTAAGAACAGCTTGTTGAGCTTTTTAAGTTCTTTTCAGGCATGTGTCGTTCTTTTTTTCAAGGCAAAACAAATATATGGGTATGATCTTTGCCCTAAAGCATAGGAAATGTTTGGTTTGTGTGAAAGTTCCTGCCGCTACAAAACAGAAAGGTCATGTAAATGTGTTGCAACCACAAAATGTGATCACTCAGATGCACGTCTTTAGTGCATACATTTGCAGGTACAAGATTTATGCTTGCTAATTCATTACTAGGTTGTTTGAAGTTTTTTTTTTCCCCCGTGTTGCTCCTTTTTCATCCCTGCTCTAAAAAACTAAACTAGTTAATAGGTTTAATGTTAGGGTTCCTTTCAAAAGTATTGAAACCCGGATAATTTTTCTTCATGATGCAAACACAAAACTAAGAGGATTTTTATTAAAATTCTATGTGACAGACCAAAACATACTAGGGCATGTTTTTAAATTTTCTTTGCAAATGGAAATCTGAAAGTCTTTTGAAGGCAACACCACCTAAAACCTTGAAGATTCACCTGAAAAAAATAAATAAAAAATTAGATCAATTTAATCAAGATCAAAGCTGGGAGCCCGAGGGTAACTTTGGAGTAGCAGCAGGGTTTTACAGCTTAAGTGAGAACATTTTTTAAAATGAAATCTGTTTTTTTACTCTTGCTACAGAAGAGTGAGAGAAATTCCTTCTACAGTTTGTTAAAAACAATGTTGGACCCAAGATAAAGATGGTAGAAGATGCGCTCATCAAATGAGTATAAAACTTGAGGCATAAACTGGTCAAACGAACAGAGGAGGGCTGCAACGGATAGTCGGCAATAAAAAACGTGGAGACGTTTCATTGCCGACGGATCACCATCATGTTTTTCATAAAGACCGTCACTAAGGCATTTTTTCTGACCCAGCAATGTGTTTTCTTGCAGCACAATTTGCAACAGGAACTTATTAGGTTGTGGTCTCTGTGTCTCATCTTCTCACCAGCCAGTAACTTCACAGACTTTATCATGTCCAGGACAACTTTTACTCATGTTTCAGCACCTCTCCTCTCTACTCTACAGCCAAGAGACTTGCAGTGTGTTAAACCACAACAAAGGCTGATCATCATATGCTCACTATTATCTATGGCATTCTATGGCTAGTCGTATATGAAAGTTATAGTACAAACTATTTCCCATTTCCTGACGTTTTGCTGCAGCCCATTCAGTCAGGCCTGAATAATGTTTTAAAGGTATAGAGGACAATCTTTTACTTCCTGGTGGATCATCTTAATAAGTGGTCCTCCTAATTGTCAATCATTCAGTCTCAATCAGTGCTCTTCCCATTAGCTATCTTTTTCTGCGCACTTTCAGGTGTATTTCTATGGTGAGCTACGGTTTCAGACAGTCATTGAAGCTCACCTTTCTCACCGCTGTTCTTGGAAAATGGCCTAGGGTCATAAGAGAAAAAGTGTCTATGAAGTGTATAAGAAGAAAAGAAATGACTCAGAAGAAGCAGATATATCCCAGAATGCTTTGCGCAGAGGGCTCTCCTCACAAAGCATTATGGGATTTGCTGTTAGAAGCGACTAATAACAAAGATGGTGCAGGCACCGCACAGTGGACCAATGCGGATGTGATCATCTGTCTGAACGGTAAGTTGACTGAGTTCACTATATAGTCCCCGCTCTATATAGTGATTGAGGGATTTATGGGTTAAGGCGGCCGTAGTGAACAGCAACTTTTAAACAGAGCGTGCACTAGGAGAAATGGGCTCGTGCATGCTCTTGAACACATTTTTTTGTAGAGGGCGGATCTTTTAAAAGTTTGAGAAAATCCTCTTTATTAACAAGCTCTAAGGTCCTGATGTTTCCCCATCTTGCATTGCTGCAAAATCTGAAACATAAGTGAGTTAATTCTCTTGAAATTACAAAATTTCTCCTCGATCGAAGTAGCGTCCTGTCGTCGCCGTTGTCCTCTCACCTCGTCTCTCCCTGGCTCCTTGTGCGTGTTTCCCTTGATGTCTCTTTGGTTCTTGTCTGAATTACATTTTAGTTGGATTTTTGGATTTTGCCTCTGTTATTAGTGTTTTTTCATTAAAACTACAAGAATTCACCTCAGCCTCTCTGCCTCTGCATTTTCAATTCAATTCAATTCAATTCAGTTTATTTATATAGCGCCAAATTCACAACACATGTCATCTCAAGGCACTTTACAGTTCAACCAGATCATACAGTCAAATTGATACAAAGTTTTCTATCTAAGGAAACCCAGTTGATTGCATCGACTCATTGACTCAAATACAATCCCTCACA
>NW_015150511.1:1385228-1388414 GCF_000732505.1 Cyprinodon variegatus
CCTCCTCAATTCAAGAACAAATGCACTTATTTTAAGAAAAAATGACTTATCTAGATTCAGATTTTTTGCAGTGCATGATTTTAAAACAGCAGTTACTTTTCATTTCTGATTAAAAAAGATTTAATCTTGACAAAAAAAAAACAAAATAAAAAAGAACGTAATTAATAAGCAGAACTCTACATTTATCATCATTTGCTGTTAAAGTAGAAGAATAGAAATTTGAGAATCTGCCATCTTTAAACACTAAATATGACGATCTTCCAGAAACATGCTTTATTATTCATAGCGCTGTTAAAATAAACTAATATTTACTCACTGGGGGCTGATTATAAAAAAAAAACATTAATACTGTTTGGCCAACATTTTAATCGAATATGTTCAATTTTCTCACTAATGTGATAGAATTTGGCCTCTGGCAGACTGGAGGTGGTTATTTGGTTTTCAAAAATCAAGAAATTTCTCTCTTTTCTCACATTTCATCCAAAGAAAGTCTTTGGTTGGTTCAGCTTGACCGAAGAAAGTAATTAGAACAACAGGGAATTCTTTTATTTGGTTAATAAAGAATAGAGCGGATGTCTCCCGAACCTTTAGTCGTGTAAAAGGGCAGTTAAAGGAACCGAAGCAGTGGTGGATTTAATGTGAGAGCGCTGCAGCACCATCTGTTCAACCGAGCACACGCCAATATTGCATTTGCTGCCCTAAGGCTTACTTCCAGATCACAGCTCTGGTTTCCCAGGGATCAGCAAGTCGGAAAACTCAATCAGAAAAACAGAAATATGAAAAAAAGAAACAAAGAAAAAGATAAAGTCACCCAAAAAAAAAACTCTGTTAAATAATATGAACAAATGAAAAATAAAACACATAAAATGTAAAGATTCTGTTTAATTTTTTTTTTTAAATGTCATCTGATTTCGTTTTTTTTTTTTTTTTATTAAAACACATTTCATTTCTGAATAACATAATTTCTAAATTATAATTTTAAAATATAAATGTTCTTTGTTTGCATCAAAAAAGGAACAAAATTAAATCCATAGACTATTGAACTTTGAGTGACACGCAATTTAAATATCATTACTCAGATTTAACACAACAGTTTGGCTGTGATGTAAACCAAGGCTACGTTCACACTGCAGGCCTTGAAGTTCAATTCCAATTTTTTTTTTTGTGAAATCTGATATTTTTGCATTGCCATTCACATTTGCAAATATATGCGACTTGTATGTGATCTCCTGTTTAAACTGCATTCATACAGCTTAAGTGTCCCGGATGCGCAGTAGAGGACGCAATGACGTCACAAGCCAGCGTGCTTCGTGTTTACGGAACTTGAATGTAGTGCTGGAGCGCATCTAGCGATCTTTGCAAACCTCAATCTTTTCAAGATGGTTAAGAAATACTGCTCTCCGCATCATCGTCCACCACGGTATTTGTTTTTCTTACCGCTTCTGTGTAGCAAGAAGGAGAATGGTGACCTATGTCGGTTACTAATGGTATCAGGTCGGATGAATGCGACCTGGCCGTTCAGACACAGGTCGCATTTGAAAAGATCAGATTCGTATCGGAACCAGGACCACATAGCCAAGTGGCCTGGGTCGGATTGGAAAAAATCGGATCGGCGTTGTTCAGACTGTCATGAAAAGATCAGATCCAGGTCGCGTGTGGGCAAAAAAAAACGGATTTGGGTCACTTCAGGCTGCGGAGTGAACGTAGCCCAAGTTAACCAGAATGGTTTAAAATTCTGCTGATCAACCAGTGACTTTATTTCTCTGTTGTTTCAATCACCACAGAGGAAAATGTGGGGGAGAGAGGAACAGAGAGTGGGCGTGTACAGAAAGTAAAATAAAATTCTTGAAGTTGTTTTTTTAAGATTTATAGATGTGCCATCCGTCCATCCATTTTCTTCAGCAGTCTAAGCAAAGATGGCCAGCCTTCCCGATCCCCACACACCTCCTCCAGCTGCTCTGGGGGGACCCTGAGGTGACACCAGGCCAGCTCAGAGACATAGTCCTTCCAGCGTGTCATGGGCCTTCCACGAGGCTCATTCCCAATGGGACATGCTTGGAACACCTCCAGAGGGACCAGGAGGCATCCGAAACAGATGCCCGAGCCACCTCAGCTGGCTCCTTTCAATCATGGAGGAGCAACGACTCTACTCCGAGCTCCTCCTGAGTAACTGAACTCCTCACCTGATCTGGAAGGGTGCGCCCAGCCATCTGCGAAGGAAACTCATTTCGACCACTTGTATTCACGATCTTGTCCTTTCGGTCATTAGACAGATCTCATGACAATAGGTGAGGGTGGGAACGTAGATCGATCGGTAAATCGGCAGCTTTGCCCCCGACTCAGGCCCCTTTTCACTAGTGCTGGGCCGATGCCATTTTTTGGCCCCGATACCGATACCCGATACCTGGCTGTGCAGTATCGGCCGATACCGATACCATAATAATGTAAAATAATTGCCATCATGGTTTTGTCAAGCTGCTGCCTACCTTTGTGAAGCAGGAAAAAATCTAATACAAAGTGAATCCAGTAGAACTTTGTATTGTCTACCTGGAATGGGTGAGAATAGTTGAATAAACTTATGGCTCTCAAAATGGTATCGGTGCCCTATTTGTTGGTACTCACCGATACCGATACCCCCATTTTAGGGCAGTATCGGGCCCCCGTCCGATACTGGTATCGGTATCGGTGCAACACTACTTTTCACCACAACAGGCAGATACAGTTACCGCCTCACTGCAGACAATCTGTCTACACTCCATCTGTCCCTCACTCGTGAACAATACGCCATATAGATATGACGGTAAAAAAAAAAGAAAATCCATCAAGTTGGGGAGTACAGGGCGCCTGTAATGTGTCTACATACAAGAAAAGTAGGTATAACTGCTTCCCTGTTTCATGCCTTACACTGCACCCTAAAAACAGATTGCTCAATACAAACAAAATATTGGTTGAATTTTCCCGATCCGGTTGGTAGTTATGTGTCCACCTTTTAGTTAAAACAACCAGTCTTATTGGAAGTTTTTTTTTTAAACCAATCTATAATGGTAAAAGGAAAAAACAACACAAACTGATCCTTTTGATCAAAATATCAGTTAATTAGTGTAAATGTTATGATTCTCCCCTTTTGGGACTCTGAGTTTTTAGTTTTCAGTTATCAATTATTCTGTTTTGTTGATATCTGGTTTG
>NW_015150511.1:1390027-1391474 GCF_000732505.1 Cyprinodon variegatus
ACGTCTCACGAGGCTAGTAAAATAGTTGTGTGGAGTGACGAATTAAAGTACAGTCTATTGAAATAAGCTAATTAGCCTCTAGTCAGAAAGATCAGGAAGATAAAGAAAAGCTGATACATTACAAAAAAGTAAAAAAAAAATATATATATATATCCACTGGACTTTGCTTCCAAGTTTGAAGACATTTTGCTTCCCATCCAGGAAGCTTTCTCAACTTAACATCTTTAAACTCTGAAACAAAGTCCAGTGAATTGTTTTTTAACTTATTTGTAATGACTATGACCTCGATGACTGGGAATCTTCACCAGCATAAAAACTGAAACCATGATTTTTTTTCTGAATTCCCCAAATTTGCAATTGAAAAAAAAAAAGCTCTATCAGAAGCTGCTCAGCCCCTCAATCCTATCTGCCCTCTGCTTCTCGGTTTTTCAGCACCAACAGCCTTTTCTTCCTTGCTGTTCTTTTCTCAGCATGGCTAATGCTAGTATTTTAGTGCTGTCAACAAACATACATCTATCCAACCACACTGTAACGCTACGGATCCATTCTAAAAGGCACATAACAAGGAAGTTACATGGATTAAATTATGAAAATAAAAGCACTTCCTGTTGCATTTATGAAAAAATTCACCTCTCATTCATATACAACAGCTTCAAATAGTTTATTTGCAGATAAACTGTATGAATTGAGCCTAACTCAAATTTTTTTTGTTGGAATTCTTATCTTGCTTCCTTTAGATGTTGTACTTGTAAAGGTTCTCTTTATAGATTTCATAGTGAACTTGGAGTTCTTTCTTTTGCCACCTTTATCCGGCTTTTCGGCACTCCCTCCTTTCTTTTCTCACTGCTCGAGCAATTCTCAGTGGAGATTTCATCATCCCAGAGACAAATTTAACTGTGACTGGAGCAATGGAATCAATTACGTCTGCAACTTGGAAACTAACAAACTGATTTACAGAGTTAAGTACTGTCCAAGATAACATGCCTCCTTATAACATCTCTATTGGTAATTAGATCAGTGGGAAAATTGGTTTTAAAGTAAAACGAAAAATGGTCAACATCAGTTAGAGAAACATTAGAAATATTTAGACCTTTACTGATGATCAAGTCCAAAATATGCCTTCCTTTGTGTGTTGGCTGTTATAGATGTTGAGTCAAACCAAAACTTTCGTTATGTCACAACCTTCTTTTGTACCTTTATCTTCAGGGTTTATCAACGCATACATTAAAGTCTCCCACAGATAAAAGTTCACTGAAATCATTCAAAAGTTTTGGACTTTGTTTTGTACTTCAGAGGCCTGTAGACATTCAGAAACATGTGTTAGGTTTATTCTTTTATACATAATGTGCATTGTTACTTTGTTAGCCAGATAGAGAGAGTAGAAGGCCTTCCTTCACATTGTGGATGTCACTGTGTGTACGGAGGTCATCTAATCAGGACAGCCTTC
>NW_015150511.1:1393432-1395849 GCF_000732505.1 Cyprinodon variegatus
ATTTCTGAAAATTTGAATTGAAAAATCTTCCTGGATGGGAAGTGAAACGCCTTCAAACTTGGAAATGAAGTCCAGTGGATTGTTTTTTAACTATTTTGCAAAGAAACATGTTTGAATTTTTTTCCTTTACCTTTCTAGCTTCAGCTTTGCACATTTTAAGCTTGTCGTTCTTTGTTAATCTTAGCCGGTAAATTTCAGGGCTGCGACTTTCTCCTCTGTTCAACTCATTTATTTCTGTTGACAGCATTATTAAAACTTGAAGCTCATTTGCATAAGCAATCATCCTTAACTTTGTGGACCTGTAAAGATTTAAGATGGCAGCTGCTAATTGGGAAACAGGAGTAAATAAGGAACTAATTGAGGTTGAGTTTTGCTGCTCAGTCTCTATGAGGGAGACTGATGCATGGAGGTCCCTTACACACTAGGAAAGATTAACTTGTTTTGGTTTCTTTTGGGGCTCTGATGAAACGTAAGAAGCAGGTTAATTGCTTTGGCCCAGCTGGTAATAGTGGAAGAATGGTTTAAAACATATAATCGTTCAAATCCTTGCTCTTCCCACTCTGCAGCCATGAGAAGGAGGCCGATAAAGATGCTATTCAGGCACACAATTCGGCTGATGTTTACCTGCTGTGTTTACACCACGCCACTATAGAAGCAGGAGATGGCGAGGGGAGGGGGGACGAGGGAGGGGGGTATAGAGAATTTGTCCATATTTATAACAATCCCATCTTTTCAAACATTTACTACCCCGCTCCATACATTCACATCCCCACGAATCAATGTTGATTCATTTTCAAACCTCCAGCCGCATACTGATGCCAGCAAACAGACATGCATTAGCTCCACAGGCCACGGGAGCATGCCTCATTGTGAGTCCTGCTGTTGCAGAAATGGAAATTTTAATGAAGTGAGCACAGCTACGGAGGCCGACCTTCACCGGCTGGTGCGGGAGAATGGCACTTTATTCACGCTGTCCAAGAACGGTCCAGTGATCTTATTAAAGATAGAAGCTAAAACTCCAGTCAACAACTCCCTTTTTTTTTTCTCTTTTTTTTTTAAACCTATTTGCGCTTCTATGCCTCACTTTAGTGGAAGATGTGATAAATATTAAAATAATTCACATATTTTCACAGGTTTGAGAACGCTACCCACATTTTACTCTTTTTTTTTTTTTTTCTTCTTCCAAAAGAGAATCGATGTCAGCAAATCAACCTGTACAGGAAATAAAACCGAAGCTGTAACGACAGGAAAGAAAATAACATCCAACTGATGCTCATGATGTAGAAACACCTACATAAGCCTGCCTACTGCCTTTCTTTAAGAGTTTTTTAACTACATAATAATAATTATCAAATAATAATCAAATAAAATGATCACAATCAAAATGTTTTCTGCAGGAATGATTAAAAAAAAACCAGCTTCTTGAATAAAAAGGGGAAACTTGATGCCTGAAACTTATTGTGACATACAATGCCAGGCAATAAGAGGAAGAGGACAAGCTGAGTCTGTTAGGAGATAAAATCTTATCTTTGTCAATGTTCAAAAGTCAGCATTTTGGACAGGAAATGCCCTACATGTCACATTCTCTGGTTCCCATCTGCATGGTGAAGCCTTTTGGCAAACTTTTGTCTTTAGATAAGAATGTAAGATCCCAATCTTAGCTTCTGGAACTTTTCACAACATCTTTCAATTTGTTTTAACACAGAAAAATGGTTTCTGCAGTCGTGTCTCTAAATAAGATATCTCTTTTTCAAACATGTTTCAAATCAAAAACTGAGCTTTCAGCAAGTTGGAAAGTACAATTAGGTTAAACAATAACGAGAGCTTGAGAAAGTGAAACTGATCTTTGGAGGATTTTATCTGAGAAGAAGAAAAAACATTTAGATAAATCAGTCTTGGTTTCACACAAGTTCAAACTTCTTAGAAAAACATTTTCTTTAAAATTAAGGTTAAAAGCCAAGCAGATGAGTTTAGTTCTTGGTGATGTGCCTTCATCTTCTAACATAGCTGCTGGGTTTGGGGTTGCCAGGGTTTTGTTTGCTACCTGTTCGGCTCTCGATGTTGGTGTAGCATTGGAAACTACTGTGGTAATCAACCCTATAAGAAGATTTGTGATAATAAAAGAAGCTGAAGATTATATCTTGCAAAAGCAGATTAAAAAAACATTCTTTTTGTACTACAGATACTACACCATACTACCACATCAATATTTTTTTTTACATCTCTTTGCATCAGAGGTGTCAAGTAATGTACAAATACTTCGTTACTGTTCTTAAGTACACTTTTTAGGTATCTATACTTTACTCTATTACTTATTTTTCTTCCTACTTCTGACTTCCACTCATTACATTCTCACACAAGTACCTGTATTTTCTATTCCTTAAATTTTTAAAACAAACGTTACTCGTTACTCTTGG
>NW_015150511.1:1396398-1397652 GCF_000732505.1 Cyprinodon variegatus
AGCTGGAAGACGCCCCAGCAGCACTTTATAGGTCTGCTGTATGGGACCACTTTGCATTTAGAGTGACCTACGATGGCGGCGGAAAAACAGTTGTGCATAAAAGTGCAACAGTGTGCAAGCATTGTGCAACACGTTTTGTTTATGCTAACAGCAACACGACCAACATGTCAGGCTAACAATCAACATATACCGAACCGAACCGAAAACCGTGACTACGAAACCGTGAACCGAACCGTGGATTTTGTGAACCGTTCCACCCCTACTTCCTCCAATAAAAGACTAGAAGGTGGTGAAGCACATTAGTAAATGTGGGCGACAGTGGCGTCAGATGTAGGAGTTTGCCCTCAAATCGAAGGATTGACGGTTCAAGCCCCGGATTGTCGTTGTGTCCTTGGGCAAGACACTTCACCTGCATTGTCTACTGATGGTGGTCAGAGGGCCTAGTGGTGCCAGTGTAAGGCAGCCCCGCTTCTGTCAGTGAGCCCCAGGGCAGCTGTGGCTACAATGTAGCTTGTAGTAGTGTAAGCGCTTTGGTCAAGTTACCAGACTTGAAAAAGGAGCTATATAAGTACATGCCATTTACCATTTAGTAAATGTCTTTATTGACTCAATTTGAGCATCAACAGGAAGTGAGATCATGCTGACCAAATATACAGAAGTCACCAAGATAAAAATCTATGCTGTTATTGCATCAGGCAGGTTTGGTTGAATCAGCATTTATGTCTAGGATTGGAAACAGCATCAGTTTTGCACGCGATGGCCGCTGTTGAAAAACTGTTCATGTTTTGTCAATCTACTCATCAAAAGAGATCCTTATCGGAGTGATAAGCATCTCACAGTGTTTCCCCCAGAAAACTAGATAAGCCTGGTGGTAGGTGTTACTAGGGTAGTTAAGTGATGACTCACCTGGTTTTTAGTTTAGAATATGTTACAAGTAGACATAAAAAAAAAACATCAGTAGGCCTGTTTATTGATATGAGATATGGTTGGATAAAGATACATACATGAACATCAAATATAAAATCCGTATAAAATCTTACTGCAGTCATGTCAATATGGCCCTGACTTTGGCTGGTAAGCACACTTTTTTTCCACACACATACACACACATGTTGTGTCACAATATCCTTGTGGGGACCTTCCATTGACTTCCATTCATTTCCCACTAATTTATATGGCCTAACCGTGACCCTTGCCCTAACCCTAACCATTACCGACACATACCTATCCCTAAACCTAACCTAAACTCAATTC
>NW_015150511.1:1398987-1400375 GCF_000732505.1 Cyprinodon variegatus
ACCAAACTAGGTCAACACTGCGGCGTCGAAGGAAGGTCTGACTGCTGCTTACGTAGGGAGGTCTTCTGATGAGCTGATGATCCCCGGGTGTGCTGAGGACTCCAGCTCAGGAAGCCCAAAGCGCTCTCTGCTGGAGACAGGTGGCAGATCTCCAGATCCCGACATGTGATAACTAAACTGAATAGAACTTGAATCTCTAGTCATCTTACTAAAGCAGGGGATTGTTAGGACAAGAGAAAATTCATAATAAACTCAAACTTCAAACACCATCTGTATTTCTTTTAAAAATACATTCAGGTTCCTGTTTTTATAATTAGTCCACTCTAAAAAAAAGAGCAGCTCATAAAAGACTGAATTCAATTAAATGTATGCTGATGATAATGATGCTTGTCATGATGTGTTTTAAAGGTCTGACCCAAAATGCAGAGAACCACTCAGAGAGCAAGGCAAAGGTTTAACAGGTTTATTAAGGTAAGGGTAGAAGGGGGATATGATCTGGACCTCAGGGAGCTGGTGTACAGGAACTAGGAAGCCTAGAGGGGATATCAAAACGGTTAGTTCAGGGACCGTGGGGATCTTGAATGCCGTAAGGAAAATGCTATTGAGGGACTCACGTTTGGGAGGGTTCTTTGCATCCAGTCTGTGTGGGTTGATTCAGAGAAGAGGGGACATGTTGAAGAGTGGACAGGTAGACATTCTTTGGAACCGGAGGAGCACTGGAGCGGACTGTCACTTGGATTTCCGTGAGGGACTTGAACGGCACACGTGGAGGTTTCTCCCCTGCTCAGTGTGAACTCAGAAAACAATCCTTCCAGGGAAAGAACAAACCTCCAGTACGCAGGAGGACTTCCTTCCAAAGGCAAAGACAAAAACAAGGTTAGACTCAGAGAGACAAAGACTCAGTTTGACTCAGTGAAACAAAGACTCAGGTTAGACTCAGTTAATCTAAGCATGGCTAGAGTACCCAAAACTGGCAAACACTCTGGCGTCGAGGTAGTGACAGACCACTGCTTAAGTTCTCCTCCAGATAATGATCCAAAGAGCCACAGGTGTGCAAGGAGGACCAACAAGGACAGGGCGCCACCTGGTGGTGGAGGGAGAGACAGACACAAAACAGACCACACAAACTGGATTCCTGACAGAGATAATGTGAAAGTCTGACTCACTGTAGAGGGAAAATATGATGTATTAACGAGATTATAAAAAGGTGAAAAGGTCTTTAAACGTATCCTTGTACAATTGATATTTGAATAATTGGAACCTAGTCAAAAAACATAGCTTTAAATTTATATGTTTATTTATATCAAATTCCAGAATTCAAAGATTGTGAGATGGTTGATTTTATATTCCTAAAGGAAAAGTCAGGTCAGCAAGGAATGGATTGTTAT
>NW_015150511.1:1400905-1403026 GCF_000732505.1 Cyprinodon variegatus
GAGAAAAAACCCGTAATATGTAGCCAACATTTGGAAGAAGAATGTTTTCAAGATGACTTGGATAATAGCGCGTTGTGACAAACACCAGATAAAGCACTGGGACTCGATCAACAGCCAATACCGCACCGTGACGTCACAAACGGGTAGGTGGTATGTAATAATTTTATATAGTGTTGCACCCCCTGCCATTTTTTTGGCCCCGATAGGATACCTGGCAGTGCAGTATTGGCCGATATCGATACCACACCAATACCATCTGTTTGTAATTGATGTGTGTGTGTATATATGAAGAACTGCATACTACTTGGATGTAAAATTATATGCCATCATGGTTTTTGTCAAAGACTAATAAAAAGTAAATCCAGTCGAACTTTTATTGCCTGCCTGGAATGGGTGACAATAGTTGAATAAACATTTGACTCTCAAAATGGTATCGGTGGCCTATTTGTTTGTGCTCGCCAATACCAATAGCACCATTTTAGTGCTGGATCGGGGCCCCGTCCGATACTGGTATCGATGCAAGACTAACTTTATATTTAAAGTACTTTCAGAAGTTTGAATTCTGAATACGACCGGACTTTTCCTTTAAAGCCATAACCGTTTCGCCTATCCCTAGATACATGTTTAACAGTTCTGATGATTTCTGAAACACGTACCAATAGTGTTTGCAAACAGTTTTCTTTTGAGTTTTCCGTTTGAACAGGATTCTGTTTTTTTCTCTTCGATTAGGATGTGCATTTGGAAAAACAACTTTTTTTTCCCGTCTCACTTGACCTTTAGTTCCCTTTATTGGTTATATAAGCTTGTTTGTCTTTTTGAACATGTACTGAAGCAAAGACCTCAAACTTTGATCCTCAGAACTGATGACATTTATCTATACCCAACAGTTGGTCAGACCCACAGAGAGACATTGTTCATTATTTAGTGAGTTCTAACTTTAAAAAAAGGGAAATACAATCAGATTACTCAACAAGAACACTCAGAACCGATGAGAAGAAACACTTAAAAAACTTTTTAATAAAGTAAAATTACTGCTTTTCATCTAGACATAATTGTGCTCTTACTACCCAAAACCCTTTGTGTGAGCTGTGCATATGAGAAGCAGCTCACTTATTAATATTACATAGATTTCTTTACAGCATTGCAAGAAACAAATATTGCACATCTTGAGTTGCACTTTTCATATGTAAATATCGGAGCTGAGTGAAAATTACATCTTTGCTTGGAGAGAAAACAATTTTCATCCTTTTGTTCCCTCTGTGCATTGATGAGTGGGAAACCCCTACACTCCAATGAAGATTGTTTTATTTAGCTGTGTGAGCTGGTAGAAAAAAAAAGATGAAAATAATAAAAAAAAATCACATAATTGCTATCATTATGGCAGCCATTTTGATTTGTGTCTTTCTAAAGGTTACGATTGAGAGAGGCGTAGGGAGGAAAAATGTTAAGTGGAGATCAGGTGATATAGAGGAAGGGATGGGATGTGGTTTTGATTGCACAGAGGTGTTCGCGTGCAGGGACTTCACAGCAGAAACTGAAAACACCAGTTTGCTTGTTGATACAAATAGCAGATATAGCGATCACATGGCTTCAACTGAATGCACTTCGATGTGGTTGAAAGATCTTACTGAAGTCAAGACAGAGCTCAGGGGAGTAGAGGAAAATGGATTTAAAGGCCAATTTGGCCTTTATGATTATGAATATTATTAGTAATTATGATTATAGATTACAATTAATAATTTATAAATTTAATCAAAATCAACCCACATATATGTTGTGAACCTGGGTTTGAGTTTACAACTCATAAATAAAACCCTTTTTTACTTTTAATTAAAATTGGTCATTATCAGGGGTGGAAAGAGTACTAAAAAATTGTTATTGAGTAAAAGTATCTTTACTTTGCCTGAATTTTACTCAGAGTAAAAGTAAAATTACCCATCTCAAAATTTACTCAAGTAAAAGTACAAAATTACTTCATTTAAAATGTAATTTAAGTAAAAGTTACTTAGTTACTTTGAGTTATTTAATGCAAAAAAGGATGAGTCATGAATAGGGATGGGAATCGAAAACCGTGTCCTGTTCAGAACCGGTTCCGTATTTTCCGATTCCATGGCATCGTTT
>NW_015150511.1:1405872-1408149 GCF_000732505.1 Cyprinodon variegatus
TAAGTTTATGCATTGTCTTATATTGGATTAAACTCTGTAATTCTGTGACGTCAACACGCATTGCTGTTTTCCTTGTGGCTACACGTGGCCGCCGAGAGGACCTGGGATACAGAGGAAGAGAGAGAGCCAAACTTTTTTTCCAAAGTTAACTATTTTAGAATAATTTCTTCCTTAACAATAGACACTCTCCTCTCACACATACTTTTTCCTCTCAGATACATATACAGCATTTTAATAAAAAAAAAAAACTATGTTTTGTCGGACACAGGAAATTCTTACTCATTCAAGAAGTAATCCTTAAATCAGGAAATGTGTTGCATATTCTGTTGTATATATCCAAGGAATATTTAAAAACTGTATAAGGCATTTATTTAAATTAATCCTGTTTTCTCATCTGTTGCTTTTCTGTAATTTGGGGGTGAGTGGCACTGAAAATGACTTTCAGAAGTATATTAGGATGCAAGATTCTGTGGATCAATTTGTTCATGTGAGGCTCTAAAGATAATTTGGTAATTTGGATGTTAAAACATATACAGTATCTAAGAGAGAAACAGGAACACTGAAAAAAAACAGCCCATCCTTATCATCTGTAACTGAAGTTGTTGATGGCAGCAGCCTGGCAGGTGCCTCTTTCTAAACCGGACAGATGCAGCTACTATGATAAGCAAAAGCAGAAAAAAGATAAAGTTAGGGGTTAAACGATCAAATACAGCAGATTAGGAGAGAAGTAGAATGTAACAAAGTGAGGACGTAGTTTACAGTCACACCTGTTGTTTAGGTGAACACAAAAGCATTTATACTTCTCCACTTCTTCTTTCATGTGGTAATGTCATTTTACTAATTTCTCTTTCTTCTGATATTTACAGTCATCTCCCTTGTTTTGTTGACATTCAGGATCAGATGATTGTTTCCACACCGTTGCCACAAAGTGGTTCTCCAGCTTCTTGTCCATATTCTAACCTGCCAATGACTGGAGAGTCATATGAGTGTTTCTGCAGATGACAGGACTCTGTCAGGTACAGGAAATCAGAGGTTTACAGAGTTTGCTGCTGACTAGCTGATAGGCAGTTGATGCATCCGTCTCAGAAACTGATGTCATTTTTTGTCAGGTCATCTTTTATCCAGCTTGTTGTTAATGCCTCATACCTTAGTGTTCTGCTTCCAGAGTTTCAGATAAAGTAAGTTAGGCTGAAAACTTCCCCTCCACTACATTTCAAAGTTGAATATTTTACTTTCTTCTCCACTGTATTTCCAGTTGTCATGATCTTGGCGCTGATGGTTTGGTTTTTTCCTTTGCTCCTTAATTGCTCCCCTGTCTAATTGGTTCTGCGGCTGATTATCGCCGATCATTTCCACCTGGTTCCTCTACTATTTATGTTGTGTGTTTGCCTCCCATCAGTTCCAGGTTATTCGTGTGTTTTTGTGATACGTTCCCTAGCATTCTGTAGTCTGCCTGTTGTCCTGATATTGACCAGTTTTCTGTCCTGAGGATTTCGAGTTTTTGCCTTGCCCCTGTCTGCTCTGTTTGTCCTGTCTGATCCTGGATTCTACCGGCTTCTGAACCTGGAACTGTCTCCTGACTTTGGCCTTGGATTTCCCTTCTGGACTCTGTTGCTGCTCGGCGTCTGCTGCTCGCTCTGTAGGAACTCTGGGGGCGTCTCCCGCCGCAACAGCGGTCAAAGCCCTGCGAATGGACTGAACTTTGAATCAGGTCAGTGATTCTGCTCCAAGTCGTGTTAAGCTCCATATCCAGTTACTGACCAGTATTCTCCCATTTCTGCAGAGATCAGTCCCGCAGCAGACGAGCAGCCCCGCGCACCTGTCTGTTAATAAATGCTTTGAACTTTCCCACTGCCTGTCTCGCCTCGAATTCTGGGTCCTACATTCTGAGATTACAGGAAGCTGCTAGTTACTGGTTTGTAATACACTGCAGCTGTTTATCTTTCTAGAAATGCAACTTGAACATGGCAGATAGCAGACCTTAGGACTGAATCCGGACACCACTATTTGCATGACATTCCACATATGTGGGAAACAAAAAAAAATAACACAGCTGCACCTCATTGATGGTATTCAGGGGTGGATTTACCATTAGATTCAAGATTCAAGAGACTTTATTGTCATTCACATCACGTGTTACATGAGGTAGAACGAAATTGAGAGTCACTGCCCCAGTTACATCCGAATATAAAAAATAAAATATAAAAACTAGCTACAAGATCAAATTATATAAATAGAAAAAATATTTACAGGTATATAAAAACAAGAAGTAGAGAA
>NW_015150511.1:1409384-1413856 GCF_000732505.1 Cyprinodon variegatus
AACATTTCTCTATCTGTATAATGGGTCAGTTTTATGTGTTGTCTTCTCAATTCAGAGGGGCCCCCTGCCTGTCTTTGCCTAGGGCCCCAAATTTCCTAAAGCCACCCGTGATGAAAACTAAACAAAGCTCTAGAGGTCAGCTGTAAAAACACAATATCTTTAGTCCTAATAAACTCAGTGTATGCTGGCAAAATGACTGCTGCAATAATCAATAACTGCTTATTAAAGAGTGGGTGGACCTAGGAGAAACCAGCCCTAGACTGGATTATTTAATCGTATTTAAAGTAAGAATATAAGAATGTATGCATGTGCATATACACACTAATTTATATGTGAGTTTGTATATTGATTGATAGATAATATGCAGATTTGTGCATAACATTGAGGTATTGATAACCACACTCCAGTCTGTTGGGTGGTGGTGAATGCACCTTAAGTTGGTTTTCATCTGCCAATAAAAAACATAAGAAGAAGAAGAAGAGAAACCAGCCCTCAGCATAATGCTGCCATGTGTTTGGAGTGAGACAATCCTCTTTATCAATTCGGAGTTTCAATTTGTTCTGATTTTGTCTTTTGAAATTAAGTGTTTCATTTTTTATTTATTTCCATTATGCGCTGTAATAAATATCACTGTAATTTAGACCCTTCCAAAACTTGAATTTTGTTCTGTTTTTCTACTCGCTAAGTAAGAACAAACTTCCTGTCTGGAAATGCAGAAGACACTAGTCTACCACCACCTCACCCAGCCGACGTTTGAAAACCTTATCAAGATCTGAGGCGTTAAAACATCAGCAAAGAATGTAAAAAAGCAGATATAAATATAAACGTTTTTTTTTGTTTGTCCTTGAAAACTCAGAATGTATCTCCCATGAAAGAGGGATAGAAATAAACACATTTTCAGACATCTTACTTATATATATATATATAATTTTCTCTCCAAATCTATTCAACAAAGTTATTTCAATAAGCTTGAGTAACAAACATTCCCACAACAGGGCAGGAACATCTCACCAGGACTCAACTTCACTGCATAATACCTGCAGTTGTTGCAGTGGTTTTTCCTTTTACCAATGCTTAGCATGTAGCATAGCATGTAGCAAGTGGATGAAGATGCAAAAAGACCTTCCATATTTGAAAAGGATAGAATGTGGCTGTCTCTGTCCAGGGTAAGGTTAAGAGTTAAACATTTTATCTTTGGTTAGGACAGTTCTTTAATTTATAAATATTTCTTTTAATTGATTTAGTAAAGTTAATTTACTGTTTTTGAGTTGTATGTGGATAAAGGTCACATGACTAGTCCAATTAGTGGATTTGAACTGACTGATGGGTAATCCAATATGGCTGCAGACGCATGCCAGCATTGCAACGTGGAGAAACACGCCGGCAGACAGGAAACCACGTGGGGAGACGAGTCACAGCGGTGGCGTATGCTCGTTTGGTGCATGGCGTGTGTAGAGAAATGTACAGGGCCGTGAGTAGTGAGGAAACATGAAGCAATTCTTGTGGGATGGAAGAGGGTAGCCTCAAAAAATGAGAAAAAGTGAAAAAAAAACAGAGATCAGTTAAAGGGGAGTCCAGTTCAGAACATTCAAGTGATGATCAATCCATACATTCCACAGCAAAACAAAATGAATACAAAGTCAGATTCAGAGTCATTAATCAGGCAGACTCTTTTGCAAATTGGAATCCGGTTCACTTAACAAAAATCATAAATAAACTTGTTGGAGAAGTCAGAGGTGCCAGACTCCCTTACAGTGGAGACCTTTTAATTAACTGCAGAGACAGCGCCCAGCAAAGTAAAACCATTCAGATCAACAAAATTGACGGTATAAGAGTTCAGTGCAGTTTGGTGGAGAACAAAAAGATCAGCAGGGGGGTCATTGGAGGAGTTCCTCTAAAAGTTTCTGAAAAAGAGATTCTAGAAAACATAAGCGGTGAAAAAGTAAAAGAAGTAAAACGGTTAAAAACAACAAGAAACTGAGAAAGATCTGACAGTTTATCGGTGTTAATTAAATTCGAGGAAGAGCAATTACCCAGTAAAGCATTCATTGGTTACATCAGTTATGATGTTAACATTTACAATCTTCCACCTCTGAGATGTTTCAATTGCCAAACATTCGGACACATAGCAGCAGTACAGTATGTAAAGGAAAACAGCGATGTGGAAGGTGTGCAGGAGAGCATGAGTACGGAAAATGTGTAAAAGAAGCCAAGATAAAATGCTCTAACTGTGGTGGGGAACATACTGCTGCATGTTGTGGCTGTGAAGCGAGCAAAAGGTCTGAGGAAATTAAAAAATTTAAATTTGAACTTAGAATAACTTAAGCTGAAGCTGCAAAAAGGATCCCATCCCAGTCAGAAAAAAGCAAACACACGGCAAATTTAAAACATCTGGAGAAATGTCCCAAAATGGAAGAAAATTCACTAATTGTTAAAAAGAAAGATTTTGTTCTATTCATGGTGGAAGTGATCAATTGTACTGCACAGACGACAAGAAAAAAAAACGGAAAAATCAAAATAATAGTAAAAGCTGCAGAAAAATATCTGGAAGTAAGAGACTTAAACTGGGAAATGGTTGAAAGCATGATGGGAAAACCGATAGGACCATCAGAAACTGGCAGAGTGACGATGACTTAAATATAAATGAAAATTATGTTGCAAACATGATTAAGTATTTATTATGTTGGGTTAAGTTAAACAGTTTTTTTTTGTTTTGTTTTTTTCCTGTTTCCTTGCTTTACTCCATATCAGTTGGTGGCGGTAATGCACTTCTCACAAGTTTGCCAACCGCCATAAAACCTCACAAGAAGAAGAAGAAGAAGAAGCATTGCAACGTTACTGATCCACTCAAGAGGAAAAGACTATTCTGTTCTGGTCTGAAAGGCGCACACGGTAACTTGTGTTGATTATTTGAATGTTTCATGTTGATAATGTTGCAAGTATGATCCTGTTTAATCCAGTTAGGGACATTTAGTTTATGAATGTGCAATTTAAATGTTTTATATTCTTTATTTCTTTTAGTTTTTATGGTCTCTTCAACAAGATAGAGAGAGAGAATAAAATGTTTAAAGACTTTTATGATGCATGGCCTTCCTAAAAATCGGACCTGAGTAGTTAAAGTGGCCCTATCAGCTCTTGGCACAGCTGCAAGTAATTAATCTGCTTAGTCGATTCAAATCAATGTAAGCCCATACTGATTGACAAGGAAAAAGAATGCATCTGTATTAAAAACTAAAAGCGTTTCAGGAGAGTCTATGTTCAATGTAAAACAGCTCATATTTGAATTAATTAAAACCTGTTTTACTTTTATTAATATATATCTATTTTTAGTTCAAGAGAGATACAAAAAAAGGTAATTCCGCTAAACTGTTTGTATGTAAAGTAGTTTCCTTTAAAGCGTTTTTCTTTATTGTACTTTTTCTCTTCCATTGGAAAGTATCGTTCTGATGTTGCCGTTATTGTTATAAGTTGCTAAGAAGGCGGGTGTCAGACGGGATGATGGAGCCAATGAAAACAGACAGGATATCAGTCAAAATACACTGGAAAAAATCCAAACCTAGATAAGTCATTTTTTCTTAAAATAAATGCATTTGTTCTTGAATTGAGGAGATAAAAGAGACATTTTGCCAACGGAACAAGATAATTTAAATTTAGTTTTAAAATAAGAAAGCACAATTGCATTGACTTATTTCAAGTGCATATTATCTAATTATCTTGATTTAAGAGTAAAAATACCAATTCCATTGGAAAATTATCTCATTTACCTACTAAAATGAGGGTAAATACACTTAATTTAAGGATTTTTTTACTTATTTCTAGATCGTTTTTCCAGTGTAGTAAAGCAGATGAGGAGGAATAGGATGATGAGAGGAGGTGAAGGTGATGGAAAAGGGGCAGGAAAATGACAAAATGCACAGAAGTAATTTTTTTATCTAGATAAGTAATTTTTTCTTAAAATTAGTCCAATTGTTTTTGAATAGAGGAGGTTAAATAGTCATCTTGCCAATGGAACAAGACAATTTAGATATAAAATAAGAAAACACAATTGCATTTTTCTTATTTCAAGTGCATATTATCTAATTATCTTATTTTAAGAGTAAAAACACTCATTCCATTGGCAAATCATCTAATTTACCTTCTCAAATTAAGGTTAAAGACATTTAATTTGAGAAAGTTTTACTTATTTCTAGATCGTTTTTGCAGTATGAATAAAGAAATAAACAAAATAAAATTAGGTTTCTGAAGGCAATAACTCTCTATTAACAAGGGTATAAAGTACAAGGTAACTTTGAAAAACCAAGTTGTTTCCTTCATTTGTGCCTCGGTCTGAATTATTAGTTTTGTTGAGCCTGTCAATATCTGTAAATTTAAAGAAAAAGTCCGCTCATATTCAGAATTCAAACTTCTGAAAGTACTTTAAATATGAAATTATTCCATCCTGTTCAATAAATGATCAGTGTTTTTAATTCAGA
>NW_015150511.1:1414042-1416047 GCF_000732505.1 Cyprinodon variegatus
GAAGGATCAGGAATCAGAAAGGTGCCCGATGTATTCCAACATCCAGCTGCCATGCACGTGGGCATTGTCAGTTTCACTATAGCTCTGGTGAATTTCAATGGTGAAGTTGATTGCAGATGTGTCTAGTAGTTCAAAAATGGCCGCTCCCAGCATCAGTGATCATGACGAAAATGATAATTTTTCTTTTTCTTACTGATTCATGCTAAATTCATTAAATCACCAAAAACGTATTAGTTTTAGGTATAAATAATGATCCATTATTTATTCCTTGCTGACCAGAGTTTGCCTTTAAAGTCCTTTTTTTCTCCATTCCATTTCCTGAGTTAATTTTGCAACTTTATTTGCAGTTACAGGATGTTTTTTAATAAATATTTGCTATAAAATTGCTGTAATTCCTCTGCTTTCACACTTCTACATTTGTTTCAGTTCTGCTTGCAAACAAAGCAAGGATTGAGACTTTGTAATTTTTAATCAGCTTCTTTTCTCAGAAAAGAGGAGACACTCGTCTCCTGTCACCTTTATGAAGATGCATATTATGGTTAACACCTTTTTCAAGATCTGAGGTGTGAAAGTTTACAAGAAATGGAACCAAGCAAGTGAAATGTTTTCAAATCAGTTATGTTTGTTTTTCCTCAGAAAGTAGAATTAAAGTATACATTGGGTTATTTAGATGTGTTGCAAAGACGTTTTCTGACTTTATGCTCAATATAAAAATTAGATTTTTGATGAGCCAGCCGCTTGTGTTTTTTGGTTTCACATATTTGGTGACGTGTTATCTTTAATCTCTTCCTTTGCTGTTTTCACATTAATTCTTCGATTTTTTTTTTCTTATATCAGTTCAGTCTTAGGTTTTGTGTGTCTCATGAAATAATAAATTAAGCATTCACTTAAGGCAAATGTGAGGCCGTAGATAACGATAAAGATTAAGAAAAAACCGTGTTCCTCTCGTGAATATTGCATTCAGACGATCGTCTTCAAACGGGTGTAAAATATTGCAATATCTTAGTTTATCATGTGAAGCTTTTAAAAACAATAGAAAGGAAGGGAAACCCAGTTCCCTTGGGGTTCACATTTTATTTACCTTCCCCTTTTTTTGGCAAAGCTGTACAAGAAGATATGCATTCAAATGATCATCTTCAACTGATATGTAAAATAGGGTAATATTTAAAAATATTCATTTACCAGCAGACATTTGAGCATTTACAGAAGTTGCATAAGAGGTTTTTAAACATGTCATTAAAGTTACCTAAATGCAGTGTTTGAATAAATTGATGCAAATCTACAGTTTTAAGATGTCAGAATAAGGTTGTTTTTTACATGGCGGAGAAATCATAAAAAAAAATGAAAGAGACTCCTGACCTTATAGGTCTTAACATAGTGGACTATTTTAACTGGTCATGTTGGTTTGTAGTTTTTTGACCCACATGCAGAATCATACAACGGACCATTGAATTTAATGTTTTAATTAAAAAAGAAAGAAGAATCTGGAAGTGGAGATCTGCAGGAGGTCAGATGAACTTTCTGGTTGGTCTGAGAGGAGAAAGCAGGCTCACCAAGAAGGAGTTGGTTGATAAAACTGATGACTGATTGATTTGCTTATTTGAGCGATGGAGAGGTAGCTAGGTTCTGTAGGGGCTCAATTCAGCAGGCTTTGCAAACTGTCCTACAGAGGTCCACCAGAATGTGAGTCAGATCTGAGAGCATTTGAGATGCCAGAGACTGGAGGTCTGGAACATCTGGGGAGAAGGACATTAGCTTCCCTGCCGTAAGCCTGACACGCTAAGCTATCCCAAACTTTTAAGATAAAAAGCCATTGTTTCATAAGCCAAACCTAAAAATGGACTTTGAGTTTTGAGTCATCTAAGGCCCCGTCCACGCGAAATCAAAACGAACACGAAACGCTAATATTTCGCGTGGACGGGGCCTTAGATGACTCAAAACTCAAAGTCCATTTTTAGGTTTGGCTTATGAAACAATGGCTTTTTATCTTAAAAGTTTGGGATAG
>NW_015150511.1:1416748-1419015 GCF_000732505.1 Cyprinodon variegatus
TTCTGTTATCTTTTTGAATTTATTAAACCTGCAAGAACTCATCTCTGCATTTGGGTACTAAACTCAACTCATTTATAAAGCACCTTTAAAACAACCAGGGTTGACCAAAGTGCTACACAGATATCACATGTAAGGAAATAAGGTAAAAACTTAAAAGCTTACAAACATAAACACAATGCAATAAAATAGAATGAAAATAAAATAGAAAAAAATAAGTTAAAATTTAAATAAAAAGGTAAGCAGAGTTTTTTCTGCCACAAAAGCACGGTCACCTTTGGTTTTGAGTCTGGTTTTAGGCGTGGCCAGTAGCAGCTGATTGGAGGATCTCAGTGTCCTGGCAGGGGCATGAATTTGGTGGAGCTCAATCAGATACTGGGGGGGCTAGCCAATTAACAGCTTTAAAAACAAACAATCAAATTTTAAAATCTATTCTAAAGCAACCGGGAGCCATTGCAGCGAAGCTGGGACGGTTGATATGCAGTGATGAGAGTAACTAACTAACTAATTACTTTGACTGTAACAATAACGCAGTTACCATTGCCGACACCCCGCTACTGCACATTACGCAGGTCGCACAGTTAACCTTTTTTTCATGATCAGACTCGTGCACGCGTCATGAGAGAGGGGAGGATGAGAATGGCTGATGTATAGTGAGATTCCGTCTGTCAGTTGGGTAGGTGGGTGTTTCTGCTGGTGGGTGTTAACGTACAGCACACACAGAGAGATGGAGAGTCAGGAGGACTCCTGCAGCAAAACAGCGTTTTCCAGATGGAAATACCGGTGTTACATCGAGCTGCGTTTCCCCATCAGATACGGTTTCCCCTGCATCTCCGCACAGCGCAGGCGGCACGATTCACCGCGCAAGCGACAGGAAACGCGCATGCTAGCTAAAGGCGCGTAACAGTCGCCCTGTGCTCGCGCCACAGGAGAACTATGGAGAGCGTGAACGATCAAATGATAGCCTATATGGAGAAAGGGAGACAGATGGAGAGATATATAGATGTTGCAGTATTTATAACAACCCAAACTCACAGGATTTCAGAATTAGACATCCCCAGTTATTAATTTCATACACTCACCAGATCTGAACGCCCTGTTAAAAAACTTCACACCCATGAGTAGAGGTAATGCAGCCTGATGATATTTACACCACATCAGATAGCGTTCCCCCCATGTTAAGAAGAGGGGAACGCTATCTGACGGGGTTTATAGGCCCGTCAGATAGCGTTCGTATTAGAGTAATCAAATCTCGTATTGATAAAAGAATGTATTACTGTATCCAGATTTCCACGTGGCAGGTAACCAACTTCAATCCTGACGTTGACAAAAGAAGATAAAAGGGTTCCAGATCCTGATTATTCCATTGGAAAAAGCAAAAAAAAGCTAATAATCTATTCAGAAAAATGTTATTGATTTCTGATCAAACAAAAAATTTAGAAACATATTATTTTATTAATCAATGTTGTATTTCTCTCCTGGATTTCAATTGAGAATTTGGTTCAACACATTCAAACAACTCTACAAACAATTAACAGTCAATACACTCAATTTATACAACACTGTATAAGTGCTATGTTTTTATGTCCAATACTACAGTCTGTAAATATTCTTGTATATATATATAATATTCTTCTATAACTACTTAGTCCTTTTATAATGTTTTTATTATATTTATTTTCTTTTTATTGCACAAATAGTAGAGAATAGGATAGAAAAGAAAATTCCTTTATTGTCTCACAATGTTACAGCAGCAAATTATTACAGCATAAGTGATCATAAAAATGTGGACCTTACAAAAAGTGTATAAAAATAACAGAATAGGTGAAAGTGGTTAAATTGAACAAATACTGTACAGTTTTTTACAATATAAATACTGTGCATCTGGAGATTAAACAATGAACAGCTGTGGGCATTTTTACACTTTTACAGCAGCATCTTATTTGACTAAGACAGAAACTGTGTAAAAATCAGCATGAATGCAACAACTTATTGAGGTTGTTGGGAACAGTGGTGGTTATAGTGTCAGGGTTAGTTGTGGTTTGATGACCCAAACGCAGAGGCAGAACGGCTGAGGAGATCTCTTGCAGTTTTAATGAAATAAACACAGGTAACAGAGGCGGGAATCCAAAAATCCAAAATCCAACATGAAAAATATAAAGCAAACCAGAACTATGGAGACATCTGGGGAAACAAAACACGAGGGAGAGACGAGGAACGTTAACCACAGCATGGGAAGAGAGGGACAAAAAAAAAAAAAAAAAAAAAAA
>NW_015150511.1:1419102-1428240 GCF_000732505.1 Cyprinodon variegatus
TAAACACAGGTACCAGAGGCGGGAATACAAAAATCCAAAATCCAACATGAAAAATATGAAGCAAACCAGAACTATGGAGACATCTGGGGACACAAAACAAGAGGAGCCAGGGAGAGATGAGGGAACGTAGACCACAGCATGGGAAGACAGCAAAGACAAGGAACCAACAAAGAGTGAGAGCAGAGGGAGAGCACATATAGCAGACAGAGATAAAGGGAGGGCTAACGAGCTGACAAGGAGCAGGTGTGAGAGGAGACAACGAGGGAGCCAAGAGAAAAGGAACACACACACAAGAGGGCTACAGAGGAAAACAGAAAAACATGAGAACTAACATAAATCTAGAAATTACAACAAAACTGGAATTAAAGCAATACAACTAGAAAACAAGGAGCAAAGTAAAGAACAACAGAACCAAGACCATGACATGTAGAGTCTTCCAGCTGCTGGGAAGAAGGATCTGTGACAACGCTCCCTGCTGCATTTAAGGTGCAGCAGTCTGTCAGTGAAGGAGCTCTCCAGTTCAGCACCAGCTTCATGCATGGAGTGGGAAACATTCTCCATCAGAGATGTTAATTTAGTTAGCATCCTTTAGTTTCCCACCTCCTGCACTGAGTCTAAAGGGTATCCATTCAAAGAGCTGGCCTCCCGATCAGCTTATCTAGTTGCTTTCTCCCAGCTACATATAAGCCACTGCTCCAACAGACAGCTCCACGGAAGATGGCTGATTCAAATGAGGTATTTTGGAGTGCAGGGGGCACTAGTAAAGGCCTCAGTCTCCTCAGCAGGAGTCTGCTCTGGCCCTTCTTGTAGAGAGCCTCAGTGTTGTGAGTCCAGTTTATTGTTCAGGTGAACACCTAGGTGTTGGGATCTGGAGGTTTTGTCCACTTTCTCCACCAGAGGGCGCACGAGATCTCCTGGGAGCATGAGCTGACTGCAACACCTGTCTTCAATCTGCTCATCAGGAGGCTCCTTCTTAAGGAGGCGGAGACGGACACTCCAGTACCAGAGTGTTTGCCAGTAATGGTTAGCAAAGCCTGAGCCAACCTGCTTCTCTGAACCCCTAGAATTTGTGAACCTGCCTGATCCAGTCTTTTTCTGTCTCACAGATTTTCCTGCCTGACAATCTGAAACCCTGGAGAGAAGACTCCTTCTGGAGTCCACCTGTCTGCTCTCAGTGAAACCCTGGAGGGAACTCAGTCTGGAATCCGTCTGCCTGCACTCAGTAAGCCTCAGCCCTCAGCCCTCTGCCTGCCGACTAACCTCTGGACCCTCAAGGTCCCCCCCCTCTGCAGCTCTGCTTAAAGGAATAGTACACCCACAACATGATTAGCCTTCATTTTCTACTTACCCCCATGCTGAACAACACTCTGGAGTACTTTTTTGATATCTCAAATGCATCTGGAGATCTGGGAGGCTTCTTGCTGTCTGCTGACATTCAAATAATGGAGGTCTATGGCGCCCGAGGCAGAAAGGTCCATAAAAGTCCACAAAAAACGTGTCAATATTCCTCCATACTGCTCGTCCAATGTATTCCAAGTGTCCTGAGTGGGTAGCGTCCAGAATTTACTCGAAACGAAGTCATTTAGAATGTTTTTAGAGCATAAACAGTATAGGATTTCCTGAAAGCGCGCACATGCACGTTCACGACGCTACGGAAGCCGGCAGACCAAACCAGCGCATTCAGCTCGGCAAAGAACTCATGCTCTTCCTCAACACTGAAGTCCTCAGACATTTTTCTTTCGTTGTTTCTTTCTTTGCACAGGTAAACAGCACATTTCTTCTTCTACGCTTGCATTATTGGCAGAGCAGACGCTGAATGCGCACTTTCATCTGGTTTGGTCTGCCGGCTTCCGTAGCGTAGTGAACGCGCTTTCAGGAAATCCTATACACTACTGTTTATGCTCTAAAAACATTCTAAATGACTTCGTTTCGAGTAAATTCTGGATGCTACCCACTCAGGACACTTGGAATACATTGGACGAGCAGTATGGAGGAATATTGACACGTTTTTTGTGGACTTTTATGGACCTTTCTGCCTCGGGCGCCATAGACCTCCATTATTTGAATGTCAGCAGACAGCAAGAAGCCTCCCAGATCGCCAGATGCATTTGAGATATCAAAAAAGTACTCCAGAGTGTTGTTCAGCATGGGGGTGAGTAGAAAATGAAGGCTAATCATGTTTTGGGTGTACTATTCCTTTAACTTCAGAACAGGTATACCCTCGTATATCAGAAAAACCAGCAAAACTTGGATCAATACTAACTTCTCTGTTCCCCCTCAGTGGTGAACCCCTGCGTGACCAGTCAACCTACAAAGGACCAGTTCTTGATATATTGTGTGCTTCTTTGTCAATAAACCTTTCAACTTTTCCTCTGCCTCTTGAGTGTTTCTGCATGTGGGTTAGGCACCTTAAACCCATCATGACACTAGGTACCTATAAGAATCCACTATCTTAATGTCCATTTGCTCGATGTTAATCTTTGTCAGTAATAATAATAAATTTTATTTATAATGTACTTTACTTTTCAAAATAATATCTAAAAGTGCTACAAGGTGCTTGTGAGATGCTCCATGGTTTCCCCTGCATTAATTAGGAGTGGTTCTGCTGAATCCTGCTGGTGTAGTATTCGAAGGTAAAAAAAGAAAGCTGGTGTCTAGATTGACATATATGCAGATGTCTCACAAGGTGGAGGTGACACTTGCAGATGTGCATCGTCTCTTACTGCCAGTTGTCTTTCACAGTCCAACAAACATGTGATTTATTGTCAGCACCTAAAGGTGTGATTGCATGTGGGCTCATTTTGGTATGTCTGTCTTGTTTGTGGGTTTGAAGATTTAATCCACTCTATCTGCATAGATAGAGAATAGGACATTTCTTTAAGAGAATAAAATTATCTTTTTTTTTAAAAGCGAACAACAATCTTAGTTTTTTTTGTTGTGGTTGAGGAACAGTATTGGAACTTTTGAAATGATGCTGGTACAGTCATCGTTGGTCCTGCAGACTCTGAGGGTTTTTACTCATGAATGGAAAAAAACAATCTCCCTTTCTATTTCTGTCATTTCTTCTTTCCTTGCATGTGATTTTTCAAGACAAAAAGATCTTCCATGCTTTGATCTCCCACAGTGCATTTTACCGTAGTGTCTGACACATCCTCTATTGCCAAAGAGCTTGCTCTCTCTTGCTTCCTGTTTCACTGCTCTCAAAACTTAGCACGCAACCCCAACCCACTCCCCCATCCCCTGTGCTGTTACAAATCTTGCCACCGTTGTGTTGCAAAAGGCATTGGTGGTTTGTGCCACAGCTGAACTACCTCGCATGGATTTCTGCTTTTCATTCAAGAGCTAAAACTGCTGATCGACGAGTGTCAGAAAGCAAATGGAACAGAGTGAGACATGAGGAGCCTAGTGTTTACCTGCATTTATGGATGTATCGTCGCCCTCGGTCTGCCTCTTAACGTCGTGTCGCTGTGGATTCTCCTCCGTCACCATGGGCGCAAGTCGCCCAGCGCCGTCTTCATGGTTAACCTGGCGATATCAGACCTTCTGCTCATTATTTCTCTGACCGTGAAGGTCATATTTTACGCCTCAGAGAGCTGGAATCCTGGAAACATGTTGTGCGTCTGGTTCGTAATGCTTTTTCGGAATAACATCCGCACAAGCTCCATCTTCATCACCTTCATCAGCGTGGACCGGCTGCTGGCTGTGGTTTATCCATTGAGGTCCAGGCTAGTTCGAACATCAGCCAACGCCGTAAAGGGTTCGGTTCTCGTTTGGTTGATTGTAGTGTTGGTGAATGTCCCAGAGAGTGTGGGCTTCCTGAGGACTATTGATAATCATACATGTTTTGATCCTGACTCAGTCAATGGGACAAATGACATTCATGAGGAAACGCTGGAACGCACAATTGGTTATTTTCAGCTTGTGCTACTATTGACCATGTTGGTGATTAACATCGTCTCTACAGCTATGGTGTCCTGCACACTCCAAAGACATCTAAGTGAGTCTGCAAAGGTCAACAACAAACTGAACGTTATGCTGATTTTTGTCATGAACCTAATGATGTTCATAGTTTTCTTCTTGCCGGTGTCTTTGGTGGTTTTCTTTCATCACCTGCGTCCCGTTCTGAGCTGCCTCGCGAGTGTGAACTGCTGCCTGGACCCTTTGTTGTATTATTTTTCTTTTGACGGGTTCTGGAAAAGGAAGGAGGATGTTGAAACGTCTCTTGCAAGTCGTGGAACATGAACAGACTGAGAAAAGTGGAGCGATGTAGTAATTAATCACAGATAAGGAGACATTCTTAAGTCTTGCAAGAAAAATATCTGCTTTTCTTGTGTGTTGCTTTTTACATCCTGTTAAAAATATGATTTTTTCCAGTAAAAGCTCTTTGGTTACTGTTAAAAGAGTAATATACGAATAATTTTATATTAAATAAAGAGACATTCTTAAGTCCTGCAAGAAAAATATATGTATTTATTGTGTGTTGCTTTTTGCATCCTGTTAAAATGTGAATGTTTTCGAGTAAAGCTCTTTGGTTGCCGTTAACAGAAACAAAATGAGTAATATATGAACAATTTTATATTAATCCATTTTTTATATTTTATATTAAGTTTCTTTTATGCCAATGGGGCTGTTATTCATTTGTAACAAGAAGGCCCTGGGTTCAAATCCCAGTTTGGGGTCATCTTTGTTCTTTGGCTGCCTCCCACACTCCAACAAAATGACCGTTATGTAGATTTAACATTTTAATTTGTCTTTATATCGGAGTGTCAGTAGCATCAAGAAAAAAAACAACAAAACAAAAAAAAAAACAGAGGAACACACAACCTGGGAAATATATTTTTAGGATTTATCAAAACAAAAAACTCTTTAAAATTTGATTTGTTTTTGTTAAATCAAGTTTTTTCTTTTTTTATAAAAGTATTTAACACCTCATACTCCATCCCTACTTAAATTAAATCCCTATGGAACACAGAGATGTTTTAAGTCCAAACTGGACAGGTAAGAGAAGTTTCAGCTAAGAATACGTTTGTCAGACTCTACGTGCTGCATATAATAGTAATCGTGGTTACAAATTTCAAATACGGTTTACGTTTATTAGAGTTTTATGTTGACTATAAACATTTTATTAGTGTTTCTATTCATTAGTACTCCTGTCTCTTTTTTTCCTGTTTAACTAGGGCACAGTCAGAGCAATAGAAACCACAACAACCTCACAAATAGGGCATCTCCATGTCTTGCTTCTGCCCACACAACAGTGTCTTTCATTCTAAGCACGTGAGATCTGCCGTTTGATTCACACAGCTGATTTGCATGCATAAAATGTTGCTTCTTGTACATAAAGCAAGGTCTCCAGCCCATAAGGCTGGGGCCGGCCGGATATTGCTTGGGTGTGACCCTTCTTAAATTAGAGTGCTGTGTGGAGGCACGCTCCTGCCTCAAGCTGCTCTATGTATGTTTAATGTGACCTACCTGTGCCCTGTGCAGGATGAAGCTCAGCTTCAAGAGCCTGAAAAATAAAACACAACGGCGTGCAGCCTCACATCTGTACTAAAGGCGGTACTGACTCAGCCCTGGTCACACACCGCCTTGTATGGCAGCCTTTATTCGCTGTACTAGTGGATTGTTGCACATGAAGGAGTGTGATATTTGTTTTTTTGGTCTTTGATTTTGTTTATTATGAAAAATATCAATGTATTGGTTTTATTTCTTCTGTATTTTATGCTCCAACCATAAGCTGTGATCTATTTAATCTGGGATGAACACAGAAAATACATAAAGAAAACAAAATTTTTCCTATAAGCTTAGTTTTTAAGCACCTGCCTGTTTACACATACAGCAGCTCTCACATAGAAAAGAACAACCCTGTTGTCTCACGTGCTTGGCCACCAAAGCCTCTGTACTCTATATCCTGTTGTGCTGCAGTACGGCACAACTTTGCGTGCAATTCTGTCTGTATGGACACTCTGGTAGCAAAATACAAAGGATGAAGACTGATCTCAATAAATTCTCATTTACCCAGGAAAACCCAATAACCCCAACATCTAACAGCTTAGCACTGCAAAAATGACCTCAAAATGAGTATAAATGTCTTAAATTAAGGCTATTTACCCTTAATTTGAGCAGATAAATAAGATGTTTTGCCAATGGAATTAGTATTTTTACTCTTAAAATAAGGTATTTAGATAAAATGCACTTGAACTAAGACAATTCAATTGTTTTTTCTTATTTTAAGTGTAAATTGTCTTGTTCCATTGGCAAAGGGTCTCACTTAAATCCTTAATTCAACAAAAAATGCACATATTATAAGAAGAAATGACTTATTTAGATTTCATTTTTTGCAGTGAGAGGACAGAGTTGTTAACAGAAATACATGCCCTTTTTGTAATACATTCAGTTTGGTGCAACAGATATCCTTAATTCAATTCAATTCAGTTTATTTATATACACTGCAAAAAAATCTAAATTTAGATAAGTTTAGATAAGTTTTTTCTTAAAATAAGTGCATTTGTTCTTGAATTGAGGAGGTGAAACAGACATTTTGCCAATGGAACAAGACAATTTACACTTAAAATAGGAAAACACTATTGCATTGTCTTATATTATCTAATTATCTTATTTTAAGAGTAAAATTACTCATTCCATTGGCAAACTATCTCATTTACCTACTTGAATTAAGGGTAAATACACTTAATTTAAGAAATGTTTACTTATTTCTAGTTCATTTTTGCAGTGTAGCGCCAAATTCACAACACATGTCATCTCAAGGCACTTTACAGTTCAACCAGATCATCCAGTCGAATTGATTCAAAGTTTTCTATCTAAGGAAAACCAGTTGATTGCATCGACTCATTGACTCAAAAACAATCCCTCACACAAAGCATGCTTGTAGCGACAGTAGAGAGAAAAAACTCCCTTTGAACAGGAAGAAACCTCCAGCAGAACCAGGCTCAGTGTGAGCGGCCATCTGCTGAGGCCCACTGGGGTTCAAGGAGTTAGTAATACAGTAGTAGCCCTTCCCTACTTTCCTTGATGGGCCCCTAAAATTTCTTTTTAAACATCAATCTTTGTACTAAATTTCTTTCTTCGTCATGATTTTTTGCACATTAACGCCTACACTGGAAAAACAATCTAGAAATAAGTTAAAATTTCCTAAATTAAGTGTATTTACCCTTAATTTGAGGGTAAATAGTAATACTGATTATATACACTTGAAATAAGACATTGCAATTGTGTTTTCTTATTTTAAGTGGAAGTTGTCTTGTTCCATCGGCAAAATGTCTCTTTTACCTCCTCAATCCAAGACAAAATGCACTTATTTCAAGAAAAAATGACTTATCTAGATTTCAATTTTTTCCAGTGTAAAGGGAAGTGTCAATATGAATGTCATCAGTGAAAGGCTGAAGTCAGATTAAAAAATATGTTTGATTGCAGGGGAGTGGGCTGGCATTTTTTACTGGGAAGGGCCATTTTGAATGGTTGCTACTCTAATGGGCTCTATGCACAGCTCCACTACTTCCTGAATTTAATGCAGCTCCTTTGTTTCCTGTCTTTCATTACTGGACGAACTGATTAATCCAGGTGTGTCTGGCCAGTTACTTAGGTCATACACACCTGGATTAATCAGTGCATCCAATCATGAAAGACAGGAAACAAAGGAGCTGCATTAAATTCAGGAAGTAGTGGAGCTGTGCATAGAGCCTATGAACACATTAGATCAACTAATCTGAATGTTTCATTGCAAATTCTAATCTAAAAAAAACAGCTTATGTAGATATAATCCTTTTAATGAGAGATAAACTGCCAAAATAACAGAAACCTGCAAAAAGCTGATTAGCAGATTTCTTTGCTGTTTATTTTTCCACTGATGATTGTAAATGTCATAAAGAATCTGAAAGGGCAGATTTGGTATCCTGTTCACTAAAAACCGATGAATTATTTATGTTTTGTTTATAGCCGATTATTCAGGTAGAGCAGAGTAAACAAAGGCAACGTTTAAAGTCTGTCTCAGGCAGAAGATTAGTAACTGATTAAATTTATTTGAGTAACTTTTTGACAAATATATACTTTTAGGAGTAGATTTACTGACTATAGTTTTACTTTTATTACTCGAGTAATACCTTAATCATATTTTGCATCTCTTACTTGAGGTAAATGTTCGGCTGCTCCGTCCATCTCAGGTAACTTCACTGAACACAAACAAGCTTGTTTAAAAAAGAAAAAACTATTCCAGATAAAGCCATTTATAGGTTAAGCTAATGTTTACACTAAAGAGTAAATGTCACAGGAGGGACTGGTTTCATTTGTGTTAAAAATAAAATTTTCTTAGTAACGTGTTTCTCCTGCCTAGAGTTTTTCAATTCGTTGCCTCAATTATTATAAAGCAGTCTTTAAATATCAGATTTGCCTCGATTATAAAAATGATGAAGCAGAGTTACTCTTACTTGAGAACAGTTTTTTGGGTACTCCACCCCCCTCTGGTCTCATGGCAACACACTTATACCAAAGGGGAATTTGGAGGGGCTTATCTACTTAATAGTCACATTCTTGGTAGTGTAGGAGGAAGTCAAAAACCCACAGATGTGCTGGGGGAGTACGCTAAAAGACTCAAAACCAAAATTACAACATGGGGCCTTTGTGTAAAGCCACTCTGCTTACATCTGCACCTCCATGCAGCCCCTAAAATATCATGCCTGCTGTTTATTAGAGCCAATTACATTACTGCAGGCTATATGTCTCTACAGTAGCTGTTATCAAATGTGATATTTCCTTTGTGTACCATGGACAGTTCTAGACAGGGGCCAGTATCCAGTATCCCCTTCTACTATAGATTTAATACAAAAACAATGTTTTGTGACAATGGGCACAAACACTGTAACGAACGGTGCCTTTAACCAATTTAATTTATAACTTTCATAGATTTACGTTAACAAGGTGTGTTGCCCATTTAGCTTCACCCACGTTGAGACCAGATCACAGCTTTTATCTGCTTCTTCGTGGGTGTGCAACCTTTAGCTCCTGGGCTGCAAGAAAATCTTTGATTCTGTAGATCACGTCATGTTTTAAACCCTGTTTTTTTTGTTTCATTCTTATGTTCTGTTCCTCTATAAAAAAAAAAAATGGCTGCCCTTCCTGGTAAAT
>NW_015150511.1:1430312-1431692 GCF_000732505.1 Cyprinodon variegatus
TGTGACATTGAATTGAATATTACATTTTTGTGTATCAAATGCAGAAAACAAGCAGCTGTTTGTAGAAAACCCATCTGCTAAATAAATACATACTGCACTATAGGTATTTAGACTTCATCATTGAGCAACGTCAATGAGACTTCAGATTCCTGAAGCTTACCAGGCCAAGGCAGAAGCAAAATACGTTTTCTGGGCCCACATCAAACCTTCATCAATTACGGTTCATACACCAATAAATAAGCTCATAAGCAAATGAAAAAATATCAAGTTTCACACTTTCTGCACTCAAAAATAGCTTTTAAAAAGTCTGGGCTCCCCAGTGAGAACCAATTTATTTCCCATTCCAGTTTGTTGGGCTGCAAAAGAAGCTTGTTAATGAGCCAGAGTAAGAAAAAAAAAGTAAATAAGAACTTAATGTAGAAAAAAAACACAAAGTTGAAAAATGACCTCTTAAAGAACAATGGGACTAGTATAATAAGCTGTGAGCATCGACACGAGTGACGCTATCTTGCAAGCCACAGGTCTCATGGCCATATTTTTTTAATTAAGCTACGGGAGCTGTGTGCTATTTAGAAATGCTGCTTCATACATTAACTGCTCTTATGTCAAACGTCTTCCTAAGGGAACAACATTTTTTAAAGCCTTAAAACACAAAGCAAAACATGCACTGTTCATCTGACTTTTGCCCTTTTATAGGCAAGCATTGTTTGTTAGTATAGAGCTTTATGGTTTGTTCAAAAGCTACTTTCAACCCTAAAAATGCAATCCCAGGAGGCAAAGCATGGCATCTGTGGTTTGTGATGTCTGAAAAAGTGACAAAGGTTTTAGAAAATGTCTTTCTTACTTCTTCTTTCTTTAAATACCTGCACATAGCAGGGGAAAGTGGAAGCAGTGTAGAGCAACTCGTCTCCTTCAGTCTCTGCATCACTTTAATTATGCGAGTGAAAACCTGTTTTGGTATTTACTTGTCTATCATCAAGAATCTACCATTTGAAAGCACAAAAAAATAACAGGAAACCCTTATTTGTAGTTTGCAAAAGCCACTAAACATGTTGAGTGGAAGTAGGACTCGGTAGCAAAAGCCACACGCATTTTAAAAGTCCCTCTGAGTGAATTTTTTTTTTTACCTTGAACCAGACTGTTTGTAGTCAGAGCATTGTGTGTGGTATGATAATGAACTCGTTTACTCAGCATAGGTTTTCTAATTCTCTGCCTGTGATGTGGCTGAACGGCTAAGCACATTTTGACTGTTGGGGTCATGGTTTTCTTGTTGAAACTGCAGCTCACATTCAGTGGTGTCAAAAGTACACGCATTTGTTTGAAGTATAGATACTGCAGTTTAAAAACACTCTGGTAAAAGTTGAAGTATCAACCTGACCT
>NW_015150511.1:1434709-1436695 GCF_000732505.1 Cyprinodon variegatus
ACTCCAGAGTGTTGTTCAGCATGGGGGTGAGGAGAAAATGAAGGCTAATCATGTTTTGGGTGTACTATTCCTTTAAGCTATTCTGTGTGTTATTTTCAGCTTCAGCACAGCTGATCCAGATTATTGCAGTTAATCAGCTGACAATGGAAATCATCTTTGCTAAAGCCCTTGTCACACCTTGATGATTTAGACTAGCAAGTTATGAATATGTTTTGTAAAAGTTATGGCAACACTGAAGCCGCTGAAACACACTGGCAAACATCGGCAAGCACATGGAGAAATTTTGAGCACGCTCAAAATTTCCCATCGTATACCAGTGTATGCTATACGTGGGCAATAAGTTACTGATAGGTTATTTGATCGGGGTGCGGTAAACAGCAGCTAGGTTAATACCGCAATCAAAGACATCTTTTCATGCAGACGGGGCGTCTCCAGGCGCATCGCTGGTTCCCTCAGACCACTGGCATTTGCATCATTTCATGGGCATTATGCTGGCGTGCATTATGCATATGTTAGGCTGTAAACCTCTAATACCTTCAGGACAGATGTCCTTAAGGACCAACTTTGGAAATGCTCTTTTTAGATGAGACAAACCATGAACCCTCGAGTGACAAACCCTTAAACTGAAATCACCCTGAAACCAATATTCCTACATTGAAACACGGTGTTGTGAGCGTCATGCTGTAGGGATGCTTTTTGTCACCTGGGACAGGGATGCTGGTTAGACTACAACCCTAGATGTGTGTTTTTTTTACCGTCAGTCTCTGCTCTGTTACTAAAAAGGCAAAAGAAGACATTAGAGTTTACGATGTTACAACATTTCAAAGGTTCAGAGTGTGAAAACTTTTGCATCACATTATAGTTCTTTTTTAAGGAAACAATACGGAATGATGAAACAAGATGTAAACGCAAAAGGAAGTCATTTTCACTCCACGCGTTGTTGGGTTTTTTTTTTACTTAACAAGCTAAAATAATCCTGTTGCCTGTGGGTAAAACATAGTCTTACAAAAAAAAAAGAAAAATTATTTGGCCAAAAGCAGAACCAAGCAATGATGAGCAAAAACAAAAGGAACAAGTTTCACCACCACAGCAGCGGTGGTATTATTGATATGACCACAAGATGCAGTGAATTAACAAGATGGACAGCAAAATGTTAATGATCAGATTCAAACATAATCATAAATTCGACTTGGCTGGTTATGATATGCTACACCATTGGGGTTTTTATTTAGTAAATAACATCCACAACTAACTCTGCAAAAGCGGAATCACTTCTCCACAACAGAAGTTGTGGAGAAGGATGACTCATGATTGTTTTTTACACTATAGCTGTCATATTGGCTTTCAGGGATCTAACCCACATGCAGAACACTCAGAGACTGGGAAAAAGTTCACAAGTTTATTGAAGAATTATTCACAAATAAAGAACATTGGTTCTGGGATAAACTGGGTCCAGGTCTGGTCAGTCAGGACTGGATTTCACTGCAGAGGGGGACAGATTGGTTAGCAGTCTTTCAGTGAACTTGTTGGTTGAGTGTTTGCAGGTCTATACCTGATCAGAGATGAGCAGAGCAGTAGAAGGGGGGAACCAGGAGGGTCCAGAGGCTGAAGGCAGGCAGAGGGCTAGGCAGAGGCAGGGCAGAGCAGATAATCTTACTGAGCAGATTCAGAGCTTCTCTCTCAGCTCTTGCTGAGAGCGGGCAGGCAGGTCTCAGACTGAGTTTGGATTTCCAGGGTTTTCCAGAGAACAGACAGCTTGGTTTCACGCTTGAGAAACCCTTCCAGGTCTTCAGGTTTCCAGGCAGATTCTTCCTGAGAAGCAGAATGGACAAAAAGCAGATTAGGTTCAGGTTCAGGCTTAGGGGAGTCAGAGATTCAGACAGGCAGGTTGGCTCAGGTTCGCTAACCATAACTGGCAAACACTCTGGCGTCGGATTGTAGCTCTGCCCCTCCTTAAATGCTGGTCCCCTGATGAGCTCATGAGCC
>NW_015150511.1:1439228-1440909 GCF_000732505.1 Cyprinodon variegatus
TGTAAATGCGGTATATGATTCAACAGTGGGAAAAACGTGGAGAGCCAACCAATTACTGAAAATATTTGCCGTATTTTTCAGACTATAAGTCACTCTGGAGTTTAAGTTGCATTGGCCAAAAAAACCAAGACGAGACAAGACGAAAACACATATGTCGCACTGGACTAAAAGTCGCACCATTTTGAGAGGTTATTCTATCCATGGAATCTGTATTCTGATAACTGGCGCGTTGTAGGCTACTGCTCAAAGACTGCATTTTTTTTATTTCATGAACGAGCGTCTGAGAAGCAGTGATGATCATTCAGACCTTCAATTTTTCCTCCACTTTTCTCCAGTCCCTAACCAACAGTTTTTCCCTGGATCCAAACTATCGTTCAGCTGCCCTATTGCCATTTTCAACTGCATACTTAATTACTTTCAGGTTAAATTCAGCAGCGTATGAATTTCTTTTGGGTGGCATATTCAAAAACTAAATCTATTCAGTCATTGTTGTTGTAATGCTAAGTTGTTTTGTTGTGGTAATTTGTAAAGTTATTTTCTTTAAGTGGCATTAAAAGAATACGTTTGCTTGCAAAGCAACATAGCGCCCTCTCGTGGTGAAAAAAAAATCTTATATATGTCACACCAGTGTAAGTCGCAAGGTCAGCCAAACCATGAAAATAAGTGCAACTTATAGTCCAAAAAATAGTTATTTTCTGTATTTATTTTTTGCACGCTTATTCATTTATTGAACATTTATTTAATTTTAATGATGTCATTGTTGGTCCTCCATAGATTTGGTCATGGCCAGAAGGTCATTTTTGCTTGCTGCTCCGGTTTTAAAGACGGTCGCTCTGTTTTAATGGAACTTAGGCGGAAGTTCAACTGAAGAAACAATTACCTACCCTCACTCGCCTCCATCACAAACCAATTAGCTTTGAACCACGCCTCCATGAAGCCCAATCAGCATCCATATTTCATATTAAAAGGTCTCCAAATCCATGTCTCAGTGTGTTACCCAAAGCGCAGGCAGTGGTTGAGCTATATCGGACTTCGATCCAGATGACCCCGATTCAACCCCCCTCCATCCCCTCCTCCACCATCGTAGCTAGTAGAGAGTGACATTCCTCCCAGACTCTTACTGCGTTCTCTGTTACATCTCTACCGGTCCAACAGAAGGCCGCCATGTTGAGCCTGGTTCTGGCAGAGGTTCCTTCCCGAAGGGGAGTTTTTCCTCTCCACTGTCGCTTCATGCTTGCTCATCACGGACAGGTTAATGCAAACCTGTGCTTATCCAAGCTGACCTTCCATCATCTAAGTCCCCAAGTGAAGCACTAGTATCAGCTCACGCAGTCCACTGGATGTCTCCATACAGCTCAAGCACATCCCTTTTTGAACATCCCTGCTCTTTACTCCTGTTTACGCATATCAAAGCAAAAAATTCAGCGCTAATGTTTTCTGCCGAGGTCTGAGCGCCAAAGACTAAAGTAATTGTATCAATGAAATTCTTTTAATTGTCTTTTTCTTTCCGTTTGAGTTTGTTTCAGATTAAAATATTTCCAGCTACACGGTGGGACAGAAATGCAAGAGATGTAAAAGTAACAAAAAAATTAATATCACTGCAGAAACAGGGAAAACTACGGAGCCCCTAAAGGGATATGGAGGGAAAAAATAAACTTTTGCGAGATCCCGCAAAACTTTT
>NW_015150511.1:1441784-1450113 GCF_000732505.1 Cyprinodon variegatus
TTTAATTCTAAGCAATAATGACTTATAAATGAGAATAAATTGCTTAAAATAAGAGAAAAAAGTCTTAATGAGTAAAAGAAAAAATAGATTTTTATACTTGATTTCATTTTTTTTTTGGATGCTTACTACTTGGATATTATGTTCTTGTTTTAAGAAATCTTACCAAGTCTAATTTGCTTGCTGCACTGGTAGATTATTTTGCTCAAAATAAGCAATTATTCATTTAAAACACTATATTTTTTTCTTATTTTTTAGGAGGCATTTTTTGTTGTGCACTTTCCTCAATGGGTCCGGTCCCCTCACTGGAGAAAAAAAAAAGTAGAAATAAGTTAAAATTTCCTAAATTAAGTGTATTTACCCTTAATTTGAGTAGGTAAATCAGATAGAATGCCAATGGAATGAGTATTTATACTCTTATAAGAGTATAAAGATAATTAGATTATATGCACTTGAAATAAGACAATGCAATTGTGTTTTTTTATTTTAAGTGGAAGTTGTCTTGTTCCATTGGCAAAATGTCTCTTTTACATCCTCAATCCAAGACAAAATGCACTTATTTCAAGAAAAAATGACTCATCTAGATTTTTACAGTGCTACGATTCCTTTTTAAACATAAATATTTGTACTACAATATTCTTTTTGTCATGATTTCTGGACATTAATATCTAAAGAGAAGCGTCATCTGCTGGTCAGACCCTGTAATTCAGTGAAAGGGTGGAGTCGCTGGAAGTTGGAGGGGATTTTGCTGGAAGTTGGAGGGAAGTGGGATGCCATTCGGCTGGCGTTTGACTGGGAAGGGCCATTTTGAGTGGCTTCTACTGTAGATCATGTTGTTGGACTATTCCTTCACAAACTGTGTCTATTTAAGAGTAAACATAAATCTAAGTACCATGCAAATGTAATCATCCATCAGGAATTCAAAGTCTAATGTAAATTACACCAATTTCATTGGATATGTCTACATAAAGTAGTGAGTGGAACAAAACTCAAAGGTTTCCTGAAACTTCTCAATAATAAAAATCTGAATAAAGTGTACAAAAAATACATATTTTGTCTCTTTTTCTGTGATACCACCAAATAAATTCAATCCCACTAATTGTTCTCTGATGGTACCTAATTGGTTAATAAATTCCACCTGTGAATAATTTAGAGGTTTGATCCAAAGCTCAGGTTGGGAGGATTTGAAAGGAAAGCTGTTGGTCTCTGTGGCTACAAATCTAAACATTTGGGAAAGAAAAACAACAGTAAATTAATTATTTTTTGATTTTAAAGAACCCAGAGAAACTGAAAAGGAAGATCCTCTGGTAAGTCGAACCACAAACTTTTTGACTGATGTATGATCGTATGAAAAACTATCACCCTGAACACACCATCCAGGGGTGGCACCATCCTGACACTGAGATACTTTCTTCAAAAAACATGGTAGAGGAAAGAATGACAGGGTTGATTGAAGATTTCAACACCATCATCCCACAGCATCTGACAGGCAAACTGGAAAAGCTGGCACTGGAAAAATTTCTTAAATCTAGTGTATTTACCCTTAATTTGAGTAGGTAAATGAGGTAATTTGCCAATGGAATCAGTATTTTTATTCTTAAAATAAGATAATTAGAAAACATGCACTTGAAACAAGAGAATGCAATTGTGTTTTCTTATTTTAAATGTAAATTTTCTTATTCTATTGGCAAAATGTCTCTTTTACCTCCTCAATACAAGAACAAATGCACTTATTTTAAGAAAAAAATACTAATCTAGATTTCAGTTTTTCTAGTGGGTCTTCAATAGACCTCTCTGAAATTGGCTGCTAGACTTCCTCACAGACTGACCTCAGTCAGTCCAGGTCGGACATGGCAACTTTACAGAGGATTTCTAAAAAAATTTAAATTTTTAATATCCTTATAAATAAGATTTACATACAAAAGAGTGTCTTCAATCAGAGGCTTCTTCATAAGAGAGACCTCTACAGGAAACTCTTCTGGACCACAACGATCTACTGGTAGTAAATATAAGCTACAACAAATATTAATTTTGGTTATTTATTGATAAAGTATTTCAAATTGAAATAATTATGAAAAAAATCAAGGGGCTGATGTGGTGTCAATGGAATTCTCAGTATTTTTTTTTTTTCATAATTTGAAAGCTTTTCATAGCATCATTAAACCCAAGTAATAATTTAGGACTAAACTTCAATCCATATAAAGTATATTTCATCAATATATTCATGACAGTCTTGATCTCCTCCGTCTTTTAATTTCTTTCTTCCAAAGGATAAAAAACAACCTACCCATAACAAAGGGATTAGTCTAATTTTAGCATGAGTTTACCGCAGACTGCTGTGGGATTAGAGAAAAAAATGAAGTACATTTGTGCTGAAAATCCTTCCTGTTTGTACAATCTGGACACAGAGTCTAAATGTAGACTCCGGAAGCTGCGCTCAGCAGCAGACAGATTATATCCAGGTTTATATGTTACACAAACATCTCTGAGTCTATTTGATTTTTATAATTTAAGAAGATCAAATTAGATTAAGTGATTTTCCTCACATATATCGGCTAAGCACATACTAAACTATAGAGGGCAGTAGAGACCAAAGGGAGAAGAAGAACTTGCATATCGAGGTTTAAAGTAACAGTTAATAAAATGTGTTAAGTTTAAAAGTCTTTTTTTTTATATACATAAGTTCACACATATGAGTTAGGAAAAGTAGACATCCGGAGAAAATGAAGAACAAAAACTGTATGAGATAGCATGAGAGGAAGTGAGTAAAAAAGATGCTAAAAACATCACAGAATCTGCATAGTTCTTTACAAACTCAATTGTTTAGTATAAAACTGTTTCCTTTGTGTCAATGTCACATTTATGTCTGCAACCACCAGAGTTAGTTATTGTATTTTGGTATCTATATTTGTTTTTGGAGGTTTTTTATCTGACCAATTTTTACTTTTACTCACTTTTACACCCCTTACTTTCTCAAAACTGATTATACTTTTATACATATTATCTAAAGCTCTAACATAACTGTATCCTTGCAACAAAAGGGGGAAAGAGAATCTGTCCAATAGGAGCCCAGTTAGTTTTTAGAAAAACGTGGATGAAGAGAGGAGGATAGAAAATTTTGCAGATGACATTCCTGATTACCTCCCACTTAATGCTGTGAATAACCTAAATTAAAAAGTTTTCAGCCTCCTCTTCAGAACTTCTATTCATTTCAACCTACATTATCTGGTCTGGTATTTCACTTTAGAACAAACCTACATCAGTATATTTTAATGTTCACACACAGTGATCAAAAGAGGAAATATAACCTATTTTTCTGTGCATAGAATTGTTTTTTTTAGGAGTTCTTAAACTTTATTTAATATCATTTAAAGCAGCACTACGTAACTTTTCTACCTCCTCTAAGTCCCTGTGATGTCATCAAAGTGTTTATGAGATGATTGAGTGGTCTGTCACCTCCCCCTACTGGCTTGGGTCAGAAAAACCCAGCGTCCTGGTCTCAGTCTTGCGGCTGTATTCTGGTTCTCATGGTAAAAGGAACAAACATACCATTTTCTATAGTGACCACATGCCTCAAGCTGAGCTTACCACAGGTTTTATAGTTTTAAATTCAATTTTTGAGGTTTACGACATGAAGGAGGTGTAAAAAAAAAAGGCAGAGAAAACTTTGTGAAAAGAGGAAAGGAAAGGAAAATGAGAATTGGATTGGACTGGGCCTGCAGAAGAGTATCTCGGGCAAAGTGTTTGCTTCATTAGATACCTCAGACAAAAAAAGGATAAAAACCTAAAATGAAATGAAAACTAATCCTGACCTGGCAGTGTTGTCATTGGAGTAGTAGGTACCATTTATTTCTACCATATATCTGTGACAGTACTGTATTTGAAGGCTACCCATCTCACTGAGGGCAGGCAGTGTTTTTATGATAATAAATAATAATAATGATAATATTAATAATAATAATACAACAGTGTTTACAACAGCGATAGCTTCTAAAGGTCACATAGGGGGAGCAGACTTGAAAATTACATAGTGCTTCTATAGGGCAACAAATGTATTTTAATTTTGATTTCAGTGCAATGTAGAAGTTTTACTTTATTACTTTTACTTAAGTAAAGGAGTTCAACTGTTACTTCTACCTTTAGCAGTCATTTTACAGTTATTTGTTCTTTTACTTATAAAGACTTTTGACACTTCTGGTAATATTTTTTCTACAAAATGCTTCACATCTGCGTTAAAAAGGACTTTCTTTGGAGGAGCAGAATGTTCACATTTTGGACAAAGAAGACAGTTGGATTAAGAGTGGCGTGAAGAAAGTCACCTATGTTAAGAAAGAAAAAACAGCCTTGCGCACTTTCATCTGGTTTGGTCTGCCGCGGTTTCCGTAGCGCCGTGAACGCGCTTTCAGGAAATCCTATACACTACTGTTTATGCTCTAAAAACATTCTAAATGACTTCGTTTCGAGTAAATTATGGACGCTACCCACTCAGGACACATGGAATACATTGGACGAGCAGTATGGAGGAATATTGACACGTTTTTTGTGGACTTTTATGGACCTTTCTGCCTCGGGCGCCATAGACCTCCATTATTTGAATGTCAGCAGACAGCAAGAAGCCTCCCAGATCTCCAGATGCATTTGAGATATCAAAAAAGTACTCCAGAGTGTTGTTCAGCATGGGGGTGAGTAGAAAATGAAGGCTAATCATGTTTTGGGTGTACTATTCCTTTAAACAGAGGGGAGTGGGGGGGGACACTCAGATTTCAGCTTTCAAAAAACCTACAATGCAGCGATAGAGTTGATCCCTTCACACTTTAATCGCAACTCCAACCCCTTTACAGGGGAACAGAAGACCTCGCCTGCTAGCCAGGCCAACAATTCCCTCTAATGACCCCCCCCCTTTCAGAGACATAGACAGGTATGGGTATTACAGGCTAACAAAGAACTCAAATGACCCTCATTCCAAAGGGGGGGACCTATTTGCATGTTTTCTAAGCCAAAACAAGGCTTTGTTTTTGGTTCACTCTATACAGTCTCGAACTAAAACTCTATTCCGGAAATTTTGAATTGAAAAAGCTTCCTGGATGAAAAGCTAAATGTCTTCAAACTTGGAGACAAAGTCCAGTGGATAGTTTTTTTTTTTTACTTTTTTTGGAATGAATATGACCTGGGTGACTGAGAATCTTAACCAGTATATTCCTCAATTTGGTCTAATATCCAGACGCTGCATGTTTATTTGGGAATTTGTGGAAATTGTTGTTGAACACACATTTTAGAGAAGCATCCCATATATTGATAAAATGGGACAATGCCGCTCTGACAGCCTGCGGCCTCCTGGACGCAAAAAGAAGAATTTCATTTTTTGTGAGTCCCCAGATGTTGCTCCTATCTCCCATTAGCCTGCCCATTTGTTTCTTTTGGGAAAGAAGTCATAATTGGCAATATTTTATATTATCATCCTTCTAATTATTGGGCTATCACAGTAGGAAACTAAATCAGTAGGAAAGTAGCATTTAATTCAAAGTATTCTGTTTGTAAACTGTGTCAGTCACTTTGTTAATCAGCTTATGCATCATTTTGCATACAGTAGCAGCCATTCTAATGGGTCATTCCCAGTCAAATGGCAGCCCACTTCCCTGCAGTGAAAACCCCTCCAACTTCCAGCCCTCTTGCATATTTTTTTACTCTGACTCCACCCTTTCACTGAATTACAGGGTCTGACCAGGAGATAATCCTTCTCTTTAGATCTTAATGTCCACAAATCAAGACAGAAATAATATTTTAGTCCAAATATTGAGGTTTAAAAAGGAAATGTAGGGGACCAGCCAAAGACCAGCCAAGGGCCCATCGAGGAAAGTGGGGTGATTCTGAATGGCTACTAATGTACCTTTGTCCTAAAATAGGGGTCTCTTGGGTCTATGGTAAAATAATTAGTAAATTATATGATAGATATATTTGTACTAAAAGCCGTTGTTTATGTGGTTAGTAATGATAATCTGTTACCATTGTTGCCAACTAAGCGACTTTGTCGCTATATTTAGCGACTTTTCAGACCCATCCAGCGACTCTTTTTCAAAAAAGTGACTAGCGACAAATCTAGCGACTTTTCTGGTTTCTGACGTCAGGCGCCTCCCCTGTCCCAACCCCGTTCTCCCGTTTCCGCAGGATTCCCTCTCAGCGCTGCAGTCAGAGCCACAACATGTTACCCTCAGCGTCTAGACTGCAAATGAACAGCGCGCATGCGCCGGGATTGACGGCGCCGGTTGATCACGCTGGAGTCAGCTCCCTCAGTTACCTGCCGTAGAGAAGTGTGACCAACATGACAATATGAGCAGGCAAGCATAGCCTGTGTGTGGGGAGGGAAATCTTATTAGTTTAATAATAATATTAATTACCATTATTTGCTCACATTGTCATTGATTCTTTTTAGTCTTTTTTTGTTCCATTTAGAATGTTAATGTAATGTAAAAAATTGTATAGTTCAAAATGTCCATGTTTTACCATGCTTTTTAAGCTCCTTATTGGACCACAGGGGAAAAATGAAAAAGTAAAAAAAGAAGGTTGAAAAAACAAAAAAAAAGATTATGCAAATTAGGCAATGACGTCATTCAGCGACTTCTGGCGACTTATAGCACAGCCAATAGCTACTTTCCTTATTGAGGAGTTGGAAACACTGGTTGTTACTTTGAACACAGGTCTCATATTCTTGCACAATATTTAGGATTCATACAGACTTCCGCTCATGCAGGTCTACTACTTTAGTCTCTAGTAAGTAATTGGAAACTGAAGATGAAAGAAGGAGGCAGAGAAAATTGATGCAGAGCTTTTTGAAATTTATATATATTTTTCCCCAACTGGAGAAGAAATAATATTTGCTTTTGTAGTGCTTGGTAATGGGATTGAGCAATTTGCAAGGCTTTTTAAAGCAGATGACAAGTTGCGGCCCGGTTCCTGCCAGTGAGGCGAGGCAAAGCGAGGCCAGGAGGCATTCTCTCAGCATCAGACCTCTGCAGGATGTAGGCGGCATCAAAGCGGCACCACCGACACTTCCTTGGAGACAGCCTGGGGTTGGAGAGTAAGGAGGGAGGGAGGTTGGGGTGCCAGGAGGATGACGTTCTATCTCTTTGCCTTTCGTTTCCTCCCCTCATCCTCCCCCCTCACCTCCTCCTCCTCCTCCTCTGCTGCTGCTCCAGCCAGCTGTCAGTGGGAGTATGCCGAGGCACTGCACTCTGTCACACACACTAACTGGAGAGCGAGGGAACCGACAGGCGGATAGAGAGATCTGAATGGGGTGACAGTGGAGTGATTAGACCATGTATAGAGCTGGGGAAGAGGCATCAGGAGAAACAAGGGCAGGGTGTGGGAGGAGATACGGGATGAGAGATGGGACAAATAGAAACATGGGAGGGTGATTGCTTGAGACAAAATGACCAAGGAGTTGAGGGACAGATAAGAGAAAGGGGGAATGTGCTGCTAGATTGCCCAGAGGGAAAATGGGGTTTAGTGGGTGGGGGGGTTGCAACAGGAAACAGAATGACAACAACATCCAAGAGGCATCAGCCTTGGTTGGTCTGCAACATCAAGTTCAAATGTTTTCACCATAGAGTGGAGAAAAAAAAGGGTTTAACTAGCACTTTAGTCTGACACAAAAAAATGCACATATACAGTAAAGGGGTTTGTTTCTTTCTATGATTACATTCCAAATAGCAGCACAATGGACCATTAGGTTCAGCAATGAAGAAGATGGAGTTTCTGTTCTCTCCATGTGTTCAGCAAATGATCAAATTAAGATGCATGAGTGTGCTTTTCTATCTGTCACACTCGCTGTGCACAGAGGGATCTCCAGCCAGACTGCTGGAGGAATAGAAGCAGAGAGTCCATGGGACGGCGTTTCTGAGAGGGTCCTTCATAGAGGTGGAGAAACCGACTTTAAACTGGGCTTTTCTTTATGCCGTTTCCTGGGACTTCCAGGGCAACTGGAGAGATAAACACAACAGGGAGGAATGAAAGAAATAAGTGGCTTTGGAAAAGTATTCACACACTTTGGACTTCTCGTTTGGTTGCAATACGACCATAAACTCAGGATTTTATTTAACAGCTAAATAGAAATTAATGATTTGTAAAACATCAGGAAAAATGTAGTTGAAAATGTTTCCAATGCACAAATCTGATTCTGTTCAGTGTTTCTATTAGCCAGCAGGAGAAGTCAAGTCAGCAAGGAATGATCAATTGATCATTATCTATACCTAAAACTAATACGTTCACCATGATTTAAAGGAATAGTACACCCAAAACATGATTAGCCTTCATTTTCTACTCACCCCCATGCTGA
>NW_015150511.1:1451453-1454432 GCF_000732505.1 Cyprinodon variegatus
TAACAATTTCATATTTAAAGTACTTTTAGAAGTTTGATTTCTTAATGTGACCGGACTTCCTCTTTAAGCAGTTTTAACATACTGATTTAACATTTCCAAAAAGATTTAATTCAAAACATTAGTAAATTACATTTTGTCTTACTACAGATTTTAATGGGATTTTGTCCTGGGCTTAAAATCAACTCTTCTATGGTTAAAAATAAAAACATATATTTAGCTCTACCTGCATGTTTAGGGTCACACACTGCTGCTTGCCCCCCTCTAGGGGGTGCACCACCCACTTTGTGAGCTACTGGATTAAGGCATGAATTCAGTTGTCAAGGGAGCAATAAGAAAAATGTCACCATACTGTGAGGTGTTGATCACTCTCTTTAGAGCAAAACATGTTTGACAAGCAACAGTTCTCTCCACCACCACTCCTGCTACTACCTCTTTATTAAAAATAAAGTTCTGTAGAACAGAACCCTAACCCTCAGCTCTCTCTTCACTACAACAGACCGGTACAGCGCACGCTTCCCAGCAGACTCCGCACCCATCCGCCTGTCGATCTCCCGCTCCATCTTCCTCTTATTCTTGAACAAGACCCCAAGATAATTAAACTCCTCTAAAAAAAAAATTGAAATTAAAATGAGTGGATTTGATATGGATAAATTTGGGAAAAGGTAAAATCTGATTACTTTTGCCCAATGCTCGCATTCTGCCCACAGAGTCGCTGTTAACCCATCAGATTGAGTCTAAGGCTGACACACTGCAGACCTTGATGCTCAATTCTGATTTTTTTGTGAAATCCTATTTTTTTTTTTTTGCGTTGCCGTTCATATTTCCAAATATATGTAACTTGTATGTGATTTCCTGTGGGAACTGCAGTCCTGCATGCGCAGTAGAGGATGCAATGACGTCCCAGGCCAGCATGCTCTGTGTTTACAGAAGTAAACATGGACGGTAGTGCCAGCTAGCGATCTTTTCCAACTATAAAAACTCAATCTTTTCGATATGATTAAACATAAATACTATGCCGGCCTCAGTTACAACGCGAAGACAGGAGTTCCTTTTACTGATGTTTAATGCTCTCAAACACAGTAGAACTGACAAAATAAGGAGAAAAATACAACAGAAATAATTAGCCTCACAACATAACATAACATACAGTAAATGTAGCAAACAAACATACCACTTTGGCCTGCTTGTGACTAAGGCTGGGTTTATTCTTCTGTTTTAACTAGCAAATGCAGTTCTTAGCCTTTGTGAGCTCGTACAGTCCACGCCGAAGCACAAGTGTGGTGCAGATAGCTTACAATGTTGAAAGGAAACGGAAATGTCATTTTTCAAAATACGTGCATCCATCTTAATCTTAATTAAATAAAATACTGTTACTAACATTCAAAACAAACGATGATTATAAGGTATATTACACAAATATTGAACCATATAAAATAAAAAAATAAATACAAACTTATATGAGGTGCAACAGTGCCACCTACTGGATTTCTGAATTATTGTACAAGCAAAACAATAGCATTTACAAATACTGCTCTCCGCATCGTCGTCTGCCATGGTTGTTGTTTTTCTTTCTGCTTCTGCGTAGCAAGACGCAGAATAACGACCACTTTCGGGTATAAATGGCGTTCAGGTCGGATGAATGCGACCTGGCAGCTCAGACACAGGTCGCATTTGAAAAGATCAGATTCGTATCGGATTCAGGACCACAGAGCCAAATGGCCTGGGTCGGATTGGAAAAAATCGGATCTGTGTTGTTCGGACAGCCATGAAAAGATCAGATCCAGGTCGCATCTGGGCCAAAATAATCGGATTAGGGTCACTTCAGGCAGTGGTGTGAACGTAGCCTAACAGTGTCACTCATACGCGTTTTTTCGTGCCTCAAAACCCTCCTAATGCGACAGAGCTGCTCTATCTTCCACCATGCTGAATGTCACCGTGTGGCAGCACGTTGTGCTCTGCTGCAGAGCCTCATCGATGGACATGAAGTGAGCCCAGAGCAGCCTTGAGATTCAGCTCATATAGAAGAAATCAATAAAAAATACAAAAGCATCACATCTACTTGAGTTTATAATCAGACTTTTCTCTCTCTATGTATCTCTGCTTTCAGGAGCTGAAGGTTTGTTTGTTTTTTTGGCTGCTGTCACTGAGAGGTCTGTTATGTGCTGCTCTAAATTATCCAGGTTTCTGTTAGCTATCACACAAGAATAAATGTTCTCTGAAGGTTTTTAATTGTTTTTTTATTTCTTCAACTGAACCAACAGGTACCAAAACATGGTGGTCGCTTTATTTTTGAAACGTTATTGTTCAACAGATCAGGTTTGATTAGACACATCCACACCTCCCACACACAGAGAGAGAACATAGAGGAAATGTTCTTTAGGACTGCGTATGAAGTAGATTGTTATCACATCTGTGTTACAGCTTGAAGGTCATCATAAGGTGGCCTTAATGTGGGTCAATGTTACAGGACTCTGACTAAATTGACCATTTGCAGCTGGTTGCAATTTGGAAAATAGCTTTGAGAAGATCAAAGTACCCCATAAAGCTTAGTCATTGAAACATGCACAGCAGGGCTGTACATGCTGCACATCCCGCTTTCTTCTTCTCTGAGTTATATTAATAAAGCATGTATATCTTTAAATTCCAGATGTTAGAAAATACTTGTTTTGCAACCTTTCACAATTCCTGTTGCATTTTTTCTAAAAGTAAGGGGGGTCCCCCTATTGGAGACACAATGTAATTGCGGTGGGTAGTGGTAGACATAAATTGAACAAATTGCCCATTTCTAAAGGTATATATAAAAAAAAACTAAGACAATGTAGCAACGTAGAATTCAGCTGTACTGTAAGCTAAACAGTTAAACTGAAAAGAAATATAATTTAAAGTTGGTAGTTGTGTAATAGAATGTCATAGCTACATACACTCACCGGCCACTTTATTAGGTACACCTGTCCAACTGCTCGTTAACACTTAATTTCT
>NW_015150511.1:1456194-1458176 GCF_000732505.1 Cyprinodon variegatus
TGTTTGTTTGGACTTTGTTTTCTTTTTGGATTTTTGGATAACCTGCCTCTGTTTTCTGCTATCTCATTATTAAATCAACAAGACATTCACCTCTGCCTCCCTGCCTCTGCTTTTGGGTCAACTAACCTTAGCCAAATCGTGACAAGGAATAGTTGGTTGAAGTCACCTGAGACGGAGCTCAGATGCTGCTGAGAAGTGGCTCCGTCTGGGAAAAGAAGCAAAAAAGGGGTAAGTATCAGACGGTAATTCTAAAAAATAAAAAAAAAACGAAACCCTTCCACTTTTCTCCAAGTTTGAAGGCATTTCGCTTCCCATCCAGAAAGCTTTTTCAATTCAATATGTCTGGATTAGTGTGGCGCTCCGGGCTTTATAGAATAGCCCAACAAAAGCCTAATTTATTATCTAATTCATATAAAGCAGTTTGAATTATCCATGTACTGAATTGTGCTGGACGAAAAAACTTGCCTTGCCTTTTTTCAGGTGCACAATATCTAATCATTAACAAAAATACTCATTACATTAGTAGATTATCTTATCTACCTTATTAAATCATGGGCAAATAAACTTATTTTTAATATTTTTATTTATAGATTTTTCGCAGTGGATAAATTAGCTGGAAAAATATAAACTTGGTTGGACTTGGTCTTGATTAACATTAATTTTATTTGGATTGTGGACAATCTAAACACACAATCTGTGAAAAGCATTCCACATGCAACAAATTTAATTTAATATTTAACATAATTTAAATTGCAAACATTACAGCGCTCCTGTTGGATCTGAGGATTATAAATTCCTGCAACCCCCCCACCCATATTTTTTCCCATCCCCTCCGGATTCTATGTGGAATTCTATGGTAATTCTATCTCACCTAAATAATTTGCCAAGAGAAAAACACAGACCAAACCTAATTTAATCAGTGGGTACTGTGAATCAAATCTGTTCATTGTCATCTTGTTTGTGTTTGTTTTTTTTTTCCCACTTCTCCCCAGAGATAACAGAGCCAATATTTTTCTCTGTCTCCCAGAATAATTCTAAACCAGTAGAGATAATTCATAAGAGGAGAAAGAAAAGTTCCTTTGAGATAGGCTCCTCAGGAAAATGGAAAAAGTTATTATTAATCTCACTGCCCGGCACCAAGGCAACACCGACACACACCGTATAGACAAAACATATGAACAGAATAAGGACTTTTTTTTTCTTTTTTACACTCACTGAACCTTGGTAAACAATATTGTTCTATTTTCAACAAACAAGCAATGTTCCACTGGGCCTTTTTTAATTCCATTACAAGTTTCTGAAACCAGCAATAACATTTAAAATATAAGAAGTAAATAGTGAAAGGATAGCAACTTTTATTTCATTTAAATTGGTCAATTTATTTGTTATGCATGGTTGCTATTTGAATCTGTTTTATATGCCTTACATTTAAAGGGTTCACAGAATGATTCTATAGGGTATTTGGTCCTTACGGTCTCTGAATAGGGTGTGTAACATTGGTTGGGCTGAAAATGGCATATTTGCTGCCCTAATGCAAGCCTAAAAGCCCTACAAGGTTTTCTTCCTTTTATGATATGCTCATGAATATTTAGATGAGCTGTGCTCTGATTGGCTGGTTTGATAATAATAATAATAATGAATTTTATTTGTAACGCACTTTACATTTGAACTCAAACCTCAAAGTGCTACAGTTCAAAAAGGGTTTTGTGTTGTAGCTAAAGTGGCGCTCCGGAAATTGAATTGGATGCCCGGAGCCATTTTTAAAGTTTACATCTCATCTGCTGATAGACAGCTGGTTTATGGAAAATGGTCCATCTCTGAAGTGATCAAATATCTGCTGTGCTGCTGCCATCAACACCTTTGTTTATAGATGTTCGAGATCAGCCTGTTTTTCAAAGTAGTCCTGTTTCTCTGACTGTTACTAGTTGGTTTTGCTCTCTTCATCCTCTGTCATGGGAGCTGGTTCAGAGCCTGGCTGTGTG
>NW_015150511.1:1458478-1461795 GCF_000732505.1 Cyprinodon variegatus
AAAAAAAAAAAAAAAAAAAGTTAACTGATTTTTAAATTTTATTTCAGTTTAGTATGGGGAAAAAAGTCAGAATTCTGACTTTAATCTGAGAATTCTCAGAATTCTGACTTTAATGTCAGAATTCTGACTTTTTTTATTGGTAGAATTTAGAATTTTTTCTCATGTTAAACTGAAATAAAATTTAAAAATCAGTTAACTTTTTTTTTTTTTTTTTTCAGTGGCCCTAATTTTCTTCTGTAGGGTACGGAAGAGGATTAGGGCCACTGAAAAAAAAAGTAAACTGATTTTTAAATTTTATTTCAGTTTAACATTAGAAAAAATTCTGAATTCTAACAATAAAAAAAGTCAGAATTCTGACTTTTTTCTCAGAATTCTGAGAAAAAAGTCAGAATTCCTACTTTAATCTGAGAATTCTCAGAATTCTGACTTTTTTATTGTTAGAATTCAGAATTTTTTCTCATGTTAAACTAAAATAAAATTTAAAAATCAGTTGACTTTTTTTTTTTTCAGTGGCCCTAATTCTCTTCTGTAGGGTACGGAAGAGGATTAGGGCCACTGAAAAAAAAAAAGTAAACTGATTTTTAAATTTTTTTTCAGTTTAACATGAGAAAAACGTCAGAATTCTGAGATTAAATAAAATAAAAAAAAAATCTGTTAACTTTTTTTTTTTTTTTTCCAGTGGCCAAATCCTCTTCCGTACGTAGGGGTGGGATGCTCTACAGACCAGAAAGGGGAGGGAGGGAGGATGGGAGAGCTGGAGTGGAGAGGAGTAAAAAAAAAAAAAAAAGTGAGTGAGCCCACCTCTCCTCCCTGTGACGTCGCTCGGTGTGGACTGGAGGTGCGCCGCTCTCTGGTCCCGTCTCAGCTCGGCTCAGTCCGCCTCACCTGCCGCTTCTCGTAGCTACGGAGAGACGCGCGTCAGGGTCGGACTGCTGCTGCTTCTCCACGCCGCTCCTCCTGTCCCGCATCCGACAGACAACTGTTTCCACTCTGACAGAGACGGAGGAGAGAAACCGCTCCTTAAATTAGAAAGAAAGGGTGGCAAGAAGAAAAAGAGAGGAGAGAGAAGCAGAAGAAGGAGGAGGAGGAGGGAAGAGGTCGCTGTGGTCCATCTCCTACAGCAGTTGCTGAATCTCCCACCGAGAAGATGCTGAGGCTGAGGATGGTCTGCGTGTTGGCTGCGCTGGCTGCGGGGCTGAGCGCCGCTCACACCAAAGGTACGGTAGGTGAAGGGCAGCCTGCTCCAGGCTCCCAGCCTCCCGGTGTGGATGTGTGCAGGAATAAAAAAAAAAAGCAAAAACTGTCCATCTGACACAGATAACTCCCTGCTGATCGCGCTGATTACTCTGCGATAACATCTCTGCACTATCACTCACCACCAATGGCATTTCAAGGTGTTTTGCTTTATCTCCGCCACTTGTCTGTGCTTCTTAACAAGGTGACCTGTTTTAGTTCACATCTGCTATCTTCCAAACATTCATTGCTCACATTTAAAGGCTGGATTGTGTTTCTCAGCTCAGCAGCGCGCGCCTGCAGGGCTTCCCTGTTGTTTGTGACTGATAGGTGGAGTTATGGAGGAGGATGAGAGGAACAAGTTCTAATAGAACTTAGACAGAAAATGGGCTTGGTAAGGTTTTATTTTGGGAGTATGCATTGATATTTAAACTTCAGAACAGCAGTGGTGCTGATGTGGATGGATGAACAACAGATTGGCTCGTTCTGCTATTCAGGGCAGTCCGGATCAGAAGGCATAATAAAATATCTTTCCTTAGACCTTGAAACAGAAACTCTGATCAAAATATCTGAGACAAACACGCATTATGGACTTAGAGATCCTGATTCCTTCTTGTTGTGCAATATGGTGGTGAAATTTTAATATAACATTAATTATTAACATCTAACTAATCCCATTTACAGCTCCCTGAATATGAAAACATGGGAAAAGTAGCCCCTCCAAAGGCACAGATAACTACATCCAGATGTCACAACTGTGCGCCTGACTGTTGGCACTTTCCTGCTTCGCTTGCTGAACTAATTTTAGTTCAGCCCCCTGCTCAATTCTCAATTCTCCAGCAAGTGTGTGTGCAAGTTTGTGCTAATCAACTCCCTTTGGACCCCAGGCCGCGGCTTCTTCCCCCATGAAATAACAAGGTGACACCTGTCAGTTTTGTCTGGGAGACACAGGAGACTTTCCAGCAGCAATAAGCTGTTCATCCTCCCTGACACAGCAGTGAGGCTTCCCCGCTGCCTCACCGATTGCAGCTGGAATCGCTTTAATGTCTGCATGTGGAGGGTGAGGGGCGTAGACATATGGTAACAGAGCCGCTGGAGGCTGCGCAACCTGGCTCGGAGGTCAGAGTCTGTCCCCATGCGTGCTCTTGCAGACACCCAACAGGATGAATACAGCATGCTTTTTTCAGGGATAAATGGATGCAAATGCTGAAGGCTGGAAATAGGACAAGTTATTGCAAATCACCTGCCTAACAATCACAGACTGTAGGACAAGTTTTTTAATAAAGCCAAATCATATTTCCAGTCAAGAAAACAAAAAAAAAATCATGATACAGACACCAGATAAACATGTAAAGCTGTTTATAAAGTGTAGTTTGCAAACAGAACAGCAGTTATAGAGACTGCAGGCTCACACACCCTGAGTCATTGACCAGCTAACAGAGTCAGAAAATAGGAAGTTTTTTGAACATACAAGGAATTTACTTTGGTGATAATGGGCTACACACAAGCAATTGCTGTACCGGAATGTAGTATTTACATATGCTAATATATGCTCTTAATTTATGTAACGTTAGCCTGATGAACTTTGCGTAAGAACAAAAAACTGAATTGTATTTATATGTTTATAATAATATCAAAAACGGCGTTGCATTTGAAAAAAAAATGGTAAAGCCCTACAGATATATGAATAAAATAATGAAAAGCATTTTAATAACATGGATTAAAAGATGGATTGGAGAGATTTCCTTGATAGAAAAGATTTTACAATTTTTTGATCCCGTCCTGCACTCAGACAGAGATTGACCAAGTTATTAGTAGCAGTAAGAATAATTGTTTTGAGTTAAAGGAAAAAATAATTTTTCACTTTTTCTGAGTGTAAATACAAGGTTGTTAGGGTTAGTATGCAAAAAGCCTTAAGTGGCAACAAGCATCTATTCATGAAATGTTTTCGGTAGTTGTTGTTAAAATGCCCCTTTTTACTTGAGGTGGCGGTTAAAGGAAAAGTCTGGTCATATTCAGAATTAAAATTCAAGTTATTCCATCCTGTTCAATAATTGCTCAGTGTTTTTAATTGTGAGTAATTT
>NW_015150511.1:1467111-1473886 GCF_000732505.1 Cyprinodon variegatus
CTTAAGGACAGTCTATGAAAAACTGAACACAGGTACTATAAATTACACCAAGTTCTCATGAGGACAGCATTAGTCAGCATTATTAAGGGGCTCTGCCCTGATTGAACCCTTAGTGTGGTTTACTGTTGATTGTTGAAAAGACTGAACACCCTGGGGTGATCCAAAGAGCTTTCTCAGCCCTTCACTAAAAAAAGGTTTTAGCAGCTTGTGTTACTTGTTAGAGATTTGTGGAGGTCTCAGTAGAATTTCAGCCGTACAGAAAACAGCATACAGGTGGAAGACTTTCACCTAAGGTTTGTTTGATCACCCAAAGAGCAGACAGATATAGCAACAGCCAAAATGGCCCTACCAAGTCAAACGCCATCCGAGTGACAGCCTCAAACTCCCAGCGAAATCCCCTCCACTTTCCTGCCGCTAGCCTTCTTCTTGGTGTGCATATTCACTCCGACTCCACCAATTTCAGTGAATTATAGGGTCTGACCAGGAGATGATACTTCCCTTTAGATCAGCAGTCCCAAACCACCGGGCCGCGGACTGGTACCGGTCTATATATATATATATATATATATATATATATATATATATATATATATATATATATATATATATATATAAATCGACAATCAAAGTTTGAGTGATGTTTTATTTTGAAAAATATAAAAAATTGCGGTGTTCTCTCCCAATTCCATCAGTCGGTGCATCTGTGCCTTTTGACACAGGTTAATTCAGGTCAAGACTCATCCTATCTATAACATCCAATATTTGTAAAGCCGGATTTTCTGCGGCTACAGCAACCAAAACAAAGCTACGGAGCAGACTGGACATCAGGAGCACACCTCGTGTGTCATTGTCTCCGATTACGCCTAGATGGCCCAGCTTGTTGTTTTATTTTTATGCTGTTTGTATTTAGTTTTATGCCAGTCGTATCTTTTTACTTGATCGTATCCTCCCCCGGCCGGTCCGTGAAAATATTGCCTGACATACAGCGGTCCATGGTGCAAAAAAGGTTGGGGACCGCTGCTTTAGATCCTAATGTCCACAAATCATGACAGAAAGAATATTTTAGATGTTTAAAAATAATTTGTAGATGACTAGCCAAGAACCCGCCAAGGGCCCATCAAGGTAAGTGAGGACATTTTGAATGGCCACTACTGTATGTGACATTGGGAACACATTTCAACCGGTTATGTCCGGAATCTGTGGTGCTTCCAATTTATCCCCCCCAATTCCGCCACAATAAGGCTTCTGTCCACAGTTACAGATACGTTAGGCAGGACCCTCCTAAGGGTTGAAGAAGAGCCGTCAGTTAAAAGGTAAACAAAATTGTCATAAAGTATGTTGTTGTTTTTATGACAGCTCTGTCTGGTGATGAGGGTTTACCAAAGCATTTCATTCAGGAACGACTTTTTTTAATCTACCATTTCTGCCATCAGAAGATCAGTGAGTTTAGCTGAAACTCAAATATTAATAGACAAGCCACAAATAAAGCAACATTTCTCTGAAGGCCACTCTTAGACGTTTGCTTTGTGCACTTTTCTGAGGTATTCCTCTGCGTCTTTCTTCCTGCTTTTGTTCTTGGATATTAAATGCTACCTCCTCAGATTTGGAGAGTGGGAGAGAAGCGACTTGCAGTGGGTGAGAGTATGTAGTTCAGTAGCTGACAGAACAGGGTGCACCTAACGGTGAGTAGTTGTCTCATCTTTCCTTCAGTTTTATTTTCTGCCTTTGCTTCCTCTGAGTGGTCGCAGCTGACCATACTTGGCACCAAATGCTCAGGCTTGCCAAGGCCCATTGATTTGGCCCACCGACTGAGAGCGAGTGAGAGTGGGCGCATTTGATCAAAGACAAGGCCAGAGTTGTTGTTGTTGTTTTTCCTTTATTTGCAGTATCATGTTGGAATCTCAAGTGTCCTTTAGAAATTCAGAGAGGAGGGGAGGTAATTGGCAGATCAGGGAACGGACAGATGAGATCGGGCAGAAAGGTCAGTCCTGAAATAGCAAATAGAAACATGTTGGAAAAATGTTGCCTCAGTCCCGCATGATCAAAGCCACGTTTCTTTTTGTATCTTTGTTGTGGTAAAAATATGCATTTCTGGTATTTTAAGAAAGTAAACAAACATTCACTTTTAGAGTAATAGCAATGGGGGGATATTAATGTAAGCAACTAGTGGCTACTGCAGACAGAGAACATAGAGACCGTAAGAGTAACGAGATCCTGTTGTAGTAAGTTTATTTCATGCACCAGTTTGGTTTTATTTTGTAGGAAGACTATTTGGAGGGCAGTGTAGTGCAAAAGGTAAAAGCTGTGGCTAACTTGTTTTCAGGTAAATTGGATCAGGGTTTGTTTAACCCTGATCCTCACGGCCCATTGTCAGTTCAATTCAATTCATCCATCCATCCATTTTCCATCACACTTATCCCGGGGTCCACCCTGGACAGGTCGCCGGAGTATCGCAGGGCAACACAGAGACAAACAGGACAAACAACCATCCTCACTGCCTGGTGGAAGAAGCTGTCTCTGAGCCTACTGGTTCTGGCCCGGAGACTCTGCAGCCTCCTCCCGGACGGCAGCACGGTGAAGACATTGTGGGCGGGGTGGGTGGGGTCACCTGCGGTCCTGGTGGCTCTGCCGGTGAGGCGGGAGTGGTAAATGTCCAATAGAGAGGGGAGGGGCACACCGAGGATCTTCCCAGCTGCCTACATGGTGCGCTGCAGTGTCTTGCGGCAGGCTGCAGTGCAGGCTGCGTACCACACGGTGATGCTGCTGGTCAGGATGCTCTCGATGGTGCCCTTGTAGAAGGAGTGCAAGATGGGGGACGGGGCTCTTGCTCTCCTCAGTTTCCGCAGGAAGTAGAGTCTCTCACACTCACACATAAGGAGAATCTAGAGAAGCCATGTTTTTGGAGGTCATGTTTTTGGACTGTGGGAGGAAGCCGGATTACCTGGATAGAACCCATGCATGCTTAGGGAGAACATGCACACTCCATGCAGAAAGAGCCCGGGCACTGAGCAGCCCAATTCAATTCAGTTTATTTCTATAGCGCCAATTCACAACATGTCATCTCAAGGCACTTTACAGTTCAACCAGATCATACAGTCAAATTGATTCAAACAAAATCAACTAGAAAACCAGTTGATTTTGTTGACACATTGACTCAAAGGCAATCCCTGACACCAAACATGCTTGTAGCGACAGTGGAGAGGAAAAACTCCCTTTTAACAGGAAGAAACCTCCAGCAGAACCAGGCTCATCGTGAGCGGCCATCTGCCGACTCTGACTGGGGTTCAAGTCTTAAACACTTCCTTTGTGTTTTAGATGTGTCTCTTCTAGAACACACCTGATTGAAATGATTGCATTTCCTCCTCAACAGCCTTGAAATAGTGCAAAAGCCTCTTAATGACCTTTTAATTTAGTTCAGCTGTGTGGAGGCAGGGAAACACCTAAAGCTTGTAGGACAGTGGGCGCAAGGGAACAGGGTTAAGCAACCCTGGATTAGGTCAGAGAGGCAGGAACGTGTTTGCTTTAGTTTGTTTTATGCTTTCAGTAACTATAGAGAAGCCTTTGGTATCAATGTGTTACTAACTTTTGGTTTATAGTTAAGAGGAATGCAAATTAAATTGTATGCTTCTTCATTCCTTTTCTTTATTAATAAATCATGTTCTTCATAAGAGTGAATTCTGCTCCATTATTGTTGCGAACAAAGAATACGTTTTGTTTCATAATTAAAAAAAGATTTTAAGAGGAACTGTGCTGGTTTTTCAGACTTAATTTTTTCAAACAATTTATTTTTTATTTTATTTAACTAGCCACAACCAAGAATAAAACAGTGTTCTTTAAAGATGTGGCATGTCCCGAAATGGAGCCATTCCCAAACCGTTTCCTTTCTCAGGTTGGTTCCCTCTTCAAAAAGGCAAAAGTTGGCATCAGCCACTGAAACAAGTATAAAAAGTAAACTAGGAGCGGCAAGAAGCCCTGCTTGGGATATATTGGAGGCCTTAGTGGATTAAATCTACACACGTAAAATGTTAAAAATACATGTGGAGAGTAGTTTAGCAATAGGCATTTATTAGAAACAGCTTATAGGAGCATTTATTTCATGTTTGTTCTTTTGGCAGATTCTTAGCCTCATATTTAAACTAATTAAAATTTAGGATTTCTGAAATTGTTTACTTAATTAATAACACAAAAACTGTTGCTATGTCCATAACTTAAAAGGAAAAGTCTAGTCATAATAAGAATTCAAACTTCTGAAAGTACTTTAAATATCGAATTATTACATCCTGTTCAATAAATGATCAGTGTTTTTAATTCAGAGTAATTTTCATGTGAATGTGCTTTACTGGAGGCATCCATGTTTGTCAAAGAACACTACTGCCACCTACTGGTTTGTGACGTCACGGTGCGGTATCGGCTGTTGATCAAGTCCCAGTGCTGTATCTGGTGTTACGTGTTTTTTCTCTGGCCAGAAGTTCGATGGCAAATCCTCCCTCTTCAAGTTGGCAATCCAATGATGGACCCGTCCGTGGAGGATCTGGTTGGGTGGCCTGCAGGGCATGTGGGCCCCATCCCCGTTGGGGGCTTTTGCTAGGGGTTGTCTGGTTCGGGTGCGGGGTGGGAGGCTGGGCTGAAGCAGGAGCTGGATGGGTTAGTGTGGCGGTGACACCACTCCTCTCCCCCCCATCCGGATTTTAGGTTCACTTATTGGGTCATCCGGTAATCCGGGGATTGGCTAACGGCACCGCCGGGTCCTCGGTCTTGGGGTTATTTGATGTGCGTTATGTGTGAATATCCGTCCTCGTTTTTTTGGGCCCATCTTCATAGAAACTGTGTTTTGTGAGTGGGGGCACTAGGGTGGGAAGGCATGATTGAGGCTGTGTATTTTTTTATTTATTTTTTTCGTCAGGTTGGGGTCTGAACTGCTCCCTCTCCCAAGAACATCTCAAGTCTCCGCTAAGTGCGGAGCCCATTCCCCCTTTCCTGCCCTCCCTCTGCTGGGTGGCACCTGGGCTCACCAGTGCACTGGTGGGGCTCGATGTTCGGGGGTGGAAGCCCGGGCGGGTATTCCTTATTCCCTGGGGTCCCTGGGGCCCATGGCCGGATTCACTTTGGGGTTGATGGCTGCCGGCAGAGCCCGCGGACTTGTCCTCGCGGCTCCCGGGGGCTCCAGTTTTGCGGTGGCTGGGGGATTTCCTCGGGGCTGTCTCTCCATCTCTCTTAGTGGGGGGTTGGATTTCCTGGGTTGGCCCCTCTTGCTCTTGGGGTCCCTTTGGGCGTCTGGGGCTTTGAGTACCCAGGCGCTGGACTCATTGCTCTGGGAGGGTGCTTCTTTGGCTCTTCACAACCACTATTGAGCATTTTTTCTTTGGATAAACTTTACACGCACGAGTGCAAACTGACAAACAACTACAGGTGCTTGGTTCCAGGTACTTAGAGATTCACTTCCATGCAGAAAGTCCATATATATATAGTATAGTATATATATATATATATAATTTTTATTTTTTTTACTGATTAACACTAAATTCATTAAATCACTGCAAACGTATTAGCTTTAGGTATAAATAATGATCCATTGATTAGTCGTTGCTGACGATACTTTTACTTTAAACTTTGTTTCATTCAGTTCTTGCGAACCGAAGTTTAAAAATTATAAACTGAAGGTTTTTCTTCCTGTTTAACTTTAAAGTGAAAATCAGATCATTATAGCCAGAAGACTAGATAATTATGGGTAGGTTGTTACTCTTTACTCACTGACCCTGCTGTGATTACTTCCTTAGTCGTTTTCACTCCACTAGGTGTAAATGTTTATGTGTGTGTGTGTCATCACTGCACCGCCACTCTTAATCTCCTCTTCTTCACATTAATCAGCTCTGGAAAGCTGGCTGAATTGCCTCCCCGCTCTCTAACCATACTGAATGCTCTCTGAGAGCTCTGCCAGAGATACAAGAGAATCCTTCTGCCGCCTTCTTCAGCGCTCCTTTAATCCATTTGTTCTCGCGCTCCAATCACTTAACTCGGCTGCAATCTCACCAGAGGACTCTCGTCTGTTATTCAGCCCGGGTGATGACACATGAAGAGAGACACACATGAACACTAACACACACCAACACTGATGACTAGCGAAGGGTAACTCTGACGGATAGCGCCTGACCTGGCGCTGTTAACAGCCGGGCGTGGCTGACCTCTGAGGAAATGATCGCCGGGAGAAGATGGAGAGAATTGCAGGTGCTGAGAGAGGAGGGTCAGGGAGAGGGAGGCGAAGATCTTTGTCTCTGTGACTCATAAATCTTCAGACTTAACAAGTGGAGAGCAAGCAAGAGTGGGCGACGAATGTAGAGGTGGCAATTTCTGGTCCTGTTTGTGGCTCTTCTGCCTGCAATAGATTTGATATAAAAAAATCGAAATATTTCTTGTTAAAAAAGAATTTAGCTTTTTTTGGGGGGTTTGGAAAAGCTGCATGATGCACACCCCCCCGAGTTGTTTCCCGTAAACAAGGAGAGATTTAAGGAGGTCATTGATCTTGGGAGAAAAGGCTTCCCATAAACTATAACTCACTGTTTCATGGTGAGTCTATTACTGACTGAACATGTAATGGATTACATGCTCTGGAGTAAGCCTTAGAAATGCTTTACTTGTTTCTTTTAAGAGTCACTTTTACAAATTTGAAAAGATCTGAGGTCCTTTTCAGATCTTTTTAAAAAGCTTTGACTAAGATCCACGTTTTCAATTCTGATTGCAAAGTTCATAGTTATTATTGACTAATCCTACTGGAGAC
>NW_015150511.1:1474789-1476822 GCF_000732505.1 Cyprinodon variegatus
ACCTGATTTTAACATAACTTTAATCGATCCTCAATTTGTGTTGCTCATCTTTTTGGGTTGATGTTTTTAGGCAAGTATTGTTTTCTACTTCTCCAACTTCTTCTCCACAAGATGAAAATAACACAATGATGTCTAATGGGATGCGAATCTTAACTTATGACAATTTCATTTATTAATAATTAACAATTTATAGCTAAGAGAGAAGCAATGCATGAATTACACGTAATCTCCAGGCATGGCTGCTGAAAGTAACTATGAAATGGATGAATGGATGTATGCACATAATGAACAATACCCAGACAAGAAAGAAACCCATAATGTTGCTCAAAAATATAGACACATTTGTTTGATATTAGCAGGTTTTTTGCCTTCGCCATTTCATTAGTGCATCATATGAGGCGCATGTTTTGCCGCTCCCTCCATCTCCTCTCAATTGTGAATGTTTGATTTAATAACACATGTTCCTCCTGTGGGTCTTTTATTTTATTTTCTCTTTATACAGTAGCCCAACAAAGCCTTGTTTTGTTGTATAAAGCCTCAAACTCGACGCTATTTCCCAACATTTTGAATATAAAAAAAAGAGCTTCCTGGATGAGAAGCAAAATGTCTTCAAACTTTTTGTTTTGTAGTTATTTTACACTTCAGGAACGTGTTTGTTTGGATTATTTTAATATTTAAAGGGAAATAAAACAAGTAAAATGATAACATTTGCACTGGACTTTAGAGGATCTTCCAAAAAATTGAGGAATCTAAAAACATACTTTAAATAAACTAAGATTTCTTAATAACCAAATATTGAAATACAGTTGAAAAAATATAGCAATATACATTTTTAATTAGAACAGAATAGATTATATTAGAAAATCCCTTTATTGTCCCATTATGGGGAAAACTAATTATTTATATCCAAAAGAAAAATTACATATATTTAATGTTTAAATGTTCTTTCAGCAAACAGCATTTTTTATTCTTTGCACCTTTTCTTTAGGTGATATTTCGACTCTATTTCCAAATTAGGTGACTATTTTAATAATTGATTGGTCATTATTAATCATTTCAGCCATGGCGTCATTGTCATCATGTGATGGAGGAAGAAGAGGCATTAACTCTGTGCTGTGGCTCTCAGGGACTGATTTCTCTGCTTTACAGGAGCAAAAACACTCAAACTTGCATCATTTCAAAAGCAGGAAAATGACAAAAGATGTAAGAAGCAATAAAAAAAGGAGTGCTACATTATTGTTTTTTGTTTTAATTATTTTTTGGAGGGATTTTTTTTTAGTTAATTTAATGTGGCTTGTATTTAGTTACTTTCCCTGATCTCCATGTGTTCTTTCTTTTTGCATCTATTAGAATTTTTCCCTCCTCCCCCCACAGCTGCTACTCATTCCGGTAAAGAAGACCTACCTTTTTTCCGGCTCCTCCAGTCAGATCTCCTCTGCCTTTAATCTGTCAGTCTTCAGTCTCTCCTTGCTGGTTCCTCCTGTTTTGTGCTCCCTGAGCTCTCAAGTCCAGTCATGCTCCATGTTTTCTCTATTTTCTATCTGGATTCCTTTTCTTCCTCTGTTCCCCATTGTTTCTGGTCTCCTAATTCATAAACCATAATCTGGCTCTGCCTGTATCCTGCCAGTATTTGGATCTTTTCACTCCACAAAACATAATATTTACTTGTTTTGTTTTGGGGTTTTTTTGGTGTTGATATAGATAAATGATCTACAGTGGGGATCATTAAGACTCTGGACAAATTTTGAATGGTAATGTCAGAATAAGTTGAATTAAAACATTCTATGTTAGCGTTAGGGTGTTACGGTCAAGTAAATGAGTCGATGCAATCAGCTGCTGTTCCTTAGAAAACTTTGAATCAATGTGACTTTATGATCTGGTTAAAATCTCTGTAAAGTGCCTTGAGATTAAACGTGTTGTGAATTGGAGTTATATAAATAAACTGAATTTTGTTTTGTATTGAATAAAGCTCAAACCTTTACCAAAAAATGCCACAAAGTTCAAATATATGTTTATTGCCACAAAATGATAAC
>NW_015150511.1:1477879-1482986 GCF_000732505.1 Cyprinodon variegatus
GATACAAAACAATTTTTTTTCTGTCTTTCTGTTGTACAGAAAGACTGATTTTGACTGTGCATCTTCAGAGCATGCCTGGGCTCTTTTTGCCTCAGACCTGTTATCCTCAGGACCTGATCTCCAGAAAGGGGAAGGATGATTAAGGAATAATTAGTAATGCATCACTTGAAGACAGTGTTGATTACAAAGACATAAATTAAAGATGTAAAATTAGTCAGAAAGACAAAGGTTGCATACCTAATGAGTGCTTAATCCACTATCTTGCACTGATAGGATCTAGAGAAATGCTAATGTAGATTTAGTGCCGAAGGCTTCTCCATATTCAGGTCAGCTTTACATCAGCAATACTCCTCTCCTTCAGCACTTTTAAAAGAAACGCATGTTCCAGATGAAAACCGAAGGGCGCAAGTCCATTTGAAGCATCAGCATCATGTATTTATAAAGCTTTGCCATTATATGCACAGGAAGAAGCACCATGCACGATCAGTCTGTGTTCCTGACAGACCTCAATTTCAATTAATCCGACATTTCCCAGGAAAGCAACAGTTGCCGTCCATATGCTAGTCATTTCCAGGCTGAGCAGAAGCTGGAGGAATGCCGTCTCCCCAAACAAGCCTTTTATTGGAATAGTATACAGTCACTGTTACAGATATGTCTGAGCCAGGGCCGGCCCTAGACTCAATGGGGCCCTCAGCAAAGTTTAATTATCAGGCCCTCTGTATTTTCATATTTATACATTTTTGACTCTAGTTGCAACAGCAACGGTTTAAAGCAAACAAACAAGTTTAAAAAGTATCTACAAATAATAAAATAGCTTTGATAAATCAGAAATATTATTTAAAATTGGAATAAAAATAATGGAAATTAAAAGTTACCTGAGACCAGGAAGAAAATACGTTTGGATTTAAATTTGATTCACTAGCCTTTAAGACTGCGTGAGGATATTTATGAATAAAAAAATACAATTTGAAAGCATAAATTTTACCTACACTAGGTATGGAAGTTATCGATTATTTGATTAAAGTCTAAAGTCGATTGATAGTCTAGAACATCTAATTATTAACTGATAAGAAACCAAAAAGAAGCAATTTTTTCCACAACATGAAGGGCTAATTTTTTTTTATACTATATACTGAATTAGAAAAGTACTTTACTATTATTTTAGTCTATTATATGTGCATTTGTATTACACACTAGCTAATGATCAAAATCCTAATTTCGTACACAGTATTAGATTGGATATATTTGGAAGATATAACAAAATAGGAACCTATAAGGTCAATAAAAAAAATATATATATGAATGAAGCGCTTATGAATTCATATGTACAGAGATATAGAGCTATCAAACTTTCAGACTGTTTGGCACTTGGTTTTAATAGTGGATGCTAACTATTATCTAGCTTTCTGTTTTTAGTGTAAATCAGCATTCAGTGCTGGCAGAGACTTTGTGCCTTTAATAGCACCTTGAAACCGGTACTTCTCTGGTTATTTAGTTGATAACTTAAGGAGTTTATTCAGTATTTTTATTAACACACTGAATCTCATGAATTTCATTCTTGTCTTCATTAAAATGTGTAATTAATCTGGACTTGACTCCTGATCTGTTCATCTCTCTGCTCTTGCATTACTTCTCCTGCGAAAACCAGCAAGCCTCTGCCTAAGAATAAACAGCAGTGCCTTCTAGTGGACTGTATTAGCACTACAACACTGAATAGGGTTTCAACTCGATACCGATATTAAGTAAAATATTCGATACTCGATGTCATTTTCGATACCACAAGGCAAAAACAAAGACTCCAAAATTCAACTGAATTTTTTCATTAATAAACAAAATACAATAAATAGATAAATAAATACAATAAACAATATTTTGAGGTTGTATGCTGTGCACAATATTAAGCAAGCTTGATAAAAAATGTACAAAACTGAAATTAAGTGTTCCTTCCTTGGCTATGCTTTACACACATAACAATGACACTAGCCAAACGGCTAAAAAAAACAAAAAAAATTCTCAGCAGCTGCACCTGTTACAGAAAAAAAGTCTGAAACTGAAAAGTGCGTAGAATTATTCAATCATGCAGTGTTCAGAAAGTGCATTTTCCTTTAATCTGCGCATAAGATGAATGACTGTTTAGCTGCCACTGGTAGTAGCACTGTATCAATACTTTTCAAAATGAGTATTGTATCCGGATACAACTTTTCAGTATTGATACTTTTTTGAGTATCGATACTTTTGACAACCCTAACACTGAAACATATCTTTTCTAAGTGGACATTATCAATTAATTAGATGGAAGTAATTTTACTTTAATAAAACATTAATTGGCAATGAAGATGATTAATTGTTTTGTGTTACACTAATCTCTTATTACTAAAGTTATATTTTACATATTCTTAATACAAAACAAGTACAAAAAAATAATTCTTCAAGGCCACCTTAGCACTTAGGTTGCATCTATACTGGTCCGACCCCGGTGACTATAGAATAAGTGATTTTCCGGCACAGGGTTTTTTGAATTTTGTCAACTTTCATGTTGTTTATCTAGCTTGTAATGTGTGTCGCCTCCTGCAGGGGGGGGGGGGGCGTTTAGAGAAGGAGCTTTTACCTTTTAAAAAAATGTAGTGACACACATATTCATTTCAAAAGCCAAGAGAGTGAGATGCCAAAAACTTTGATAAACATTTAGATTCAAAGCACGATTTCCAAGGAAGCGAAGGCAAGATTTCACTGCAGATAATTAGATTTGTTTGTATAAAAGCTTTAAAAGAAGTGCCTCCTCTACTGTTATTGACAGCAGTGTTGCTTTTATCCTTATTGCTGGTAACAGGCGGCAATAGGACCACACTAAGCTAATGCTGTGAGCTGTCCTTGGTCCTGATATAAGCCAATGCCTCTCAGCTGATGCATCTGCGGAGCTCTCCATGGTACTGAATGCAGTTTCACCACAGACTTTATCTTCCTGTTGGTTCCCACCACTCGGCTGGCGCAGGATGCTGGATTGGAGGGCTACAGGGACCCTGCAGCCTGCCCCGGTCATGATGAGTGACAGTTGGAAGGGTGTAAATGACAGAATGCCCATTTTTGTGTTGAACAGAAGCTTTTTTACAAATGTAGAAAAAAAAGGTATCACCTTATCAAAAGGTGAGAGGTAGCCGCACGATTGAATTAACAGGTTTTTAAACAGATTCGTAGCAGATCATAACGTCTAAACTGCTGATCATACACAGCTGGCTGACAGCTGGCAGCTGCTGTTATGGGTTTTCTTTAAAGAACGATGTCAGAAACTCAACACAGTCATGATGCTAGAACAAGCAAGGAGTTGATAAACAGAATTGTTTTCACGACATGAGTTTTTACAGTACCAGTAGCTCAGCCACACAGCCTATGTGCCTGACAAAAACTTTCACAGCTGTTACAGCCTATTTCATTGGAATTTGCTGGCCTTAACAAAAGACATAGTTGTAAAGTGGAGGAAGAGTGAGAAATTTTGGCATGCATTTGTTCCACCCACTGTGTGCATTCAATGTAGGACCATGTTTATCTACGTTTAACCTTGCAATCTTGCAGACTGAATTTATTTATTTTTTCTCTTTAGCCACATGTCTAAGTCTGGATTTGAATCTGGACTTTGGGCTTGCCAACTCTAGGTATGCTCTTTGGAAACCTTTCCACTGTAGCTCAGATAAACCTGCACACTAGAAAAACAATCTAGAAATAAGTAAAAATGTCTTAAATTAAGTGTATTTACCCTTAATTTGAGTCGGTAAATGAGATAGTTTGCCAATGGAATGAGTATATTTACTCTTAAAATAAGATAATTAGATGATATTTTCTTGAAATAAGACAATTCAATTGTGTTTTCTTATTTTAAGTGTAAATTGTCTTGTTCCATTGGCAAACTGTCTCCTCAATCCAAGAACAAATGCAATCATTTTAAGAAAAGATGACTTATCTAGATGTTCATTTTTTCCAGTGCACCCCCATCCTTTTTTCTTTATTTTTCTTTTTATTTCATCTCTATCTTTCCATCAACTCCAAGCTACTTTTTATTCCAGCTGAAGGGAAACCTCTGCTTGATGCTGCTTCTGGAGTGTTGTGCTCAGTGTGATCAGCAGCTTACTCTTCTGTTTACAGTTTTTTTTAAAGGATGATATTGATTTATTTTAAAATCAGACAAACTTATCTCATATATGTGCTGCCAATATTTTGGGGGGCTGATTTTAGAGCAGATATGTTTTATTTATTCTCCGTTTACATTATAAAAATAAAACAACGATGAATAATGTAAAACTAATCTTAATTTCAAGAAAATGTATCAACAAATTTACAGAAACATTAACACTGGTTCCAAATGGAAGGGGAGCAATGTGTTCGTTTAGCAGGATCTCAGGACATGACTGTCTTGAGATCTTTCCTTTGCCACAGGGATTTCCACTCCCTAGTTGTGTTTCCATTCAAATGTGCTGTGAAATTTTGAAAAAAAGAAAATGGGAATTAGAGCAAGCTTATCAGGTGACACTGAGCGTAATATCATCACATGTTTACCTTATGCTTGAATGTCATAAAAATAGAGTCAGCCAGTTAGCCCAGACCTCAGATCAGCGAAGGAATGTGGCTTTATTAAATCTGTTCCAATCAGGCAAGTTGTGCTGATGATTGTATCATGCTAGTGAGTGTTAGCAATGCTACATGCTAACCAGAGATAATGAGATTTTCATGATTCTGTTCTTTCTGGAATTTTTGGTCCTGTTTAAGTTTTTACTTTGGGTTGTCTGTTACCTGCTGGTGAACAGTCTCAGTCATCCAGGTCATAGTCAAAAAAACAAAAAAATAATGGAGTTTGTTTTCAAGTTTAAAGACATTTCACTTCCCATCCAGAAAGCTTTTGTTTTCTGTTTCATTTTGATATATGTAATTCTGTTTTCTAAGTCAGTTTTTATTTAGTGTCATCAAAGTTATTTTCTAGTTATATTTAAGCACGGTTTTATTATTTTTTTTTACTCTCTGTTGCCCCCTTGTGTTAGTCTCCTTTCCCCTAGCTCCCTTTTACGTATATCCTTCTGTCCTAACCTGCTTCCTATCAGTTGATTACTTTATTCTTTGT
>NW_015150511.1:1483668-1486817 GCF_000732505.1 Cyprinodon variegatus
ATTCTTTTCATTCCTTCCATAACCAATGTGTTGTTCCTCTTTGTTATTGTTCCTGTGTTCATTAATTAGCTATTTCTGGATTTATGTCTCTGTTGGCTCCATTTGTTATTGAATCTAAATTAAACCTCAGCTTCCATCTTTAAATTTGGGTCGTCTCCAAACCTCCACTTAACCTGACAGAGATAGTGAAGTGATAGTTATAGTTAGTTGATTCTTATTTTGTTGTTTCCATCAGGTTTTTTTGATGTGAAACTTCAAAATGCATGTAAAGAAAAAACGTCTTCCTGCATGCATAGATCCACATGCTACCTGGGACTTTCTCTTTCTCAACACTACCTAAAGGGCATTTTTGTTAAATTTAACGTTGAGCGTCTCTGTGTTTTAAAAACTGGATTTTGTCAAATTTTTATTATATTGCGAATGAAATGTTTACTTTTTTACAACTTTCTCTCTGGCTTATCAGATGAATTTATATTGTTTTCTTCAGAAAATGACCTCTGATTGCAGGGCTGTTGGTATATTAGATGTTGAACAGAAATACAGACCAAACTTTTCCAGAAAATATAAGAATGTTCTGGCATTACCTTCAGACTATTGACCCACAGAAGAATCTAGAAATGAAGTGTTCAGGCAGAGCTTGAGTGGTCTCTGATTTTTCTCAGAGCTGCGATAGAAATCCAGCCGCATTGACCCATGAATCATGCGGCTTTGTGAAGTGTTTTATGAAGAGCCGTGCGCACGGCGAGCATGTGTGTTGCAACAAATGAAAGGAAACAACACTAGAAATACACCCATTTAATAAATAGACCTTCATTCCAGGACAAATGGCTCGCTCATGTACGCATGCTCAAACACACGCAGGGATGGAGATTCTGAACAGGTGTGACCATCTTAGTAAACAGAGTCTGTGACAGATGCTGCAGTTTTCCTCGCTGTGCTGTAACTGGGCCACTGACACACACATTCATGTCTGGAAAGGTGCATCCCAGGTTTCCTCTAGCCGGTAAAAAGGCTCAGTAATTGCACTTTCCAGTGTGCGTCTGAGTGCATTTAGGTGTCGAGGTCACATCCTGAGGGACGTGAACTATTCGGTCAGGGTTTAACGGGACGCTCGGGGCCTCATTTGTGTTTCAGGAGAAGGAAACCTTCAAGGGGCAGAAATACAAATGACTAAATAAACGGCAAGTCTTTTTATTTCCACAAAAGTCTGGATCAGATTGCACACTCTAGACGCAGCTTTAGCTCATTACATCACTCTGTATCAGTTCATCTGATGCTGCACACGGAAGCAGCTCTGGCTGTATTACCAGCAGGAAGATCTGGGTCACTGTATTCCTCCTTCTCCTCCTCCTCCCAATGTTTTGCATCTTTTCCCTCCCTTCCTGTCCGACTCTCTATCTGCTCTCTATCTGCCTCTATCTCATCCTAATCCATGTCTTCCTCTCTGTCTGCCTGTTGTCTGATCTTGGAGCCAATAATATCAGTAATCTAATCTCCTACTTTTTGTTCCATGTTCCTCCAATATATAACCCTAATCTTTCTCTATACTCCATGGGATTTTTTTTCTTCCTAGTGCAGCATTAGCGTGGAGGTAATTACTGATGACAAAGCTTGGCCAGAGCTTATCACTCTGCTCTCCTCTTCCCTCAGGATGTGTCTTTCCCTTCTCTGTGTCTCATCAGCTTGTATTCCTCTGGTTTGTTGTTTTATCGCTTCTTAAACATGGACCCCGCAGGGATTTTCCTTTTGGAAGGATGTCAGTTTAGGGACATTTAAAAGCTGAATTCTTTAATCCGGGCCCTTTTTAAAAAATTCTGCTCTCTGAGAAGCTTGTTGACTTTAGTTGAGCCGTGCTTTATCAGGGCCAAACATACCCCGAAGAGGCAGAGACGCAAAATCATGCGGAAAAATAAACACGCTGGCATCCAGCCAGAGTCTGTGTTCATGCAGCTATGATTGTTTCTGTCCTAACAGCACAACACATGGAAATAAATGAATTCGTCTGCATTTAATCCTTACCGTCCATTCTACTGTACTGTTTTTTTTTTCATGTTTACAGATCAAATACAAAGTTATAGTCAGTACATTATGTCAGCTTATTATGTTAGCTTAAATAAATAGAAAAGTTTGGAATGCTGCTCTATAAAGAAGGTAGAGATGTCCTACTAGGAGCCGTTATCCTCCATAGGATTTAAATGTATACTTTGAATGGGACTTTTCACATTAATATTATGTAGGGCTGTAACGGTTACATGAAATAATATTAATGATAATAATAATCTATCTATCTAGGCGTGTGTGTATGTATTTAAAATAGAAAGCTCTTAAAAATCCGACAAATTTATTTACCTATTTCTTATTATCTATTTACCATCAATAGATCTACGGTACGTAGTTATCAAGAAGATAAGGGTCATAAACTTGTCTTAAAGCTTTTTTTATTTATTTATTTATTTGTTTATTTGACAGGGACAGTACAATTAAACATTGCAACCAAACAGGTGGCCGATGTCCAAGTACATAAGGCTTGTAGCCATGTGCTAATTTGCAGCCTTCGTCCCTGGTTAGGCTTTTAAAAGGTGTTAGCATTAAGGGGGAGGGAGGTTAGTAACGCTGATGAAGGTTCTCAGTCATCCAGGTCATAGTCATTCCGTAAAAATTCAAAGAATATCCACTGGACTTGGTTTCCAAGATTTTTCAAGATCTGAAGACGTTTTGCCACCTCTCCAGGAAGCTTTTTCAATTGAGAAAGCTTCCTGGAGAGGTGGCGAAACGTCTTCAAATCTTGGAAACCAAGTCCAGTGGATATTTTTTTTATTTTTACAGAATTAGGTTAGTAATGACACACAGATGCATAAAAAAACAAGAGAAGTTAAAACAAAAAAACAAAAAAAAAGCCAGTTTAGTGCTCACACTCTTGATTGTCTTGAGCCATTTTTTCAATCTTGTGGAGAAAAGTCGAACATCAGTCTGTGACTTAAGCTCCAGAGGCAAAGAGTTCCAGAGATGTGACGCTTTCACTGAGAAGGCAGACTGACCCATAGATGTCCGACATCTTTGAATCCTGCAGTTCCCACTAGCTCCAGCTCTTGTCCTGATTCCTTCATTTGCATACTTTAAAACAAATTTACAGATTACTTCAGGGGCAA
>NW_015150511.1:1488556-1490047 GCF_000732505.1 Cyprinodon variegatus
ACGGCTCCAAATTTTCTTTAACGGAGAGTCTCCAGACTGATCTGCGAGTGAAACCTTGAAAGCTCGCGAGATCAGGATGGTCTCACGAGGCTAGAGCTATGAGCTGATTTACCAGAACCTCGGGCACTGAGCATGTGCAAAAAAGGAAGTTCTTATCCGACCGGCGCCATCTCTTGGCACTCAGTCTGACGTGTGGTTTTTTGGACATACAGTGTGAACAGTTAGATCGCATCAGAGCGTCGGGGTGTACGGTTGAAGAACATCCATTGTGAGCTGTGAACTTTGGAAACTGCGGTTTCAATGTAAAGTTTGAGCTGTAGCTGACAACAAATATTGAAAATATTTCACAGTGTATGCTTGCCTTCAGGCCCAAACAAGACCCTCAGATCACTATTAGGATAGAAGCTTTATTGTCATCTACAATTTACATTGTAACCCAGATTTCAGTTTCAGTAAAAACCCTCCATCACATACATTTGGGGGCACCTTCCTCTTTTTACCAGCATTTTCTCTGACTTTGGATGAAAACAGAGTAAAGAAATCTGACCTCTTCATCACAAAACTATCATTGCTAAGAATGCTTCGCTCACCATGTTGGTGTCGCTGTAAGTTCCAGGCTGCTGCTGCCAATCACAGCCGAGACTCGGCTCTTTCCTCTGCTAAGCCTTCCTGTCTGCATTCTGACAGAAAGGCTATGATTTTAACTGCCTGATCTGCTGAACTGTAAAGTACCATTAGATGACATGTGTTGTGAATTAGTGCTATATTAATAAAATTAATTTAATTGAATTGAATTCTTCAAATATGTTTTTGCAGGTAGAAGTAGTTACCCTGCAGAAAAAAAATACTTTTCAAGTATAAGATTGTTTGTCCTCTTGATAGAGGATTTTTAATAAAGGGCTCAGATGAGATAAAATGAATTATTCCAGCGAGGAGATAACTGAGACAAATGTAAACTACTGCACACAGGCACTTAAATATTTAAAGCAAACAGAAAAAAATATGTTTATTAGGGCTGTCAGTTTTAAAGCGTTATTAACGCGTTAACTGCTTTAGACTATAACGCCGACATTTTTTTTAACGCACGTTAATCGCGCATCAAAACAAACGCACCGTGCGCTTTTGTTCTTTATTTTTCCGCCGCGCTCGCTGTACTGTTTGTTTTACCCTCGGCGCTTTCCGTAGCTTCAGGAACGCTAAGTTTTGGGAGAGACCGCAGCATTTTTGCTTTGAATGAGCAAAAATGGCCAGCAGACAAGGTATCCTGAATGATAAGTTTCATTTTAAAGTTATCCCAGAAGGCTGTCTTGACAAAACCTGAGTCCTATGTCTATGTTATCCAGAAAAAACGAGCGTCTCACTGGCTTAGTGCCAACAAGACAAAGAAATAAATGAAGTCATGTGGACTGCACTGCTGCTGCACTTCCTGTTCAGACCAAAGGAATATTAAAGCATTTTGAAAATGTTCTACATGTAAAATGTTATGTTGTT
>NW_015150511.1:1492483-1494551 GCF_000732505.1 Cyprinodon variegatus
TTTACTCTAAATAGACTTTAGGCAAAGTAAAGATACTTTTACTCAATTACAATTTTTAAGTACTCTTTCCACCTCTGAAGGTTAAATCTACTGTAGCATCTACAGCATAGAATGCAATTCTAGACCCTGTTTTCCTACCAGACGACTCAAAGCTCCTTGAGCTGACCAGCTGTACATCACTAAACACTATATTGCAATTTGAGGTTTCCATTATATGGACAGAGCAGCTATATTGATTGAAAAATTGTATAAATCAATTCCTGTTCTCAACCAAGCAGAGACTGAAACTAGAAAGCTGCATAAAGTCGCCAAAGCTGACATTTTTTAAACAGCACCTCCATGCATGTGATAAAAAAAAATAAATGTCTTCCTCAGATCTGAATCACTTCCAGTTTGTCTTAAGAGCAGGTTGCATGAAGTGAGATCTCTGAGGAGATGCAGGTCAGCTCTGTAACCGCTGAGTCATTCTGGGCTCAGAAGCTGATATACACCAGAGGCTCCTGCTGTCATTAGTTCTGATTGCTCCTCCAGTTGTCTCGTTATTTCTGGAGGATCGGGTAATAAATTATGACTAATATGAAGACGTTCGTTCTGTCATCAACACTGCTGCTGATAAACCACCAGCTGTTTGTTTGCCATCCATGGTGAATGTGTCCCTCCTGACTGTACATAGAGAACCTAAAGGAAAGTTTTTACGCTGCTTTGCATTTTATCTCATGTTTACAGAGAGATCATTAACAGCAGTGTAATTCGTACTAGTAAAGATTGAAAAGGATTCTAAACCATCCATCCCATCATGCTTTATCCCAGCTGGGGTCACAAGGGGTGCTGGTGTCTATCTAGTCAAGGGGCGAGAGGCGGGATACACTCTGGACAGGTCGGATTTTAAACCTTTTTACCAAATGTAACCTTTTAATGAGCCCCTTTTATTAGACTTAGACTATTTTAATTGTAATTTTGTACACATGGGGTGTATACAAGACAAAATTTTGTTCAGGACATTGTTAAAAAACTATCCGCTGGACTTTGTTTTGAAGTTTGAAGACCTTTCGCTTCCCTTCCAGGAAGCTTTTTCAATTCAAAATGTCAGAAATAGCGTTGAGTTCGTGGCTTTATAGAGCAGAACAAAACAAATCCTTGTTATTGTTTAGAAAACATGCAAACTGTACCGGATGAACGGGTCCACCCCTTTGGAATGGGGGTCGTTTAGATTCTTTGTTAGCTTACAATGCTCCATACCTGTCTATGTCTCTGGAAAGGGGTTATTAAAGGTAATTTTTTATTTTATTTTTTGAATAGGGACAATGCACATTAATGAACATCATTATAAAAACAAATGTAAATATGCCGGATTTTAGCTACAAAGCTAGTTTTAATCCGTAGTCCCTAGGCAGGCAAATACATAAGAAAGAACATATAACATACAATATAATATAATATAATCACTAGGAAATGTTAAGAGTTTAGTGGTTTTCATCCATAGTTTGAGTTGAGCTCTAAAGCTGATGAGTGTAGGGCTCTCCCGTATGTGCAGAGGAAGACTGTTCCAGATGTTAGTGGCTCTCGCATAGAGAGAGTTCTGACCAAACGTTGTTCTTCTTTGAGGGACCCCACAGTCTCCTCTGGAGGAGGCCCTGGTTCTCAGGCCACTTGAAGTCTTAAGTTTGAACAGATTAGACACAGGAGGCGGGGCTAGTCCATGTAGCGCTTTATAAATGAAGCATACATACTTAAAATTTATAAAAATTTTCAAAATTTAAAAGATTGTACTTGTTTAAAATATTACATACATGGAAATAATTAGGTTTTTGGTCAAACACTTTAAGAGATTTTTTGTACAGTGATTCAATTAATTTTGAAATGCTAACTGTGGTGAGAGACCAACTTGTGATGCAGTATTCAATGTGAGATAAAATCATTGAGTGGAGAACAATTCTAGCAGCACCAGGTGTTAAAAAAGACCTGATTTGTTTAAAATGTTTAAAGGAATAGTACACCCAAAACATGATTAGCCTTCATTTTCTACTCACCCCCATGCTGAACAACACTCTGGAGTACTTTTTTGATA
>NW_015150511.1:1495331-1496522 GCF_000732505.1 Cyprinodon variegatus
TTTTAATTGACTGGTGACCTGCAACTCTGCATTGATACACAGTATTCCACTTTTTAATTATAAACTTCTCTGTTTGTCTTGTAAGAAATCTGGAGAAGATGCTTTGAATATTATAGGGATTTTTTCTGTGACGAAACGAACTAGCAAGAGTCAGCACTGAAGCTGATCTTTACAATCTATCTCTTAAAGCTGGAAGTTATCTCCCTCCACTTTATGTCATCCTCCTTCCCTGCCCATGCTCTCTTTGATATGAAACCATCCATCTCTGTCTCATAAATGCAAAGAAATATCTTCTCATCTCAAAATTACACTTTCATGTCGTCTGAATGCACACAGTGCTGGCTGTCCCCTTACCCCCCCCGCACCTATTTGCATGCATTCGCACACAGAAGCGTCATTATTCAAATACCAGCGAGTTGCCTCCTTTCATGCAATGCTTGCCTTCTTCCTGCAAAAAAAAAAAAAAAGATTAGATCTAGCCTTGCGCCATTTCCCAGGTGGTATTTTCAGCCTCTCCTGTGTGGACCACCTGATGCTCTGGATTTTATGAAATGCTCGCTGCTGTGTGTTTGTGTTTGCCTGAGTGTATTGGTCAGCTGTTACCTGACCTACAGATGTGGATTTTCTTTACATGTTTGGACATTGACAGCTGACCCAAGAGTGATGAAAACCTGTACCGTTGAGCGGACACACACTTCCCTTCCTCTCACCTTATGGTTGTCAAATTCAGACTTCTTTCTATTTAACTGACTCTAGTATTTATCTTTGATTTAGAGAATATCCTGTTTGTTGTGCTGCTCCACTGTGTGAGAAATAACACACTGTTGTGGTACGACGGTCTGCTGAAGAGGATGCTGATGGTTCCCACTGATCTCACAGTTTGTAGCAGCTTATTATGCAGTTCCATTTTTCTCTTTTCAGTTGAAAAGTATTTTTAAGTCTTCAATCTTTTTTTGTTTTGCAGTTTTCAAATAATTCTTCAGTTTAAAATAAAGCATTTTTGAATAACCTCCATAGACCCTATTTTGTCTTAAGAAAATCTTAAAACTCTGCATGATGAAACTCAAACATACAGTTCCAGTCAAAAGCCAGCCGAAAGGCAGCAAAATCACCTCCAACTTCCAGCCACTGGCCTTCTCCTGTAGCCTCGTGAGACCATCCTGATCTCGCGAGCTTTCAAGGTTTCACTAG
>NW_015150511.1:1497018-1501251 GCF_000732505.1 Cyprinodon variegatus
CTTCAACGGAAGGTTTCCAGATGGATATGCAGAGCAAATCCATCTGGCGGAGTCAGGTTACTTCTCCTGGGCGTGCATATTTTTGTTTAAAAAGGAATTGTAGGGGACCAGCCAAGGGCACATCAAGGAAAGTGGGGAAATTTTGAATGGGTACTACTATATCTATTTCACACAAAGCTGTACAGTTCTAGCCATTCAAGATTTCCCTACTTTCCTTGATGGACCCTTGGCTGGTCCTCTACAATTCCTTTTTAAACTCACATCTTTGTACTAAAATATATGTAAACATTAAGATTTAAAGAGAAGCATCATCTCCTGGTCAGACCCTGTAATTCAGTGAAAGCATGGAGTCAGATTACACAAAGTGCACACCCAGGAGAGGGCCAGTGGCTAGAAGTTGGAGGGGATTTTGCTGGGAGTTGGAGGGAAGTAGGCTGCCATTTGGCTGGCGTTTTAAGGCCCATTTTGAATGTCTACTGCTGTACAGTAGCAGCCGTTCAAAATGTCCTCACTTTCCTTAATGGGCCCTTGGCTGGTCCCCTACAATTCCTTTTTTAAAGATCAGTCTTCGTACCAAAATATTCTTTCTGTCTTGTTTTTTGGACATTAAGATCTAAAGAGAAGCGTCATCTCCTGGTCAGACCCTGTAATTGAGTGAAAGGGTGGAGTCAGAGTAAAATTACTACGCAAGAGGGGGTCACTGCAGTGGCTGGAAGTTGGCTGCCATTCGGCTGAGGTTTGGCTGGGAGGTTTCTATGGTTATCTACCGTATATATAATCATTCATATTCGATAATTTAGATTTTGGGATACTGTACATCAACCATTAGAAACTAGAGAACTACATCTCATGTGAAGGTGAAGACAAGTTTACTCCTCCAGGTCCTCATTTTGACGCAGGCTTTTATTTTGATGTAGCTAATGCATTTTGTCTATAAAAATATCTAATTTATTTTTACTTTTAAACTTGTTTTTGTTTTCCTCTATCCTCACGAGCTGCTGATGCTGCATGATGAAACATGGAGGTGCAGTTAACAGAGCCGTGCAGGGATGAAAACCATCGTCCTTTGGCACTGTTAAAAGCAGCTGTCTTTTGAAGTAAAAGAAAGTGGATTATTACATGTAAAAGGGTTGAGGCATTAATCTTTCCTACAAAGTCTGAACAGCATGATGCAAAACACTCACTGTATTTATGTCCTGTTCTTAGGCTGCATCAACATGAAGCCAAACGAGGTTTCTGCAAAGAAAAAGCTGAGAGGGATCCACAAATAGTTGAACATATTGGCCTAAATATGTTGTCATTTTTCTATTAACTTATTAATTATATATATATATAATATATGGATGTTTGCCTCAGTTTGCATTAAATCTACAAGAACTCATCTCTGCTTTTCGGTCCTCATGCAACCTCACCCTCCTTGTTGACACTTCAAGTTATATATCGTTTAATATATTTTTTACTCATGGAGGTCACAATTTCTTTTACCTGTTCACTACATGCTGGGTTGATGACTCAGTTCAGTCTGGCTGGAACATGCAGAGTGAACACATGGAGGCTAAGATTTAATTTTTTTATTGTATTAAATTTGATGTAAATATAGACAATATCACACTGCATTGTTTCTCAGTTTTCATAGGCCATATGAGATATTAATAATATCTAATATATGAAATATTATTTGAAACAAACAAATGTGATCGGCTTGTGATCTCGGCTACTGTTTACTATTTTATCTAGAGCTAACGCATTTAGAAGAAGCTAATGTGAAATCAAAACTGACACTAATGAAAGACTGTTTAAAGTGACATTGAGGTATCTTACAGCATTTTTAACTCATAATTTTAATATATGAGGAAAAAAAGTTTTGTTCGTGATGCTAACCGCTAAGAGCCTCCGTCAGAAATCTTGTTTGGCATTTCTCCAAACGCTCTCCCCTCTAGGCAATCCTCATCTTCATAACCTCCTGTTATTTCTACTTTCTCTTCAATTTTAACCCCATGGAGGTTAGCGTGAAAAGGTTTGATTGCTGTTTTGGCTGGATGAGGCTAGCACTACAGGACATGGTAGGCCTATGTGTAATTTACCTAGAATGCATTGAGGTGTCAACATGGATATGCCCATGTGACAATATTGTATTTATATTAATTAAAAATTAATAGCTTACAGTATTTTTACAGTTTACATGGATATTTTCGCAGAAAAGCCTATCATTACAATTAATAGTGGATCCCTTTAATGGTTGAGTTGACACGGAATGACAAACCCACAAATCATGGCCGAAGTGTGGGTTTTAGGGGTGCTGCAGCACCCCCTAGTGACAAGAGTGAGATTTTAAAAAAATGTATTAAAAATAGTTTGCACAATTTAATAATTTCTTACGAATATTTTGGGAAATGATTTTGACTTCTTTTATTTTACAATTATGTGTGTTTGGATTTTAATTCAATTATTTTGAGGCCTAATCAACACAAGCAGCAGACTAGTACATTTACATAGTCTAATGACAGAAACGAGGAGGAAATGTGGCACAGAAACGCATTTCGGACTTGTCCGCTTATGAAAGACATTTATCTCATCAACGTAACCAGAGTATTTAGTCTGTTATTTTGATCTTGTGCTCTTTGTGTAATGGAAGTGGAGAAAAGTTCAATAACGTTTAAATAGTATAATAATCTAATTATTTCCTTGTGGTTTGTGTAAAATGATTTTTGAGTTCATAGAGTCACGTGTGACATAAACACAGTAAGGTTCATGCCAGCTCACTAAACCTATGTGTTAATACAGTAGTGTTATAGTGACGTTGAATTATTAGCCCATATATTCACCTGAGAACTGATTATGTCTGTGTTATAGACCCTGGTTTTGTGCACTGAAGTGTATATGACAATAACATAGGGAATATCAATCTATTTAATTGTTTATTGTATTTTAAATAGGCCTATGCCCAGTAAGTCGGTGGCATAATAGAAAGTACTTTTGGTTCGGTGATTTCATTATTTATTGGAGCGCTGATGCTACATATTATGCTTCTGCTACAGATAAGGCAGTGGCAGTAGGTGAATTCAATAACTTCTGAAACAGAACAGCAACACAAAAGTCCACCAATGGATTTGTTTGTATGGGAACATGCATGTTGATGGTGGTGAGGGCTGGTTATGTGTAAAGGTAAAAAGTATATTTTAACTTTAGAGGTTTGGCTGGAAATGTTTTTCAACCTTTCCTACCTCCACTGTTTGATTCCTCGTTGTCCACTTTTTTCTCTACCTTCCAAGTAATGTTGGAAAGAACACAAGGTTCAGTTCATAGAGGGGCAAAGACCATATTTAACAGCAAAAAGGACTTCAGCTTGATGTGAAAAAAACTGGATTCTCTGTTTTACTGGGCTAATTTCACCAGAATCCTTCCTCTCCTTTCCCACTCCTGGGTTTATGGACAGGAAGGTGTCCATTAAGATCCAGAGGTCAATAGATCTAGGTTGGAAGCGGCTGTCTGTGAGCAGGGCGATGGCTGGGATGGATGTTGAGGTCTCTCAAGGCTGATACTAATGGTCCATTTTTATGTGTGGCTTGAGAGCAAATATTTCATGGCAGCAGTTCACTAAACGTTATCTTTTCTATGGCGTAAGCAGAAAAAGACTGTCTTCTTGCTGAGTCATAACCTCCCACCTCAGGATGGTCAAAAGCCACTGCTAAAGCAACTGCATGCTTCTACTGGACGTCTCAGGGGATCTTTTTTCAATGTGTGAACAGAAGCATTTAAACGTTTTAGATTGTAAGGCTTTCTTATGGGAAACTCTTAGATACGGAAGAGGATTAGGGCCACTGAAAAAAAAAAGTTAACTAATTTTTACCTCTTATTTTAGTTTAACGTGTTAAAAAAAAAGTCAGAATTCTGACTTTTTTCCCAGAATTCTGAAATTTTATTTCAGTTTAACATGGTAAAAAAAAGTCGTAATTCTGACTTTTTTTCTCAGAATTCTGACTTTAATCTCAGAATTCTGACTTTTTTCCCAGAATTCTCAGAATTCTGAAATTTTATTTCATTTTAACATACCGTATTTTCACGACTATAAGGCGCACTTAAACGTCTTTTTTTTCCCTCAAAATGTGCGGTGCGCCCTATGGTGCGGTGCGCCCTATGGTGCGGTGCGCCCTATGTGTGTTGTAACTGCGACTTTTGAGACCACCTCATTGAGGAGATGATGAAAGAGTGGCTGAATGTAAGGAGACCAGG
>NW_015150511.1:1501666-1505055 GCF_000732505.1 Cyprinodon variegatus
TTCTGAGATTAAAGTCAGAATTCTGAGAAAAAAGTCAGAATTTAATGCAGCCCAAAACTGGGAACGTCTGTGCTTCAGAAATACATGTTTTTTTTTTTTATTACAATTGTATTGCTAGTGAATTGAAATATCCAGCCCCATTTAAAAGCTTTTGTCTAATCAGAATCTTGTTCTTAAATGGAACGCGGCTGCACAGGGTTTTATTCCGTTTGTCTTGCAGAACTGTAGTGAAAAATGTTGGATGCAGCTCGTTGTGTCGGGTTTAGATGTTGCTCCCCTGGTTTTGGTCCTTCTAATCCCTCATCTTTACAGCCCAGCTCTGCTGCATTCAGCTCGGCTGTCCGTATGCCGTATTGCTTGGCACCGGCCATGCTTCGCTCCCTTTGAGTCGGTGCAGTGCCATTGCTATCACCGGCTGCCAGGGGCAACGGGCCGGCTCCATGGGACTGGAATGCAGCCGTGTGTGTGTGTGTGGGTGGGTGTGTGTGTGTGTGTGTGGGTGGTTGGATGGCAGGCAATCTGTTGCTTGTTTACACGCTATATGCCAGTCTTTGGGTGCTGTAAATCTCTATCTATGTCTGTCCATGATCATCTTCTTGGAGCCTGGATTAAATCTGCTTTTCTCTTTGGGTTCCTGCTCTTGCTTTGCTATATGTGGCTCCTGCTATAAATCACAATGTGTCACAGTGTAGCTGCTTTCCACAGGCTCTCCTGTTGAATAAATGCTGGGTCACTCCCAACCGCCTCTTTGTCAAAACTTTGCGAGTATGCAAAAGCGAAAACAGAATCGATCCGGGTAATGGAAGGCTTGAGGCTCCTATCATTGTGGTGATGTCACAGGATGACACACAGACCTGAAGACGATCTTTTTTCCTCCAGGCTGTCTGGAGACACCACCCATCTTATCGATCTATCACTTAGGTGACACTTCACCCACCATCGATCACTCCACCTCGAATCTTCCCAATGACCCAAAAAAAAAAAAACAGCTTAAATGAAGGCAGAGAGGAGATCCAGCTTTTGATCCAGGTGGCTTAATCTTCCCTTTCTTCTTTAACAAGCACTCCTCACGGGTCACAGAGAGGCCAAGGCTGTTATCATGGAACAGCCTGCTTTGCTTATAGATCAGCGTCTCTCAAAACAGCAGCTCCAACTAAAAGTCCTTTGCTTTTCATCCCATTGGGCCGAGTAGCTCTAAAAGCCTCCTCTGCTGTGTTTATTAATCTTTCGGCTGCTGACTCCTTCCTTCCCCTTTTTTAGCATCAGTGGTTAGACGCCCCCCCCCCTTTCTGCTGCCACCAAAAATGCAATCTGATCTTTTTCTTTATGAAACGAAACAACCAAGATTTCAGATGTTAGAACGGATCCTCATTAGAATGAGCACTTCATACTTTAGTATGAAGGAAATTTTGTTCCATTCTTGTTAAAACCAAAGAAACACTTTTGGCAATAGAAATGTGAGAAAAATGAAGTACAGAACTGAAATTTGAAAAGCGTCTAAAGGTTTTTGTGTTTGCTTGGATTACATTTTGTTTTTCCTTTTTGTCAATTATTTTCATTTTGAAAAAAATATATAAAATTCGAAAAATTCTAATCTAAAACATTTAAACCATTTTTTTTATTAAGAGGTTTTTCCAATTTCAATTTTAGGATTCCATTTTGTTTTTAAAATTTTTATTTACAAATAATTGCTTTGCTTTGAACAATACTAGAACAAAATTTACTTCAGTAAAAAAGTCAAATTTTTGAACTCACAAACCGCTGATAAGGTGATTAAAGATAAAGTTCGGTCATTTTCAGAATTCAAACTTCTGAAAGTACTTTAAATATGAAGTTATTACATACTGTTCAATAAGGAATTTTCATGTGAATGTGCTTTACTGGAGGCATCCATGTTTGTCAAAGAACACTACTGCCACCTACTGGTTAGTGACGTCACAGTGCGGTATCGGCTGTTGATCAAGTCCCAGTGCTGTATCTGGTGTATATTATCTATTATCCAAGTCATCTTGAAAACATTCTCCTTCCAAATGTTGGCTACATATTACGTGTTTTTTAGTCTCCTGCTGGCAGAAAGCGCAGCTGCGTGGCGCTTCCACCACCGGTAGAACCGGGGGGTATTTCTTCGGGGTCATCGAATTTGGCGGCCGTGAAGATGAGGCGGCTTGAAGAGTCCAGCTATAGACTCGAACAGGTGGAGCCTTCTCTGGCTGTCACCGCCTCTCACTCAGCGTCAGCTCTGTCTCCTAGCAACCGTAACAGTTCACTGCACAGATATTGGGATCTGAGCTCAAATGTCAGCCAAACCCATTTACACAGGGACAGATTAAACCTTTCAATAAACCAAACATTACCTGCTACATATCTATCTATCTGTCTGTCTGTCTGTCTGTCTATAGATATATATCTATATATATAGATATATATAGATATATATCTATATATACATACATGCAAACTTGAGTCATGGAACTGTGCTTACAGCTCCTTATTTCATGTAAACTAATATCTTGTGTACATGATACTTGTTGATGGCATTAATTAATGCTATTATTTCTAATAGCATTAAAAGAGCATTAAATTAGAGTTTCTCATTCGTGTATAAACCCTTAATTTAATATGACATATTTAAAAAAAACAAAATCCCCATCATCATCGAGCAGATGTTCAGTTTCTGCCTAAATATTTTCTTTCTGTTGTGGATTTTTGTAACAGGAATAACTAGGATCAAACATAGTTTGTATGAACTCTGTTTGTTCTCTGCTTCCAAACTCATCATCTCTTCATCCATTCCTGCAATAAGAATTTTCTTTTAAAGTTGTGAGATTCGCTCTAAAATCTCACAACATCTTCCTGGTCTGTTGCAGCACCAATAGTCTGCATCCAATGATTTAATTAATTGCTTTTAGTTTTTGGGAATATATACGAACTATGCTCTAATTTCTAGTAACCGATCTGTTTTTACTATAATTTAATTTGACAAAAAGGTTTTTTTTTCCTGTTTGGTGCGATTGCAATTGCGGGTCTTGATCTGGATGGACCGGAGCAGAGCAAAAAAGATCTCAGCTCCGTATTTTGACGGTGAGGGACGGAGAAGACGTACGTGGACAGAGACGGATGTGGAACAGCTCTCATTGATTTACATAACAGACAAGTACTCCGCCCGACGTACGTGAGCGGATCGTTGCGTTGACGGAGTATGTGGAATCTGGGGGTAAAGGAGGACAAATACACATCCGGCTGGATGCGGTGCCGGACACCGGACAGTGCAATGAAAATCCGGACTGTCCGCCCTAAAGCCGGACATCTGGCCACGGTCGTGTTGCTGTTAGCATAAACAAAACGTGTTGCACAATGCTTGCACGCTGTTGCACTTTTATCCACAACTT
>NW_015150511.1:1509145-1511947 GCF_000732505.1 Cyprinodon variegatus
ATAGTTATTAAAAATAAAAAAAAATATTAGAAAACAGCAAAGTTTCTCTCATAACCATTTTTGTCATTAAAATGTTTCTTGTTTGCTTTTTTTATTTATTTGATTTATTTATTTCATTTTTTGTATGTCTATATCTATCTTTTTTTTTTTCGTAAAAATAATGGATCGAAATTCACTCCATACAGATAGTCCTCTTTTTGACCAGATATTCAATTCCTCTTTGTAGTTTTTGCACCATATTACTGACAGACAGCAGCAAAAAGCCAAATAAGAAGGAGCAGTAAAGTAAACTCTGAGCCCTGCTGCTATCCTCATCAATGCCATTTTGCTAATAGCTAAACAAAGCACCAATAATTAGCAGATTGTTTGCTTAGGATTGTTAGTGACACATGCTGACTGAATCCCACCAGTTGCTCCTGATTATCATCCCTACAAGGCAGGAAAAAATCTCTCCCGTGTTTGAGGGGATTTCAGTCGCATAAACTCCGACTGAAAGGATTACACATTTTCTTTACTCTGTTAGATTCGGTCAATATATTCACAAGTAGAGGCTCATGTCCACATGTTTACATGGAGGGTTGAAATATTTTTGTGCAACAGGGTGAAAAAAATACGGCGCTTTTAACAGTTTTGATCCATGATTGGCTCTGTTATCCCATTAGCGTTGACAGCAGTCTGCATAGTCTGTTTTAACAGGCCTATATTCTGCTAAATTACAAAATGGTATTTTGCATGACTCTTCTTTCTGAGCAGCAGCCCCTCCCTGTCCTGATTAAACATATGGCCTTGACAGATCCAACTGCCATTACTCGCTTTCTCAGGAGTATTTGCCACCTTTATGGCAAATAAATGGAATTTGTGATTTTTATTTTGCAAACTTGTGGCTTTGCTCCTTGTATTTGTAAACTTATATGTTTGCCGACACACGTTTGCTACAGTATAGATGACGACAACTGTATATCCTTACTTTCTTCACGTTTATTGACTATCATTTACAAATTCAGACACCTTTCCATACATTTTTATTCGCTGTTATTTTACCCCATGGTATGCTGACAGACGATATCTGCACACCTATGTTTTAGATTAAAATACTTTCTCTAAAATGCAATCAGAATGAAAGAATCCAGCAAAGCTGAAAACCAGCAACAGGAAGAGGTAAGATGATACCCTAGAGGTGCTAACATCAAACAATATCGTCTCAAAGTTACAAAAAAGTGACCACCTTCCTTACTGTGAAATCGTGTTAGGGTTTAGGGTTTAGGGCTTTAGGGTTTACAAAGACAGGAAAAGGAAACGGGTGCGGAAGGCAATGATTAAAAGGGAAGTAAAAAAGGGTGAGAGACGTGAGAAGTTTAACAAAATTTCAAATTATAGGCAAACATACATTTATTTTTCATACTTTTAAAGAACACTTAAACCTCCAGCCACTAGTTGGCAGCATACAGCCTGAGAGCCTATTATTTAGCTGCTCCAGACCTGCTTCTGCAAAGAAACAACTCATGAGGTTTTATCCAGAGCTTTATCATTATAAAAATTGCTAAATATAATCCTTTTTTTCTTTATTGGGATAAATCGGGATTAATTTTATCATGACATGAATTGTGATACGTAGCGTATCGCCAAATTCTTGCAAAATCACACCCCTGTAATGTCTTTTTTTCCACAGGTGATCATCCGGTTACAGGAGGGACTTCTGCATCCACTGTAAAATAACTAGATTAATTAAGACCACTGGTTGACCACTACAGTTTTTTTTAAAAACCAGTACCAACACCAATTAGCCAAACTGATCCCTGATATGTGCTGCCGAGATTTTTTTAACCAATTCTTGAAGCTGATTTTGTTTTCCTTCCTCCATTTTTATGTTAAAAAAATAAAACATGATAACAAATGTTACACAAGTCTTAATTTGAACTTAATTTGAAAAGAAACATTTATTCATTAATCAAACAAAGCATTGACAATGTAAGTGAAGGGAATGACAAAGCTTGTGCTTTGCTTGATCTCGAGGCATTGCTGCTGAATGCACTAATATGTAGACGTGCAAATCAGCGGATACAAAAAAAAAAGCTAATATCAGCCAAAAATATCAGCCGGCCAAAGCATCAGTCTGTTTCTACTAAGGACTATTAAGTTGATTGAAGTTAATGAAGTACATTCTGTTGTGATAATCGGACACACACATATTTTTTTTATCTAAAATTATTTATTGGGGCTGAGCTTTGACTCAGGACAGAGGATGATGCTAATGCCAGATCAACCTTATAGTAGCTGAGTCAAACATTCGTAGCGTATGTCAGAAAGTAGAACCCAGAATTCAGGCAAGACAGATAGTGAGTTACTTAAAAAGCATTTATTCAAACAGTGATGGATCAATTCTGGTAGCAGCGGCTGCAGCAAGAGAGAGAGAGAAACACAGGTTAGTGACTGCGATAATCTGATGGAGGAGGATTATGAACATGTGAGCCACTAACCTGGTTTGACAGCTGAGTCTGTGCCTAGAAAACGAGGATGAGTCCAGCCAGTAGACTAAGGGGACCCAGCGGACACTGCCAGCGAGTTCCAGTTGCAGAAGCCTAGAAGGCTGCAGAACTCACAGAAGATCAGGTCTGAGCTGATGAAGGAAGACAAGATAATCCACAGGGCAAAGTCAAGAAGCAGTTCCAGGTTTAGTCCACAGAAGAATCCGACAGGAGTCTGAAGACGGGCAGGAAAATTATTCAGACAGGGGCAGGCATAGCCTCGTGAGACCATCCTGATCTCGCGAGCTTTCAAGGTTTCACTAGCTAACCAGTCTGG
>NW_015150511.1:1512354-1514461 GCF_000732505.1 Cyprinodon variegatus
CATCTGGCGGAGTCACGTTAGGGCAGGCAGGCTCAAAGGTCCAAATACAGAAACAGATCAGAATCAGACAATCAGAATTCATTATAGTAACACGAGAGAACCCATAACAACGAAGGCTCAAGAATAATCTCGCACCGATGGCTGGGAAACAGGCAGGTTAAATAGGAAATTGGAACAGGGCGATCTGATGAGTGATGTGGAACAGGGCAGAGCCAGACAGGTGAATGATATGAGCAATCAAACTAGCACCAAAATCATAACAGCATAGAGTTGTTGTTCTTCCTTCCTAACTTCTTCTTCAGAAGAAAAAAAAACCTGATGCCACAGAGAGTAGAAAACGTACCATACAGTGAACAATATACTGTTTCATGATGTAGTATAACTTTTTAACTGTTTTGTATAGATGCATTCAGAAGGACTGAAGAGTAAAGAGTCCCTAATTCATTTCCCATTATTTAAGTATTGCTAGAATAGGGAGCTAAGTTTAGCCAAATTCAGGGCTGTCGATGTTATTTGTGGTGTCGTAAGTCAAAGTATCGTCACATCTGTGTGCTGATTGTTTGGACCTGGCTGAGTTAAGTCCAGGGATCTGTGATCCCAATCAACAATTTTAAAGCTAACACACCCTGATCAACATCATCAAACTTATTCCTGCTCTGGATATCATTGTATTCCCATAAATATAGATCTTTATTTATCCTGTTTATATATCAGACCTAAAGTGGGAATTGTTTCTCAAGGTAAGTGTAGCATTGCACCTTTCTACCTTTGTTTCATCTCTTCCTCTTTCCTCACCTTAAGGCGTTAACTCTAGTAAAAGAGTAATAATTAACTTTCTTCTCACTGGAAAATCTCACAGATGGAAGTGGAGTCAAAGTGTAGATATGTTCTTCACCTGTTTAGATAAAGCTGTGCCCATCCTGCCATGGTGATGTTGCTGACGTGATGAGGCTGGTGAGGATGTCTGGGGAGTGGCTGTTGTGCTGTTGGTTTAAATGCTGCAGTGGTCCCCCGGGGTGGGGGGTGGGGGGGGTGTTCACATTCAGAGTGTCTTTCTGGGCCGGCTGGGATAAGCAGTTTTGTTATTGGATGACTAAAAATAAAAACCTCTGACCTTGACTGGCCACTGATGGCCGAGGGGGGGAGTGAGATGTTGTTGATGTGTGTGTAGGTGTTGTGTTCTTCAGTGTGTGTTTCACAGGGAGGCAGAGATTCAGGGGAAGTGAGACAGGAGTTTTGTCAGTGTAAAGATTGGCTGTGGCACCAGGACAAAAGATTATGAGGGAACGACTCGCTAAAAGGACAATATGGAAATAAGAAAACAGCTTATAGGTTTTAGACATTATTAAAATAAGAAACTGTCTGTGTTAGCCGCCTAAACTAATCAGGCCAAATCTGTAATCAGATTTACTCTTCAATGTTCTCTTCCACTGACATCAAATCTCACGTTAGGGATGTTTTTTTTTGTTTTTTTATGTTGTTAATTTCACGTTTAAACAAAGACTGATACAGTTAAGCTACTGCTTAACGATATTGGTCTTCTCATGTATCATCTATTAGGGCTGCAACCAATGATTATTTAGCAAATTGATTAACCTTCAATTTTTCAATTGATAATTGGATGGCCAAAGGTTCTTAAATTTAAAAATAAAGGTTCCTTAATTATTTTTTTTTTTTTTAGAAAATTAAACCGGTTGAAACAAAAACTTTTCCACTTGAGGAGTTCTGGATAGGGCATATTGACAGATGAAAATGTTTTTTTTTTATATCAAATACATATATATATATATATATATATATATATATATATATATATATATATATATATATATATATATATATATGGCGGGAGGCCATTCTTTTGTCCAAAAAAAAAACTATAAAAATATTCACAGCAAGTTCAAAATGACTTCAAGCGGCCCTACACACAGGAGCGGAGGATGTACACTGCAAAAACGATGTAGAAATAAGTCAAAATTTCTTAAATTAAGTGCATTTAACCTTAATTTCGGAAGGTAAACAAGATGATCTGCCAATAAAATGAGTATTTTTACTCTTAATAATTAGATAATATATGCTTGAAATAAGACAATGGAATTGTTTTTTC
>NW_015150511.1:1516719-1518656 GCF_000732505.1 Cyprinodon variegatus
AAATACCCTTATAAATGATCATATACCAGTGAGTGAGTCTACGAGTCTCTAATGCTGGCCAGCTCACATGTATGTAAAGTTCATTATTTCATGCAAAGTTCATAAGTTTATTAATTTTGGCTGCAAAATCGGATATCTGATTTTTTATTTTTTTTTTCTTACCAAATCTGAACAATGGATTTCATTTTATTTATTTTTTTGCACTTAAAACTTTCATAATAAAACTTAATAACTGGCTTTGAAATCAGTCATCACAGTCATCAGTCATTAAAAATTGGCTTAATGGATAAAATCAACTGATCTCTCAGCCCTGCTATTAGTTTATAGAATTTGATCCTTTGTTTTTCCTAACAAAGTAAACATTTTTGTGATGGCAATTTAAATAAAATGTGCTCCAGAAATGAAACTTCGAAAAAAAAAAATATCAATAAAAAAAATGTTTAGAGTAACTTTACTGTATTTTTTTTATTATTATTATTTTCTTTCATTTTTTGTTGTTTAAAATTTATTTTTTTCTCAAAAATTTTAAATTTCTCTATTTTCAGAACGGGTATAATGAATTTCTTTATTTTATTTTTAAAATTTTCTTTATTTCAACCCCAAACACTGCTGTTCACCAATACGAATATCGGTGCTAGCATCAATACAGACTTAATAATTTTATTCATTTATGTTTTCAGATTTTGTCAAAAACTTTTTGACAGATTTTATATTTTCACATTTCACAACATTAGATTGATGTATAGCAGTTGAATTATTTAAAAAATGTGGCTTATAGATCAGATTTTCTACACTTCTGGGGACAAACTTTTTAAAAAAAAACTTAAAAAAATGAGATTCAAAGGATAAAATATGAAGAGAAATTTTTATTTTTTTCTTAAAACCTTTTTTAAGTAAAATGTTTTTCAAGATTTTATGTGTCGATTTAATGAGTTTTCCCTCAAAATTCACTTAACAAAATACGTTCTTTGCTTGCAACAATAATGGAGCAAATTTCACTCCATATTAAGCCTAAAAGCGAAAGTTTAGAATTATTTGAAAAGGAATTTCCACACAGTTTGTCCTTACAATCCAACTGGTTTTCCATGCTTTTCCACTTCTTGCTCCCAGTCTTCTGACCAAACAGCCAAAATGTGCTGAAGCTAATATTTTTTCACCAGCATGGAAAAATCAGCCGGAATAATTGGCCAAGTGGAAAAGTTGATGTAAAAGCTCATCTAGATGGCAGCACTACTTTTAAATAAAAAGATTATTTTAAAAGATTGTCTGGTTGAAAATTTAGGAAACATAATTTGTGGTCTATAATAAAGAGGACCAATAGAGAAACAAACATGGACGCTTAGCATAAAATATATATATATATTTAATAATATATTTTCTTCCTCTTCATCACTTCTTTGAAAAAAGGATTTTGTTTAACTGATTTACAAAAAAATTTATGAAAAATTCAGGATCTTCAGTGACTGATGAAAGCACTCGCTCTAAAAAGTGCTGCCACTACAAAAGAGGAGCCTTCATTTCATCTCAGGGTAACACCATCACTCTCCTCCTCACACAGGCTGCCTTTTACTCCACACACAGGAAGGCATCTAACAGTTTCCTCTAGTCAGTGTGTGATCTCCAAAAAAGAGCTCCACGGTCGAGTCGCTGCGTTTTTGGTTCCTGACAGCTGCACATTGAGTTGTTTTCTGCTGAGCTTTTAGGAAATACTTTCCAGCATGTTGGTTTGTGTGGGCCTGAGCAGGTCTGCATTAGTCCGCGCCGCATGTGGTCGACAGCTTGCATTCTCCGACGGGATGTGGCATTTCCCGCTGAGATATCTGTTTAAAGAAAATGTGTCTTAAATGGGTAAATTTGCAACAAGTAAAATCCAGAAGAAGCTTATGACACTGAGATGTAGCCGGGTCAGGTTTGTAGGAGGCATATTGGTCTGGAAA
>NW_015150511.1:1520528-1528915 GCF_000732505.1 Cyprinodon variegatus
ACGTTTAAGTGCGCCTTATAGTCGTGAAAATACGGTATCTCAGTAAATACGTTATTAACCTTTAACACATTATAGTTTATTATGCTTACTATTTTTGGGGAGGGAAAGACGTAATATAGGTCTTTTTTTCCAAAGTAAAATGGAGGCCGACCCAGATGTATATCTGCAGATAGGCACCAGCACCCCTTGCGACCCCAGCAAGGATAAAGTGTGACAGAAAATGGATGGATGATTGGATATTGTGTTGCAGCTCAACAAAAATGGGAATTAAAACTGCTCTTAAAGCCTCGTGTAGAGCAGTATAAATTGTCCCCCATAAAGGAGGACAAATAGCTGTCCAGCTGGATGCTGCGTCAGACGCTGGACAGTGCAATGGAAATCCGGACTGTTCGACCTAAAGCTGGACACCTGCTCTTCCTAGTGTTCACCCTAAATAAAAGCCTCTTCAGGTGGGATTCTTTTCTTTAGCTGGAAGCACTGAAGCTGGTCAGAGGTAATGCCTGGCTGGATGGAGATGAATACATAGCAATACTGAAGGACAAAAAGGTTGAAAAAGCATGAACAGACCTACATTTGCAACACTGTAACTTTAAAAACTCTGCACTATTAACCAAACTCAGGCATCAGTGCCTGACAAACTGCACTTCAGATACCCTTCTTCATCAGCACAGGGGAGAAGCAGGAGCAGACGGCCAGGTTGCACCAGCAGGCTACCGAACATCTGGACTGGAACGGTGTTTACAAAGTTTATTATAGAGCCAAGCGCCATTACCCAGAATCCATAATGGATTCTGTCTGTGCCAATGACAGCTCCTTAATAAGAGACTATCACTGCTGACAACGAGGTTCTGGAAAAGTTTTCCAAATTATTCTTTTTGTGGTGTTTATATTTAGCTGATGCATGGTGTCGTTTGACCTGATCAATTGCCTGAACGGTAATTACACACTGAGGGGGAGGGGCGGGATCTGTGTCTCTGCAGGAAACAAAACTAACTGGAGTGTCACCGCCTGTGTTTGTGGTTCTGTGTATTTAATGTTCTTTCATGGTGAAGAACACATCAGCAATCCAAACTGTTTGACAGGGATATATACAAAACATTCATTCTTTATTTTTCTCAGGTGTTTTTTTTTAATTATTAGATCAAATAATAATAACGTGCATTCAGCTGTTTTTTCCTGCATCGTGTTCCACGCTTAATTTTCGAAACCACATCTGGAGGTTTAGTAACTGCTTGCCTTTTTTCCAGCATAAGGAACGGGTGACAGAAATGGTTTTTTTTGTGTCCCTTAATGATGCTAACTGGTGGCATGCCCACCTTGGCTGCAAACCTGACAGCCAGGCCAGTCTTGCTATGCCAGGTCCCATCAGACAACATGGAAGGTGGAATGGTGACCAATTTCTGATTACTCCTGAGAGGATCTGGGGATATCGCCCAAGGCAATCACCAAGAAACCACTGCTTTGGCCTGTTACCTTTCATGCACATATAAGTGAAATATAATTTTTGTGGCACCTCACAAGTGCGGTCTTACGTTTTTTTTTTTTCTGTCAAGGGACAAAATAATTCAAAGGGCAGAAATGATACAGGGTGTTGGTTGCGTTTGGTTCATCTTCTGTACAGTCCTGAGGAAAAATGTGCTTCTACTAGTTAAGGGTGTTAATCACATCCATCATGGCGATTCGATTCAGCATCGATTTCCTGACCCAACGATTCGATTATTTTCGATACTCAAGAATACACCACGATACGATTCGATTCCATTAATTGGTTCATTTTTTTTTTAACACCTTACAGGCTAGACAATGTTTCAAATTTGAAATAAATAAATAAAAGCTGTAATATCGTTATGTATTTTTTTTTGAGAATCAACAGCAAATAACAGAAGTAGAAAAGTTGCACGTTAACCTATTCCTATTAAAACCTCATTCACTGAAAAATAATAATACCCATGGTGCAATATGCTGATGAAGGTTCTCAGTCATCCAGGTCTTAGTCACTGTAAAAATTCAAAAAATATCCACTGGACTTGGTTTTCAAGATTTGAAGACGTTTCGCCACCTCTCCAGGAAGCTTTCTCAATTCAAATGTCGGTTACCATTGCATGTTTCCAAGCAATACAAGGCGTTGTCTATATAAGACTCAAACTCACTGCGGATCCAGACATTTGAATCGAGAAAGCTTCCTGGAGAGGTGGCGATCTTCAAATCTTGAAAACCAAGTCCAGTGGATATTTTTTGAATTTTTACGGAATAATACCCCTGCGTTATAGATTCTGCAAGGCCTTGCATCAAAAAATACTGCACTAAATCAGTGCAATGACTGTAATGCAAAACCTCGGCTCAACACGTCCCGCCCCCTCCACAGACGCTCCGCTGCTCCTCTCCCAAATTGTAGCTGACCGCAGACAGGAGGCCGGCTTGTTTTGTTTTTATGACTGAAATTGCGGAAAACAACTCGTGAAGTTTGACCCGCTAGAAGAGCGAGGTGCGAGAGAACGCTGGGACCCTTTTTCCACCTGGATCTCCGCTCTTTTTGGCCCTTCATGTCCCTCCGTCGTCAGACTAAACTCGCCCCCACTTCCTCGCCGCCTCGGTCGTATCTAGACCCACAGCGTGTAGCTCAGACCACGCTTCAATATTGAGCATAATTTAAAAATGTCTGCATCAAGCTCACTGCAACACACTGCTGTAAGAGTATAACCAGGAAGCGAGGCAGGAGGGCAAAATAGGTTTAGCGCCACCGCAGCACGGGAGGAGAATGACGCCCAGGAGCAAATGGATAAAAATAGACCGGAGGGAAAAAAACATAAATCGATTCTCTTGCGGACGTATCGATGCATCAGATCGTCGGCTGTTGCACTGAAAAAAATCTAAATCTAGATAATTAATTTTTTCTTAAAATAAGTGCATTTGTTCTTGAATTGAAGAGATAAAAGAGACATTTTGCCAATGGAACAAGACAATTTAGATTTAATATAAGAAAATAAAATTCCATTGTCTTATTACAAGTGCATATTAGCTAACTATCTTACTTTAAGAGTAAAAACACTCATTCCATTGGCAAATTATCTAATATACCTACTCAAATCCAGGTTAAATACACTTAATTTAGGAAATGTTTACTTATTTCTAGATCGTTTATCCAGTGGGGATCGATACATCGATACAAAACGATTAATATTTACACCCCTACTACTAGTACAGTATAGGTGGTCTGGTTTGTCCAGGGAAAGCTTGTATATAGAGAAACATCTAACCAACATACAGTTTTAATCCGTTCAGCTGTCAATATCAGATTTGACCAGCGCTCCTGACCATGACCTCATAGAAAACTTTAAAAAAACATGTTGGAGAATAAAATATTGACATATACTCCCCATTAAAAGTAGTATGTGTGTTATATTGAAATCACAAAGGGTTGGCTGCATTTAATATTTGATCATCTGTTATATACCTTACATTCAAACTGTTTATGTTTACCTTTATTCCCACAATTCACTAGATGTGGTGTAGAGATAAGCAACAATCATTACATTTGTTGTTTGTTTTTTCAGAAAGAGGATTTGGAGAGAAAAACACATCAAGGACATTTCTACTAGTAGTTGCTGGATATCTAGAATGTTATATTCATTTGTGATACTTGAACTTGTCATTATGACTATTAGTAACTGGAGTTCATCCTTGTCAGAGTTGAGATTTAAACATCCGGAGTGTTTAATTTAGATATCTGAAAATAAAAGCCAAAAACACATGAATGGGAAAGGTGACTTCCTTTGTTCTAGTAAGAATTACATTTTTGATGTCTGAAATGTTCATGTTGACTAAGAAGAAATGCATTTGAAACATCTGAAATATACATTCTTTCAAGCTAATAAATAAAATCACCGCTTAACATTTGTAAAGATCTGAAAGAAGTATCTGAAACTTTATTCTTACAGTTATATTTTTTACATTCTGAATTTTGGTTTTAATGTTAAAAATGTAGGATATCGATATTTACAGCTCTGACTAATAGGAGGGAAGAATCTTATTTAGGAGACATACAAATGCAATAACAGAAAAGCAGAGCTTCTACTACAGTTCAAAAGGGTCTGCCATATGGGTTAGCCTACATCTTATAGACCTGGACGATATAGACCAAAAATAATATCTCAATATTTTTAGGCTAAACGGTGGTGTACAATATTTATCTATATGTTTTGCTTTAAAAAAATAATTATACAAAAATCACTTGTGAATCAAAGCTTTGTCCTAAATGTCATACAGACACATATCTCAACAAACAGCTGGAGATTAGCATTATAAATGGCTGAAAAAAATAATACTCTGACATTGAAAAGATGTATAATTATAATCCAGCATCTCAGTTTAATTCTGTTAAAAACAAAATACCCAAAAAATATTTTCATCTCTCAAAGGGAATACCACTCTAGTCACTTATTGACCTCTGGGGTTCATTTTCCTCTCCACTGTCAATACAAGCATGCTTATTGTGAGGGATTGCCTTTAAGTCAATGAGTTGATGAAATCAACTGGTTGTACATAGTTAGAAAACTTTGTATCAAGTTGGCTGTATGATCTGGTTGAATTGTTAAGTGCCTTGAGATGCCATGTGTGAATTGGCGTTAAATAAATGAGCTGAATTTAATTGAAATGAGGAGAGGCGGTAGCAGGAACTTGTGAAAAACTTCCTTAAACTTACCACTACCCCATCCCTTACCTACGGAGCCCCTAAAGGGACATGGAGGGGAAAAAAAGAACTTTTGCGAGATCCTGCAATACTTTTGCGAGATCCTGCAATACTTTTGCGAGATCTTGCAATACTTTTGCGAGATCCCGCAATAGTTTTGTGAGATCCTGCAATACTTTTGCGAGATCCTGCAATAGTTTTGCGAGATCTCGCAAAAGTATTGCGGAATCTCGCAAAAGTTTATTTTTTGAGAGATCTCGCAATACTTTTGAGAGATCCTGCAATACTTTTGCGAGATCCCCCAATACTTTTGCGAGATCCTGCAATACTTTTGCGAGATCTTGCAATACTTTTGCGAGATCCCGCAATAAAGTACGGATTCCCTAAAGGGACAAGGAGGGCAAAAATTNGAGATCCTGCAATACTTTTGCGAGATCTTGCAATACTTTTGCGAGATCCCGCAATAAAGTACGGATTCCCTAAAGGGACAAGGAGGGCAAAAATTTACTTTTGCGAGATCCTGCAATACTTTTGTGAGATCCTGCAATACTTTTGCGAGATCTTGCAATACTTTTGCGAGATCCCGCAATAAAGTACGGATTCCCTAAAGGGACAAGGAGGGAAAAAATTTACTTTTGCGAGATCCTGCAATACTTTTGTGAGATCCCCCAATACTTTTGCGAGATCTTGCAATACTTTTGCGAGATCCCGCAATAAAGTATGGATTCCCTAAAGGGACAAGGAGGGGAAAAATTTACTTTTGCGAGATCCTGCAATACTTTTGTGAGATCCCCCAATACTTTTGCGAGATGTTGCAATACTTTTGCGAGATCCCGCAATAAAGTACGGATTCCCTAAAGGGACAAGGAGGGGAAAAATTAACTTTTGCCAGATCCCGCAAAACTTTTGCGAGATCTCGCAAAAGTTAATTTTTTCCCTCCTTGTCCCTTTAGGGGCTCGGTACTTTAGGGGCTCCGTATACAGTGAACAAAACCTTCATTTATCCTGCATGTCAGTATATAACCCGAGGGGTGTTTGACTAAGTGTCAGTATTTGATTAGATGGGAATGTAAATGTTTTGATTATTATTATATGGGAAATTTCAGGCATACTAAAAGAAAACCATAGCAGTCATGCTTCCTGTATCCAGTTATCTAGTTTTGAATTAATAATCTCGTCCTTCCAATCTATTGAAATTCCTTGTGGAAATGTAGTAGTTTAACTAATGTAGTGCTGGTAAAGATTCTCAGTGACCGAGGTCATAGTCATTCCAAAGGGGTACTTTCAAAAGCCTACAATGCAGCAATTGAGTGAATCCCTTCCCACTATCATTGTAGCCCCAGCCCCTGTACAGGAGAGCAGAGGACCTTGCCTATTCAGCCAAGCCAACAATCCCATTTAAAGACCCCTCTTTCAGACACTTAGAGAGGTATGGGGCATTGCAGGCTAACAAAAGAAGCCAAACGACCCCCATTCCTAAGGGATGGACCTGTTCGTCTGTTCCAATTTGCATCTTTTCTAAACAAAAACAAGGCTTTTTTGGGCAACTGTATACAACCTTGAACTCAAGGCTATTCCTGACATTTTGAATTCAAAAAGTTTCTGGATGGGAAGCAAAACGTCTTCAAACGTGGAAACAAAGTCCAGTGGATTGTTTTTAATTTTCTTTTTTTTTGAATGACTAAGGTAGTACTATAATTACAAAGGTAATGGTATTGCAGTTATCAAAGCTCTAGATGGATATCGCCTTTGAAATGTGTGTTGCCATAGAGTTAAAGGGTCCTAAGTGTCTAGACAAGACCTTGGACTGCATCTTGCGGTGGAGTTGCTTCACATTAATCAATGGCTTTTGGTCTGTTCTGTTTGCAATTTGGAGACCTTAAGTGCCTTCCTCGTGTCCAAATTTGGTGATTTTTGCTTTTTATTTAATGCTGTTTTTTTTCACTTAATCGGAACAATAGTGTCAAAAATGTAAAACTGGGTTTATTATAAATTTTTCTCCGTAGGTGAAGCAGGTGCATTTTCTTTTAGATTAGATTCCCCTTCAGCCTAACATGTTCCTGACTGATACATTAATTGCATACGATATATGGCAGATTACCATTGAGCTGAGGTTGATATAACTTCATTTAAGTAGTTTTTTTTCTCTATTATCTAGATTGCAACTCTCCAAAGTACACTGACACATGTTGTAAAAGCCTGCATATGTATAGCTTTGTTACTGTGTCACCTGACACAGAATTAGCAGACCTGCAGGGCTGCCAGCAAGTGTCGATTACACTGATGAGTTCAAAATTAGATCTAATGGCTGTTTTAATTAAGTGAATTGTTTTTCACTTTGTGTTTCTTTGCCAGTCCCCTCTCCTGCTTTTATTAAGGAGATTTTAGCCGTGGGATTGTTCTCTATTGAAATCTCTGGTATAATGAGACATTTTCAATTGGACACTTAAGTCTCTGCATGAAGCAACATCCACTTCATGACCTTGTACACTACCCTGAACACATTTTCAGGAGTTTTATCGGTTCTAATTAAGACCTTTAAAAATACTGATGAAAAGCTCAATGTAATGGAGCTGGTACCTGTCACATCAGTCAAAGCAGCCCCTCTACAGCTGCTTTACCTCCCGTGTTGCTTCTGTCAGCCATTACCTGTGTCTCGGAGCTAAAACATTTTAAGCCTGGCTGCAAGGTAAAACCAGCTGCCGTGTCTCAAACAATGACCTTGCCCCAATGTGTTTGTTCTCACATGTTCACCATAACAACCAGAAGAGGAGGATGGGTTGGTGATGATCTGTTCATAGCACAGATAGGGGTTTTATGTGTAGATCTATGAGACCCTTTGGGACAGAGCAACACACCCACTCCAGATCAAACAAGTCCTAACCTTTACCGCCGTTTTTTTTTTTTTTTTTTTTACCTCTGCTGGTTGTTTTTATTCCCCATCCCACCTGAATTGTAGCCGTGACATTATCGACGCCAAGCAGGTCGTTAGGGACTAGGAGAAGATGGACGAGGCTGTTAAGAAAAGTAAAAGTCCAATTCTAGGGCTTATCTTTATTGTCTAAATTGGCTTTTTATTTAGATGTCACATCAGACTAATAGAAAACAACAGTGAAAAATCGTTTTGAATGTAACACAGACAAATGTAATGAGGTTAAAGTACTTTAAAGGAAAAGGTAGGGGAAATAAATGTATTTCTAAGTGTAGACAAAGCCGCATAAAAGAACAACATGGAGTCTAAGCTGTCTTACTTGTATTATTCATCGAGCCACTTTATGAATATTGTTCCCAGGGGAGTGACTGACTCCAGTCGACTGCTGTAAAGAGGTAAACCCCTCTGTGTTTGGGGAATCGCATACATATTTTTATGAACTATCCCTTCTGTGCTGAAATGTTTTTTAGTTTTTTTTCTTACACCTTTCCACAGGCCTTAAAGTGGCAGTTTAGAGTTGGTGAAGTGGAGTACTGTTCGTCAGATGTAAGCCTGTAATGACTTCCTTTCAGTAGGTAAATCTCTAGAATGTTCTGTTTTGTAGCTATGCTTACAGGTTTTAATCATATGATCATCTTGGGTCAAAGAAACAACTGTGTAAACTAATCCAAGTGTTTTCATTCCAAGCTGGTATTCCTTAACCTGACTCCGTCAGATGGATTTGCTCCGCATATCCATCTGGAAACCTTCCATTGAAGTAATTTT
>NW_015150511.1:1529330-1530485 GCF_000732505.1 Cyprinodon variegatus
AAATCTTGAAAGCTCGCGAGATCAGGATGGTCTCACGAGGCTAGGTATTCCTACCGGTGCCAAAATAGTCTTGCATGTTAATTGTTGCTCCTTTCAGTTACCCTTGCTAATGGTACCTCCTCGTACGTTCTACCAGATGTGATTGAACGAATCTCAGGGTATAAAAGTTCATAGTAGTCAAGCAATTTTAATTTCTATGTCGCACCATATCAGCCTAAAAGCGCTGATCTTGGATCAGTTAACAGTGCTGAGCTCTTGCCTTTTAAGACCATTTACACACCCCGCTAGCACAGCTCCTCACCTCCTAGTGATGATCTACGGTACTAGTGATCTCTAGAGGGAAACAAGCCAATCAACATGGTGGCGCCCGTAACATTCCGGGAACTTTGCTGAGAATCAGGCAAAGATGGCAGCCTTGGTGAATTTACTTGACAGAGTTGGCTTTTGGGCGTTGAATGCGACAAATGATAGTCTAATCAGGGCTTACAGATGCAAGAAAAAATGACAGACGTTGAGGTTTATCACACTGCTAAGCAGAATCATCAATGGACATCATGTGGCATGGTAGGGAAGCTAGTATTTTTATGAATATCTGAAGTTTCCTGATTACGGAGGCTGACTGTAAGGAGATGACACGGTCTGCTCATGTGCTCTTTGTTATCTGAGAACCAAGCCAGAACTAAACTGTGCTGAGACCCACAGATGAACCAGTACCATCCCAGCGGGTTTCAGTTTTGTCTGGCACGGTTCGGTTCTGTGTATATACATTTACACTCAACGATTATCTCGGTTACCTTGCTCGGACGGATCCCGACAAGGTTTCAAAAGGGTAGTGTAAATGGGGTTTGTATGCACCTTAATTTAATGCATCCCAGCCAGTTAAAGGTGCACTTTCCCTCACCTTATTTTATTCTGTACTGTTTGCCAGCTGGTTGCCAGGTCTGTAATGTTAAGTGGAAGTGGAATGGGCTTTCGCTGTTTTCTCGCTGGTTCCGCCATGATAATTGCACAAATATTGCCACTGCGCTAGCAACGAGCATGCCTTTCAATGGGGGCGTGTGGCAGTTCTCTACGTAAAGCAAGACCGACTCTCGCGATGCACAAGACTTCTGAGCCTGTGGGTGCGGGCCGAAGGCTCCTGCAATTGCAAGTACG
>NW_015150511.1:1533655-1534973 GCF_000732505.1 Cyprinodon variegatus
TTTATGAAGTCCAAGGATTTAAAAAGGCTTTAAATTAAATTCAGTCATGTTTAGACACAGATTCCCTCACAGACAGAAGCAAAGATGCTTCACACAGGTACCAATGGGCCCTCTGACTAATATCAGTAGGCAATGCAGGTAAGGTATCTTGCCCAAGGATACGACAGGGACAGATAGAGCTGGGTTTGGCCCAACAACCCTCCAGCTGCAGGACAAACTGCTGAGTCATTCCAAAAAAGTAAAAAAAAAAAAACAAACAATCCACTGGACTTTGTTTCCAAGTTTGAAGACATTTCTCTTCCCATCCAGGAAGATTTTTCAATTTAAATTTCAGAAATAGCGTTGACTTTGAGGCTTTACACAGCAGCCCAACAAAGCCTTTTATTGCTTAGAAAACATGCAAATTGAAAAGGACAAACGGGTCCGCCCCTTTGGAATGGGGGTCGTTTGGTTTCTTTCGTTAGCCTCTAATGTCCAATACCTGTCTATGTCTCTGAAAGGCGGATGAAAAGTTTAATGGTTTGTTTTTTAATTGAGAATTTTTAAAAGTGAACTCCTGAGCCCAACACCACTGTGGCCCCCACTGAAATAGGGCCCATTTAGCTGTGGTGGAGCAGCACAACACCTCTGCTGTGAAAGGAGGTGAAATTGTGGAGATAGAAAAGTGGACGGGAATTAATCAAAACATTTGTAAAATTATAGAAAAGCTACAATATGATTTAGCACGGCTGATTGGAAAGGCTTTTGTTTCTAATACACTTAATGGAGCCAATATTAACATTCCTCAGAGAGCAACCAGGAGCCCCCATTTAAAAGCAAAGCCTCCCCCAGCACTGATTGCTGGATTACACGAAAAACAGAGAGCTCTATCACACTGCAGTGAAATAACAGTATGTTGAAGCAACATGCCCTGTCTTTAAAGGAATGATTTCCATTTCTGTAAATTGACTTTTTTTTTTTTTACACATTTTATTCATATATTTTTTATTTAGTAACCTTATCGAATTTGGTTTTGTTTGGCCTTATAAACAAGTTTAATAATGTGTAGGAAAAAATTTTTTTGTTTATTCAATTAGCCAATTTAACATTATTAACTGTTAAAATACAAAGATGTACCATATTTTAACTTTTCTAAACATATCATAAATGTTGTTTTAAAGGTATACTATGCAACCGGGGTTGATTTTCCAGCGAGGCTCCCCCCAGAGGGCGAAAGTAAAAGTGCACTGTCGTAAATATGCTCAGCTGTTATCCTGGTTTCTCCGTCAAGCCAGGCGCGGTTGATTTGAGCTCTATCTGTCCAGAGCCCTTTTCCTCT
>NW_015150511.1:1535331-1538877 GCF_000732505.1 Cyprinodon variegatus
CCTACAGACCACCAGGGCGACCGAGAAAACCTTTGTTTGACCTGAAATGACTCATTTAATCATCCAAAACGTTATGGAACACATTAATTAACTGAAAAATGTTGCATAGTATGCCTTTAAAAAAAAAAAAAAAGTCCATACCTTAGCCAAGTCCACTTCAAATTTAAAGCGACACATGGAGTTAAAGCATCTGAGCTATCTTGGAAAATGAGGAACGGAAGAAATAATTTTGGATCCAGATCTTTTCTGCAGAACCTGAATATTCCTGCATGTTTCTGAAGTTCTCTATAATTCTGGCTAAATAAAGTTTTCACTGCACATCCAGTATTTTCTTTCTCTATTTCTTTATATTATGATCACTCATTTAAAAGGGGGAATAGAAGGTTCTATTTTTCTATTGGCTTCATTTACAAAATGAACTTGATATAGTTTGTTTACAGGTTTGTGAACTTTTGAAAACAGTTTCATTTTTATCTGTGTGAGCTGAACTGTGAGCTTGTTCTTTTTAATCATGAACTAGCACAACCTTGATGCGAATATAGAATACTTTCTGGGAAAAGGTGGAACAAGCATGTGCTGCTTGTCACTACCTGACCCGTCCTGCGCATGTGCGAACAGAAGAACTTCCAGCTAGGCAATACTTTTTTGTCCTTACTTTTTTATTCTGTTGTCTTTTTCCAGCAGGGGGTTTCTTTTCAATATTTTTGTGTTTTCTTAAATATTGCATATTTTAAAAATGAAAAAAAAAAAAAAACAAATGCACTCAAATAGCCTTTTGAACGTTACTATGACTGCTCTGAGCATGTCTGATGATGACGTCACGCAATAATTCCATTTTTGATTCAGTTTATTTCTATAGCTCCAATTCACATCATGTCATCTCAAGGCGCTTTCCAGTTCACCAGATCATCCAGTCAGATTGATTCAGTTTTCTCTCTAAGGAAAACCAGCTGATTGCATCGACTCACTGACTCAAATGCAATCCCTCACACTAAGCATGCTTGTAGCGACAGTGGAGAGGAAAAACTCCCTTTTAACAGGAAGCAACTTCCAGCAGAACCAGGCTCAGTGTGAGCGGCCATCTGCTGAGTATCCATTTCCTTCAGAAAAGTCTTCAATATTTTCTATACAATGTGGTTCAGCATTCTTTAATGTTTTAAGTATATAAATAAGTATTTTCAGTACCGTTATTACATAGTTTTTCGGCGATCTGCGTCTTCTTATTGCCTTCGCGCATGTGCCGGATGGATCGTGCAGGTAGTGACACTGCATCATCATTGGAAAGGTGAGTTTCACTAGCTCCACATGATCTCTGCCTTGATGGGTTTGAGTGTCAAGCCTGGTGTCTCCTGTAGCTGTTTCGCTTCATGGCAGGACAGCATTGTGCTGTTGGTTTTAGAAGGCTTTCAAATAGGATGGAATAATGTGTTGTAGCCTGGAGTTTCTCTCTTATTCCTGATGTCGCCTATTCGTTGTATTTTTTCATTCTTTCCATACGAGCCAAGAATCCCAAATTTGTCACGTTAACTCTGCTCCTCTGCCCTGCAGATATGCATTGCTGCATTTCATTTTTTGTTTACACAACTAATTTAGAAATGAGCCAATGGCGATTACCTGAAAACAGTATTTAATCAGCTTGTTAAATTGGCCAACCGAATAATTGCTGTTATCAATAGCAGAGAAATTCTGCTGGGAGCAGACGAGTGAGCGGATGGACCTATAGTGACATTTCATCCCACCTTCATCGTTTTCATGTCATCCACCCCCCCGTCAGTCCTCCAGACATGTATGTCAGAAGATGCTCTGTGCTCATGTGTTTGCTTGGTGTTGAGAGGTGAATGTGCACTGCCACAGATAATTCTTGGCTTCTTGTGTCATCATGTCATTGCCTTGAGCTGTTGTTCCATGTGCATGCACAGGTAACCCACACAAAATCTCTCACTCACTCACATACACGCACACCCACACACACCCTGACACAAGCATATCACTTTGCTGCAACCTTTTCTTGCCCAGGGGCTTCCATCAGCAATTCATTTCCCAGTATCTCAGCCATCAATCATCGCAACTTGTTCTCAAATGCTTGCAACGTTGCTAAAGACGGCAAGAGAGGGGATTTATACATAAGGAGACATGGACAAGTGAAGAGAAAGGGGGGCTTTTCAATTAAGATTGTAATCGACAAGGACTGTTTAGAGATTAAACGTTGTCTTGTTTTTCAAGAGTGTTTGATCCTGAACTGACTGCTGTGGTATAAACTGCTCCCCTCACTGTCCTCGCTACATTCGCTTTGAAAGTCTTGTTTAAATGCAAATCTTTAGGTTACTCTGATATATGACTGTCGTTGGAAAAATGTCTATCTCCAATTAATTCCCTTTTAGATATATTTATTATGAGAGCTGAGTTTTTTATTCATACAGGCCACAGAGCTGCAAGGCTACTAGCAGGGGGTGTTTGGGATAGAAATAATAGTTCTCATAACAAGGAATTATTTCTAAACATTATGTGTTATTTTCAACTGTCTGTCATTGTTTGGGTAACATTATGTGGAGGCCTTCATAACCTTTCTGCAGGGTTTTAATTAGGGAGAGAAAAACACTGTCTAGTTCAGAAGACTTAGACAAACTTTATTGTCATTTTGTATACACAGTGTATACATAAATGACATGGGAGTGGGAGTAGGAGAACCGTAGCTGTTAACAGAAATGGGACTCCAACTGGGAGGGATGGGATATTCTTGTCTCTGGAAAAGTTTGGAGCTTTATTGTGGACACGGTTTGTCTTTATCAATTAGTTTAGCCGGGAGAATCGGTTGGACCCTATGGGAACGCAAGTCCAATGAGGGCTTTTAGTTTAAACAGGAATGAAAGTAATACTGACTTTTGTGCTGGATATTTGTAACCACCGAACAGACATGCTGTGTAACCTTTGTCAGGTGACCTTAGAGTAAATCATATATTTCTAAGAAAATCAAGTTACTCGCAAATTTTAGGTCGTACTGTATTATACTTTGGACATTTCAGACACACAGACATTTGCCTTTGCCTCATTCTGCCTTTTTTGTCTTCCTGGCTTGTTGCTGATGGCCCAGTTTCTACTGGCCTCGCATGCATGCGTCGGGGTCAAAGTTGAATGATGTTCAATTACTGCGATAAACTGCGCTTGCTCTTTGCTCAGTGCAGAAACAAAATGCTCTTGCGTGGTGCGTGCCTTTGAAAATAATGAATTTCAGTGCACAGTGTTGAACGCTGTGTCCACTCTGAAAGGCACAAAGGATAAAGGCTGGCTGTATAAATGATAAATCATAGCAATGCTGGAGAAACTATCAGTCACAAAATTGAAAACACCACAGAAAACTTGTATTTTCATATATTTTAACACAAATACATTAAAGAAGAGCTCTGCTCATAATATACCGTATATTAATAAGTTGGTTTGCTGCCTTAATTTGAGATGTTTAGTAATTGTATTTCTTTAAAGGAAAAGTCTGGTTATATACAGAATTCAAACTTCTGAAAGTATTTTAAATATGAATTTATTACATAT
>NW_015150511.1:1540362-1541706 GCF_000732505.1 Cyprinodon variegatus
TTCATATAAAACCATCAAGAAAAAGAAAAAAAAAACAGATGCTTCGATTTCTGTTCTGTGTATTGCCCTTGGCAGTTCATCAAACTAGAAATAGCTGACAATACAAAGCTAAACTATTCTACCTTTACTTTATCCAAGTCAATCTAACCTTTTCAAACAGCATTAAATAAAGCAAATAAAGTTCATGGGTCAAGACTGCTAAGGAAACAAACGGTTTCCCTGGAACTACCACCTTCTAAGTCTGCTTTTCCTTTCAAAATGACACACTGGAAATATTCGTCACATTTTTCTGGAGATTTCTGTGTTTGTTCTTTACTTCCTGTAGAATGTTTTTTGTGTTTTCCAGCAGAGATGTTTGGTAAAAGCTTTGACGGCTTTGGAACTCACAGACACTTCTGTGTTCTTGCGTCATCTTCGCTTTTATCCCAGCCTGTGTTAAGATTGCAGGGAGATGGTATTTCAGAGCGGCACAGATGAAGAATTACATTGCAGGGATAAAACAGTAGAAAATTGACTCCTGACTGCATTCGAAGGTCACATTTCAAAGGAAGGTGTGACATCAAAAATGCCGGCTCATGTCAGTGTCGTCCTTTAGCTGGTGAGGGTGTCGGCCTGCGAAATGACAAAGAAAGCTCACTTTCATCTATTTCCATTTGCACCCCCCTTCCCTTCGCATGCTTTGAGTTATTACCACAGCACCTTGTTGTTTCCATTTATCTCCCTCTATGCCTAATTTGCTTAATACTGGATATCAGTGGATTTCAGGTCTTTCTTGACTCTTTTAGGAGACATTAGGTCTTAATATCAGGCTTTTTAACATTATTTTGACTGTATTATGTAAAACAGATAATGCTCTTTCAAAATTTAAACTGGAGTTAAAGTCAGAAATGGAGGAAAACGTACAACTTTCTAAACAAATTCAAATAGTTACAAAAATACTACTGTATTTTCACGACCATAAGGCGTACCGTACTAAAAGGCGCAGTCTCAGTTATGTGTGCCATTACTGTATTTAACACAGACATAAGGCGCACCGGACTATAAGGCGCGGGTTTTATATACCGGTAAATATCCTCTACTACGTTTTAATACCTCTACTGCGTATTTAAAAATAGAGCAGGAGCAAAACTGAGTATGTTTTTGCTTTATTCATGTATTTATTACAAAGTATTAATCAAACCCATGGAAGTCATCATCCTCTGTTTCTGAATTAAACAGCTGCGCTAAATCAGACATGCCAATTTCCCCTTCTTCGCTGTCAGAGCCACTTTCCGTGCCGCGCGGCTCCTCAGAAATAATGCCGGCTTTTGCGACAGTTCGAACAACAGCGCCAGCAGACACGTT
>NW_015150511.1:1544788-1546644 GCF_000732505.1 Cyprinodon variegatus
AAATTACCGATTTTAAAAACTACTTGAAAAATACAAAAAACCTACTCAATACAGTAACTTGAGTAAATGTATTTCGTTACTTTCCACCTCTGCACATCATTTATTACTACATTCAGTAAAAAACAAGTTTTCTGTTGAATTCTGATGAACTCTGTTGTTTGATTGAGGAATACTGTATATACCAGAGCAGCAGCAGAAAGGAGCATTAGACTCTGTATAAATTGGGCAGATCTGCCTCCTAACCAAGATACACTGACCCGGTTACACTCAAACCTCGTCAGAATTTGAAAGTTTTTGAAGGCTGCCTCATTTTTATCTGGCTTCAGCTTCTTCTGACAGAAGAAATGTAATCCTGCTTTATTGAACTAGCTAATCTGCTTCTTCCCTCCATTGTGGATTGACAGTGAGATGGCAGACGGGCTGCTGATAAAAGGAAAGGCAGGTGATAAAAAGAGTACAGAAGGAGAGGTTTATTTGACTTTCTCTACTTCTCTCTCCATTGCTCTCCTTCTCTGGGGAGAACAAGTATAGTGGCAGCGGATTATCCTGAGTCCTGTAACTCCATTTTTCAGTGTCTATCCATTTCCTTCTGTCACAGGAGGCTCTGATCCCCTGTTTCTGCAGGTTTTAGTATTTGTTACAACTTACAGCCTTTTGTTTTGAGGTTTATCACCCACTGCTAAATGGAAACTCCTTGCCAGTCCTTCGCCAGCCTGCAAGGATTATAGAAAATCCAGCGAAGGCATTCTATACAGACATTTCTGACAGTATAAAAATGAAATCTAGGTTAGAAACAGAGAGCACTGATGTATCTTCCCAAAAATTAAATAAATGCATTTTCAATGGAGGTGGGCAACATATGTCATTTGGATCTGCAAAGGATAAAGACGCCGATTTGATTTATATCTCTTCAATGATGTGACCCCAACTTTTGTTTATGCATTTGTATGTTTTTAGATTAATATTGGTGTGTTTACTTGTAGCATTTGCAACTTCAGGTGCATTCGGGTGGTTGCAAAATCTATGGTAGATGCGCATCAAGGAGAAAGTCTTTATGCTGAGCTATCAGCATACAGCCGTAAAAAACTAATATTTATATAGGAGTTACTCTCCAACAGGTTAACATAAAAAAACAAGGGATATTTATTTATTGATGAACAAGAAGTGAGATTACTTTTATCAATACTACTACTCTAAAATATTTTCTCACCTAACTGTGTCAAAATATTTTAGAATAAATATCTTTGTTAACTTAAAATATCAAAACCTAGTGGAAAAAACATTGATTTTATTTTCTAGTGTTCAGTTTTTACCACATACAAAAACAAACATTTTATATTCACTCAGCCACTACAAACAGCAGTAGGAAACCCTCGGGGGCTTGGCTGGTTTAGAGGCAGCTTTATGCTGTCACTGCGTATTTTCCAGTGCTATAGTCCGCCCGTATGCCGGGCTCTGCTGCTACGAAAAAAACTACAACTACAATGTTTAAAATTAGGATTATAATCCTGATTAACTGACTGCAGGGATGATGTCAGGTCTAAGCACCTAAAACATCATACATACATACATACAGGGAAAGAAAGAAGGCACAGAGACAATTAATTTAGTTTTACTCGCGAGGAGAATAGGAAGGAGACTGCAGAGTTTACAAATCTCCAACCCACTCTGCAGTCTTCAGCTTTCTCCTTGCTATTTATTAAAGAAAAGGGGATATCCCTAATTACACCAGCTGAGGTTTAACTAAAGGGAAGGGAAACAAAATGATCTTACTTTAAACCTCAGCAAATATGTTAAAACAAAGCATGTGGTTGTTTTACAATTGAATTGTTCCAAGAACACATGTTTAGAAGAAA
>NW_015150511.1:1549401-1551146 GCF_000732505.1 Cyprinodon variegatus
CGTGCGCAGTGAAATAGCTCACGTTTTTATACACGCAAACCTTTGATAGATCTGGCCCTATGTCTCTGAAAGGGGAGTTGTTAAAGGGAATAATTGGCCTGGCTGAATAGGCGAGGTCTTCTGTTCCCCTGTAAAGGGGTTGGGGTTGTGATAATAGCGGGAAGGGATCCAAAGGGGTCGAGCAGTTTGTTTCTGACATTTTGAATTGAAAAAGCTTCCTGAACGGGAGGCGAAATGTCTTCAAACTTGGAACCGATGTCCAGTGGATTGCGTTTTTCAACTTTTTTTGAATGACTATGACTTGAATGACTCAGAATCTTCCCCATCCTAGTGACCAGAGGTTTAAGAGTTATATAAAACACGAGAATGAAGCGGAGGTCCATAAATATTTTTTTTTATTTAAGACCCGTTCAGATATATTTTAACTCATACAAATATCATCTAAGTAAATATCTTGATATTGATATTTTGAGTTGATACAAATCGTCCAATTAAATATTGTTATATGTGACCAAGTAGATTTTTTTAAATGCACCATTATTTGCAGAGATTGAACCCTTGAACTAAACACCTTCTCTGTAATACTGTATATTCATCCTTCCTGTTGTTTGTCCCTCTTTTTTTCACTCTGCTGAATATGCATCAAATTATTTCCAACGTGTAGCAGAAATTATGGTGAAAATAGCTTTCACCAAAAGAAAAATATATTTTTTAATCAATCAGAGCTGATCAAGCTGATAATCTGCCACTTTCTTAGTGCCTGTGATTAATATTACACAGTTTATATGTGTCATGATGGGTTCTCAAGGAGATCCCCAATTATGTAGGTTTTCTTTGTCTGCCACCTCCAAACAAAGTAGAATGTCTAGAGTGTGTTTAATCTGGTTTGAGGTTTGATTTTTAACAGAATGTCCTATTATCCAATTAGAAAGAAATAAGTCTTTTACATGGATGACAAACAGTAAATACCATTTTTTTTCTCATGTTTCTCAGCTTCCATTGAGCCCCTACTGTTGCTGCAGGAGGGAGGCTAAAAACATTTAAAGCAAACAAATAAACAGAGGGTGTAATTAAGGTTCTTACGGTAATTTTTGTTTTATTTATATAGACCCCATTTAAAGTTGTCTTAAGTCACTTTAATGAAAGTAAAAACGACGAGTTGTCAGTGAAGACATTTTTTTAGACAGCAGAAGCTCTAAGTTGTTTCAAATTAGCAAGCATTAAGGTTTGTTTTATCTTCTATTTGAGCGACTCCCTTGGATTTTATCTCAGGCAATTTACATCAGATTGCTTTTATTTTAGGTTTGTCACTAGAGAGAAAAGTCGGGCAGATTATTAAGTTTGAGCTTTCGGTCGTAAGAATCTGCCTTCATTCTGTGACTGGAAATGCTCTTTAGGATTTTTTTTAGTATTAAGCTAATCATTAGAAAAATTTCAGATATAAATGGACCTAACGAAGGATAGTGTTACTATGTAAACGGTCTCCTTTTAGACAACACAATTTACCCCCAAACACATCCTTAGATGCAAAGCTAAAGAAGCGAATGTTATTTTCCCACAGAGACAAAACTCGCACCCGCTCTTGCGTACATATTCATCTACAGCAGCAGCAGTCTCAAAGTTCCCCTTTGGTCTGAAACCTATGGAGGATAAAAAGTGCCAAAATTAAATAAATAATAAAATGTGTCAATAATTAATTAAATGTGGAATTAAATAATTAAATGTGTCAAAAAATGTGTAAAAAA
>NW_015150511.1:1551696-1553633 GCF_000732505.1 Cyprinodon variegatus
TAATTAATTGTTTATCGCTGTATTTATTTATTTAATTGTGGCACTTTATATTAGTGACGTGGTTCTAATTAATGAATGACACATTTATTTTTATTTTTTTTTTATTTATTTATTTTTATTTATTTATTTCAAACAGACAGTAAAAACAATCAAGAAAGAAAAAAAAATTTAATGAAACAAACTTAAGAATGAAAATATAAAACAAATTATTTTGCTCATGTGACATGTAAATTTTATATTTTCTGTTCGAAAAGGAGCAGGTAGAAGATACATCTTATAATGTCCTGCCCCTTTCCTACTTGTCAATTTATCCTCAATTAAATGTCAAAACATCAAAAAACCAAAAAAACACTTGTTTCCATTCCACATGATGTTTAGCCATGTACAATTATTTTAATTTCTATTTATGTCATCAATTACATTATAGACTATTAAACAGTCATCTTATATAGCGCATTTTGAAATCAGCTCGGTTTTAATCAGTTTATTAAATTGGTTTGCATTTTGAATTTTTTTAAACTCGTCATTCAATCCATTCCAGACATTTACTCCACACACAGATAAACAAAAACTCTTTCTGGTTGTTCTAAAGTGTTGTTTTTTAAAGTTTCCTTCACCTCTTAGATCATAACCCCCTTCTCTGTCACCAAACATTTCCTGTATATTGTGTGGAAGTTTTTGATTTCGGACCTTAAACATGAATTGTGAAGTTCTAAATATTACCAGGTCACAGAATTTCAGTATATTTGATTTGATAAATTTAATTCCACATTTAATAAATTATTGACACATTTAATTATTTATGTAATGCTGTATTTATTTATTAAATTTTGGCACTTTTTATCCTCCATAGAAACCAGCCCAATTGTGTTTAATGTCCAGATGCTGGAGATTGGAAAGGGGTGTGAAGGAAACCATCTATGTTAAGAAAGAAAAAACAACCTTAAACAGGGGGGGGGTCTAAGATTTCAGATTTCAAAAACCTACAATTGAGTTGATCCTTTCCTGGTATTATCGCAACCCCAACCCCATTACAGGGGAACAGAAGACCTCATCTATTCAGTCAGGCCAACAATTCCCTCTAACGACCCCCCTTTCAGAGGGATAAACGGGTACGGGGCAAAGCAGGCTAACAAAAGAAGCCAAACGACCCCCATTCCAAAGGGGAACTGAATTGAAAAAGCAATGGGAGCCCCCTGGATTGGGAGCATTCCAGTTATATTACTGTAATTTCTTTAATCTCTCGCCTTCATCAACAGTTTATCTCTGCTTGTATCTAAATGAAGAGCACCTGATAGTTCGTTCTACTTTCAAGGTTAAAAGAAAGGAGTTGTTTGTCGCATATATACACACACACACCCATTAGATAGGGAGCAGCATTAGCATTCATTAGATGTCCTGTTTTCAGCCACCTGATGAATGCAACTCCAATATTCACTCCTTTTTATCTGTTTATCATCTCCCCAGCTCCTTTGAGCAATATCTGTCTCATTAACTGATAAGCGCCCTCATGTTTACCAGCAGCTGTCTAATATTGTTTAAGCTGGACATAATGGACTAAAGCAGAGTTAGCCACATTTCCTTTTGTTGGTAAAGAAAGGTACTAGAATAAAAAAATGTGTATATGAAGCTGCATCAGCTCCAAAATATTTATTTTACATTTTCAAAGAATCAGTAAATGAAACTGTTAAAAACAAAGAGATGCTACAAGCACAATAGTATGACCTTATTTGTGGTAGTTTTGCCTGCTGTACCTGAGAAACCTGCTTACTGCTGTCTGGTTTGTAGGTAGATCCTCCAGTGTTCTGGACTCCTGCCTTGGAAAGTTTTATCAAGGTTGACAATTCTGAATGGAACAGGCCTGCACTATAAAAAATCAATATCTAGATAAGTCATTTTTTCTTAAAATAAGTGCATTTGTTCTTGAATTGAGGAGG
>NW_015150511.1:1554636-1557025 GCF_000732505.1 Cyprinodon variegatus
AGTTTAAGACTTTTTTAAATTATTTCTAACCTTTTTTTGGATGCTGCTTCCAAGATAATAGTCTCCCCTGTAGTTAAATACTTGCTTTAGAAAATAAATATAAAGCAAGAAAAAAAATATCTCTTTAGGGGTTCCGACACATCTGGCCATATCTTTTCTGGTATATTTTTATTTTTAGAGTTTCATTTCTTGTGAGCTGTGGAGCTATTTGTAATCTAACACAACTTATGTAGAATGTCTGTGATTGTACTTTGGAGTAAACTGCATATAAAGCTGCATCTCCCTTTGGGAGGAGATAAAAGAAGAAGCATTTAGAGAGATCAGCATCCAGATAATCCTACAGCTATAGAAGAACTGTTAGAACTGTATTGACAATATGTTAGACCATTAAGATTAAAACTGCTGCTGCCCAGATAGAGGCCAGACTTAATGTACTATGATGTTTTTTCTCTGTGATTTTTGCCTCTTGTACTTCAATAAAAAGATGGCAGTATTTTTTTTTTTAGGGCCGAGAGAGATGTTTGTTATCGGATAAGATTCAACAAAACATCGATCAAGATTCTCAAATGAGATAATGGGAGCATTGCTTGGATGTTTTATGATGCCGGCTGTCAGGTGGCAGTAAATTTCTTTTGCATGTGTCGAGCTGTTTGCAGGGAAGGGAAATGAACAAGCTTTTCACAGCTGTGTGCACGCGATTAATCCACTGAGCAAAAACCCCACAATACTTGACATTATGGTGCATTTATGTATGCATTCATGGTCAAATGTGAGGCCCTTGTAGACATGAAGTGTGTTTCCATCGACACTTTTTCTGTGTGTATTTTGAGGCATCGAATTAAAAGAGCTTGATGGAAGCAGCAAAATTCAAATGAACTTAATTCATTTTGCAAAAATGTTTTCATGCTCGGTTGAGATGAGGTTTGACTTTTTGATCAAAAAGCGTAAATGCGCCTAAAAGGAGATTGGAAACATTTATCGAAGGAGTTCTGGCGTAGCCAACACTTGCCTTACATGAATGCTTAGCTGTTTCTGCTGCCTGCATCCTAAATGCAGGTATTATAATAACACTTTGACTCTGGATGGCACACACCATCGCTTATACTGGCTGAAATATTAAAGGTAAACAATTATTCTCTACTCAGAAACATCCTATAATGATGACGTTGATGCTGCACATGCTCAGTTCGATGAAGACAGAAGACACATTAAAGATTATCTTTTGAGTTTATTTGAAAACCTTTTTTTGGGATATTTCAAAGTTAAAGGGGTAACATTTGCTAAAATATGTGTCTAGCTAGCTCTAGGGGTGTGCAAAATAATCGTCATGACGATGCATCGCGATTCTAATTGTTGTGATCTACTGCATCGATTCTTGATGCAAAGTATCGATTCTTAATTTTAAAAAAGGAATAAATAAAATACATGAACGGTTGGTGCACATCCAGCAAAAACAAGTGGAATACAGCTTCCTGTTAGTAGATGTCGCTGCGGATGTGTTGACGCCCGCTGCCTTGTGTCACAAGCATTTCCGTCCGAGGTATACTGAGACGAGGCGTTCGTAAAGAAAACACGGAGGAGACTGAGAAAATTCGCCCCACGGCTCCATCACATTTCAAGTCAGGTGTTTGGATACATTTAAAAACAAAGAAGGTAAAAACGGATTTGATATGATGCACGTCATTTGCAAAAAGGGAAATATACATTTGAATTTTTTCATTTCATTGGTTTAAAGGACCACTGAGGCCATGTAAAACGCACTGATTATCCTTATTTTGTTATTTCAAGTTCTATAAATCCTAAACACTTTTTGTCAGTGTGTCCACTCCAGTAATAGTGATATTTTTGTCCAGTATTTTTTTTCATGGCAACACCTCCAAAAGTTGTTTCAATTAATACAGCTATGTATGAATTCATTTGTATCAATGTTGTCAGCCACTGGTAATGGCTGTATTTTTTTCTAACACTGTTCAGTGAAAATATCACAATGCATCGCGATGCATCACAATATTTCAAGTATCATGATGCATCGTAATAGAATCGCATCGCATGTGAATTGAATCGAATCGGGACTTCTTTGGCAATACCCACCCCTAGCTAGCTCATGGTTGTCAGCTCATAATGATTAAAATATGTATACTTTCATTTTTAATGTTATATTATTAGACTTTTGCAGAATATTTATGTAAACTGAATCATTAATTGTGTTTTGCTAATAATAAAACTGCCAAATATGCTACGTACTGTCCCTTTAACTAATATAAAATCGGTCACAAAAAACATAGTTTTTTCTGGTTTCGAAACCAGCTTTTCCAACATTAGCTACGTTTACATGGACACAACTAATCGGATTGAAGGCCTGATCAGATCAAAAATGTTTCATGTAAAC
>NW_015150511.1:1560240-1561677 GCF_000732505.1 Cyprinodon variegatus
CGATTTCATCCTGGACACTACAGAAAATGGGCTAAAAGTGTTAAAAACCGGAATTCTCCTTTAACGGAGAGTCTCCAGACTGATCTGCGAGTGAAACCTTGAAAGCTCGCAAGATCAGGATGGTCTCATGAGGCTAGTAGCTTCGTGCAACAATTGAAAATATCGCACAGTGTATACCCAGCTTTACTTACAGAGTAGTAGGTGCACTGCCTGTAATTCAGTATTTAATTGATTTTCAGGTTTTAACTCTATTTTATCAGTAAAAACGAAATGACGATAAATGTATAAACTGCATACATTTATCTGGCTGCCCGTCATTTGGACAGACCGCATCCCCTATATCTTTAAATAGCTCCAGACTCCCCTGGAAAACAGTAAAGTTACTAATTTCTGGACTACATTTTTATTTCCATTCACAAACCACCATTTTTGCTTGTAGCAATAATATAACCAAATATAATCCATACTGGTGAAGCCAAAATTCATTCATCCTGATTCCGTTTCTAGACAGTGAACAACACTTTCCTGCTCCAATCAAGTAAGAAAGGTGACATATGAATATGGTCCTGTGTAGCAGCAAGGCCTGGTGCAGCATCTGTCTAAATATAAATGGTGACAGGGCTAAAATGCACCTAGACGGCTGTAAGCCATGAGGGCTAAAAATATCAGGCAGCCTTAAACGACCGAAGACAGAGGAGGAGGGGGGAATGAGAGAGGAAAAAAAGGTGTCTGCTTTTCCACACTTGCTTCTCCGGCGTGTTTTCTCTTCATCAACAAACATTATGCAGTTGTCTGGCTCTCTTCCAACTCAAACGGACTCTCAATTCAGAATCACAGACTATCTTGTGGGATGCTCGTGGATGCGTCTGTGAATGCAGCCTGACTTTTAAGTGGGAGCCGTTGTATTTATGGATGTGGAGCAGAAATGTGTGAATATGAATAAAACAGAGCTGGGGAAAGGAGCCTGGGTTTATCGTTTGTCCTCAAGGTGAACAGGAGACCAAAGAGTTTCCTCCATGACCTCACAAACACACATTCTCATCTTGCTATACATAGTGAGGACCATGTCTCTGACCCCATTGATTTCCATTGATTTTGAACCCTTTCTACACTGGAAAAACGATCAGGAAAAAAGAAAAAAACGTCTTAAATTAAGTGTATTTACCTTTAAATCGAATAGGTAAACGAGACGATTTGCCAATGTAATGAGTACACTGGAAAAATGATCTAGAAATAAGTAAAAAAATTCTTAAATTAAGTATATTTACCCTTAAATTGAATAGGTAAATCAGATGATCTGCCAATGGAATGAGTAATTTTACTCTTAAAATAAGATATTTAGATAAAATGCACTTAAAATAAGACAATGCAATTGTGTTTTCTTATTTTAAATGTAAATTGTCTTGTTCTATAGGCAAAATGTCTCTTTTACCTCCT
>NW_015150511.1:1563422-1565543 GCF_000732505.1 Cyprinodon variegatus
GGGTGAGTAGAAAAGGAAGGCTAATCATGTTTTGGGTGTACTATTCCTTTAAATTCACCAGCCGGCTTTATTTCATGTCGATTAATAATTATTTTGAGTTCATTGTTTATAATTTTCTTAAGGGAGAAAAACATGGAGACAGTCTTGGTGTAATTCAGTCCAATGTCCTCAAGTCGATGGTAAAACAGGAGAACACACACACAGGCTTCAACACACACCTCCATGTATATCAGAAAAAAGTTTCTGGGACACATTCTCGTCTTCCCCCCACCAACCACCTTGAAAACCTTAAGGGCCTCTCATGTTAATGCTGCCAACCACTTTCCCTCGGCAACGGCGGATGGATGGAATGTCTTTCCATCCATTCGCCTCGCTTTCCCCGTGTGGCTAAGTAGTCTAAATAACACGGCTCTGAAAGCTTTGAGGACAGCTTTTACAGCGTGCGTTTTTTTACCTTTAGAAGCCTCTCCTCTTCCAGCCACTTTAGTTTCTCTTTCCTTCCCCCTTTTCCACCTTTTAACCATGTTAGAGGGTCTCCCTTTCCATCGCGCGTTGCGTCGTTATCAAAGGCGGCCACCCGCGGTTTGTTAATCACACCGATGGAGGTATGAAATGGAGTGTTCACACTTGGCGGCGTGGCACACTCTCGTCTAAATCCTTTCTGGTTCGGTTATGGTCAGCCATTTTGGAAAGAGTGCAGGTAACTGTCACACAAATCAGAGAAATTTAAAACCTTCTCCAGAGCAATTACAGTGCATTAGCTGAGCTCTTAGGGTGTTATGACTTCCATTTCAAGTTCTGGAAAACAAACTTTGTTTTTTTTTCCTGTTGGCTCATTTGCATGATTTCCCGCCACAGTTACAGGCTTACGTTTTCTGATTAGTTTGAAAGCCACCATTTTTTAGCTCTATTCAATGAGCAAAAGCGCCTCTGGCCATTAGATGGAAGACAAGGCAGATTTGTCTTACTCAAATTAAAGGAGAAGAAAAGCTTGCACCATTATGCTGGTGTCATTTTCAAGCTGTCGCATTGTGCCACCCTCCAACCAACCCCCCCAATGATGGCTGTTTGTCCCGCTTTTATTTCACAACATGTAATCACAACTCCAAGCCGCAGCTCTGAAGTTATGCCCGCGGTGATTAGCGTGAGAGGGGTAAACATCCTGTCAATAGGGCTAATTTAACACATGCCAAGATGACTGGCCTAAGAAAGCACTGCCAATTGTTCCCAGTTAGGAAAATAACAAGACGGTCGATTTGTTTTTAACCCCCAGCTGGCACCTCTGTGTACAGCCAGGAGGTCAGCAACACACATCACCTTATTAATAAGTCAGGCCATCAGTCTAAACGTTAATTAGAATTGTCTCCCCACTGGTTTTGGCATGTAAATGTGTGTGTGGGAGTTTGGTGAAATATGTATAAAACAAAATCTCTGTAGCTCCAAGTGATTTTTTTTATTGTTTGTACGTTAGAGTAATCTTCTGCCCTCCTCAGACAGGTGTAAAACAAGTTAAGCTGCAGCTGAAAAACAGTGATTACACTTCATTTGAATGGAGAAGAAATTCGACGACCTTTAAGCTTCTTCCAGGCTGTGCTAATTACCTCCCATAGAATCAATGTTGGCGCAGCTTTTTCTCAAATTTGATTTAGATTCGGGGAGGTAAGAAAAAGAGGCTGTTGCAGAGGGAATGAAACACAACCTCCAGGGATTTAAAAAAAAAAACTGCCTGTAAACATCTTTTGTTCATTGCTACAGTGCTTTGGAAAGGTTGCCTGACCCTTGATACTTACCACACACTGTCAGGAAGTAGAAGTTGTAGCTTCTGAAATGTTTGCTGTTCTTTGCAAAATAGTTCAAGCTCAGTCAGATTAGAGTCAGGGTGTCTTTAAAGGAGGAGTCCTCTCAACAAGGAATAATCAATCAATGGATCATTATCTATACCCAAAACTAATACGTTTGCGGTCATTTAATGAATTTAGCATTAATCAGTAAAAAAAAAAAATAATTTTATCATTATCACTGAGTCTGGGAGCGGCCATTTTTGCCCAAATATAGTAACACCTCACATCTACCATCTTCCGGCAGTGACGTCACGGTGCAGTAAGCCTAGCGCCATTCTCC
>NW_015150511.1:1566333-1569505 GCF_000732505.1 Cyprinodon variegatus
GGATCCAAGTGCAATGCCCTAACCAGTAGCCCGCCACTCCCCCCGGTCTGGATTGCATGTTTCCTGAGTGACAACATTTCTCCTTTTTTATCAATGCTAGCATGGCCACGATGCCTTGCTGTTGCAAAATCTTAGTGAAGAGATGCAGCTTCTCCTGCAGGGGAAAGCTGTGTCGTGTTCTCTGATTCTTCAGCTGCTGACGAGCCTCAATGATTGATTGACCAATGTAAACAGCATTACCTAAGCATGCCATGAAAAACAAAGAAGAAACAGCCTCCAGTGCATCTTTCAAACTGGGCCAAAGCCCTAAGAAACTACCTAAGAGCTTTATAGCAGCAGACGTGGAACCATATTTGTTTTCTTAAAACAAATCCATTGTTTTAAGGTTTTCAAATTGCCTTTGGAGCCCTCAAGTTTCCATCTGAGGAAAGAACAAAAAGAAAAAAGCTCTTTCCTGACTCATATATTATCTCCAGTCTTCAGTCTCGGCGGTTGCTGCTTCCTAGTATTTTTAAACAAGTCAGTCATTCTTAGAAAATTGAGTTCAGGTCAAGCAAAAATGATTAAATTCAAAAAGAGATGGATTTACAACATCATAAAGCAAACCAACTCAGGCTTAGAAATGCATTTTAAATCAAAGCTGGAACTCCCACTCTGCCCAACCTTTCCTGCTGTGTGTGTGTGTGTGTGCTTAGAGATCAGTCATTCTCAGGAATAAAGATTTGGCTCTATGCTGTAAATGTTAATAAAGCTAGATCACAGGAAAAGGTCATATGGTGGATCCTTTTACTTTTTAGAAGCAAACTGACGTTGGCGGCTGGCCCTGGCGGCCCTATGGGAACCCAAACAGATCTAATGCAGTTAATAGTGTTAAGTTATCCTGTAAAAAACAACCTTAACAATAGAAAAAAACGTTAGAACTCCTGAGGGACTTATTTTGACCATTTTCAGATTTTGAAGTGTAATAGCTTTAGTCACATTAATCTTATGTTGATTTTGTTGCAGTAGTAGCTTCAGAATTTCCCTACTTTCCTTGATGGGTTCTTGGCTGGTCCCCTACAATTCCTTTCTTTGTTCTAAAATATTCTTTCTGTCATGATTTGTGGACATTAAGCTCTAAAGAGAAGCGTCATCTCCTGGTCAGACCCTGTAATTCAGTGAAAGAGGAGAGTCAGAGTGAAAAAATATGCAAGAGGGGGTCACTCCATTGGCTGGAAGTTGGAGGGGATTTTGCTGGGAGTTGCAGGGAAGTAGACTGCCATTTGGCTGGGTTTTGACTGGGAAGATGCATTTGAATGGCTGCTACTGTATCTGACTTTTCCTGTTTTCTACCACATGTACCCAGACCCTGTAGCATACAAGTATCATAGCTGCTGTGTTCTAAAATCTCCAAGAAAGTTGTTTTTTTGTTATATGATTCATTTACGCTTCCATGTTCTCAGATTTTTATAAAAATAACTGATGAAATGGATCCTGTGACCTTATTAAATGGCACACGTCAGTCTGTCTTCTCTTCAATATTGAAAATGGTGGTTTTCTTCTATAAATCGAGACCCCAGAGAAGATTGGGTTCTTATGCAAGACACGCAATAGAGCTGTAGTTTTTTCTCTGTGGTTGGTAGAAAATGTGCCTGGCAATCAAAATATATGGAGAACCCTGTCAGGTTGGGTGGAGGTTTGAAGGACCCGAATGCAGAGACTGAAGCTGAAGTTTCTTGCAGATTTAATTATCCAAAAAAGGCAAACAGAAGCAGAAATCCAAAAACATAGATCCTCAGAATCCACAAAACTAAAGAAAACCAGAAAAACTTAATTGAAGGGAAATAAATGACAACAAACCAGCAACAGCGACTGAGCAGGAGGTGCCTCAGTGGCGGCGGGCCAATAGAGGGCGCAACCGGACCGCCCCACCCACCCTGATTAACACATAAAAAATACATACATATATATATATATTTTGGTTCTAATTTAATTTAAAATGAATATGTAAAATATTTTAAAATTTATTGATATATATATATTTGTAGATGTGCAAGCAAGATAAATATTGAATCTTTAATGAGAAGTAAAGCGTCACTTCATTTTGCGTTGGATTGATGACGCATTTAAGCCCTAGGTGCAAAAATCTTTGCCCATTGACTCTCGTTAAAAGTTGTACATGCGCTGTAGCTCCTCTGCAATATAGAAGAGCTCGGGGCGCAGCTCTCCTGCGCCCTGAGGTGATGGGAAGAGTATTTGCTCACCGCCTCCTGCCACAGGTGTAAAAACACTTATAATTTATTGAATGTTATTTAATAATTTCCTATTTAAAGTACTTTCAGAAGTTTGAATTCTGAATATGACCAGAATTTTTTTTTATATAAACTGCTGATAAGATAACGCTCTGTCATGAAAAAAAGTTTTGGAAGAATGGAAACAAAATTACAAAAGTATTGGGAAATACAAGAAAATGAAAGTGAAAAAGGAAATAACCTTTTTAAGGGATTGATAAGGAAACCTATTTTAATCAGATTCATGAAATCTGAATTTTAAAATCTTCATTTAGAAAATGGATAAGAAAATACTTTTTAAAATTCTAGTAATTAATTACGGATTAATAAGTACCTCTATAATAATCTTAATCCCTCTAATTGTACGATTAACATTTTTAATTCTATTAATTTCAGTGACTTTCTCAGCTCTCCTGAATCCTGGGAGTATTAGAGTTAAACAATATTAAGGGATTTAAAGGGTGTCTGTTGTTTTAATCGATTTTTGTTAAGTTATATTTTACTTTTGATGTCCCTGATACCGAACGCCCCTCAGCTCATATGTAAACAACATTCCTCATCCAGTAATTCAGTTCTACTGTCATTTGATTGCTGCAGCTAATGATCCCTGCTGCCTGTGTGAATAATTATTAAACATTACTGTATTTTTTCTTCCTTCCTGACTGTGTTCGCTCTGGAGATCCAAACAGTTATCTTTGCCCTGCTTCTGTTCTGTCTCATGATTCCTTCTACAAACAATAACGATTAACTGCTCAGTTTTTCACATCAAGTCAAAAAGCATTTGCACCTGCGTATCGTTGGTTATTTACGGAAGAGGATTAGGGCCACTGCAAAAAAAAAAGTTAACAGATTTTTAAATTTTATCTTGTTTAATATGGGAAAAAAGTCAGAATTCTGACTTT
>NW_015150511.1:1569945-1580056 GCF_000732505.1 Cyprinodon variegatus
AGGATTCTGAGATTAAAGTCAGAATTCTGAGCAAAAAGTCAGAATTCTGAGAAAAAAGTCAGAATTCGGCGCAAAAAGTTGAAATTCTGAGCAAAAATTCAGAATTCTGAGATTAAATTTAGGATTCTGAGATTAAAGTCAGAATTCTGAGCAAAAAGTCGGAATTCTGGGAAAAAAGTCAGAATTCTGATAAAAAATTCAGAATTCTGAGATTAAAGGCAGAATTCTGACTTTTTCCCCATACTAAACTGAAATAAAATTAAAAAATCAGTTAACTTTTTTTTTTCCACTGGCCCTAATCCTCTTCCATAGTTATTGGCCGTAGAATGAAGGGTGTATGACAGCCCACCCATTTATCAAGCATCTCATCAATGGGTCTGCAATTTTACGGTGACAAGTAACCCCCCCGTTTTCAAGTAAAGGGAGGTAAAGAAACGAGAGTGAAACTTTAATATGGCTGATAAGGAACAGTGAGTGTGTGTACTCCTCAATGTAAATCCATATCTTCCTAAACCTGCTCCTGCTTATTATTACGGCATTGGAAGTCCAGCCATGTGTTAGTTTACATTCAAAGGGTTTTGATAAGGAGCCAGTTGTTGGACATATCAGCAATCTGAGGATGTTCTTCGCTTCAGTTTATTTCTTTTCCTCCAGTATTTATTTATCTCTGCTACCGCTGCTCGAATGTGTTTCCTTGCTTATGTGCAAGTTAGAGCAGGAAGATTCCTGTTTCTCTCACAGGTGATAAAGATTGATAGCTTGCTTTGTGTGGGATCTTGCTCAGATTGGATGGTAGGCAAACCTTCACTCAAGGGGACTGATGGAGGATCTTTCCAAACAAAAGTTAGCAGATTATCTGTAAGGTCCCTTTTCCATTGCGTTGGTGCCTTTTATATTCAGGCCTGGAACTTGCTGAACTTCAAGGTACTGTTTGGGTTTGCCTTGAGTTAGCAGGCAATGATACATGAGCCTCACCAGCCTAAGATAGATTCTTGAAGATTACAGTCTTACAAATAGTTTGAGGTTATAGAAAGTTAATGCCTTAAGTTTTGTATTTTGTTTGTAGTTTCATTTAGTATAAATTCAGATTAAATTTGTCTTGAAGGCTCAAACTCTTGGTTAGTCTGAAAGGGGCCAAAGTAGACAGCGTCCTGTGATCTTTGATCTGTCAACTGTTCGATAATAACATCAGATTTAATGTTTAGAAATTATCCTCTTGGCATTTTATAGACTTAAATACCTAAAGTATACAAATAAATGTCATGAATATGAAAGAACAAACTTGTGCATATTAAACACTTTTATCAATTTTTTTCTTCAACACAAAACTTAGAAAACTAATCCTTACAATACAAACTGTATATGTTAGGAAAGGGTAACAAACTTTCACTCATAATATCTACTGTTTACTGTATGTTTAGCTAATTTTAGAATAGTTAAAATTACTCACAGAGGACAGAGAATATTACTCAAGTAGGAGTAGCGATACTTTACAAGAATATTACATAAGTATATCACTCAATTTTCCAATTATTACTCAAGTAAATGTAACTAAATACTACTAAAACAAGCTATATGAAATGAATGATATTCGTAAAACTCACTGTGAGAAAGACGATTTTGAAAAGATGGACTTTAAATATGGAGTAAAAAAAGAAAAGTTTGGAAAATTTGGAAAAAAATAAAGTATAGAAAATTAAAAGATAAAATGTTAAAAAAAAAATTATTAAAAAGCTTTTTTTTCAATTGGATTTTCTGATTCTTTTATTACAAATTTCCATTTACAGCACCTGTTCTTTAGCCTAGTGAGACCATCCTGATCTCGTGAGCTTTCAAGGTTTCACTCGCAGATGAGTCTGGAGACTCTCCGTTAAAGAAAATGTGGAGCCGTTCACCAAACGAACGTCCAATCAGCGTTGGCTTTGAGGCGGGTTGAGGTGTGACGCAACGAGAAGCGCGACAGTTCAGTCTAAAGAACATGGCGGCTTCAGCCGATGAAACTAGCGTTAGCGTGGCTATCGAGCAAGTTTTATCGGAATTACAGAGTATTTCTTCACTCTGGAGGCTTTTCTCAGAGGAAAAGATGTTTTTGCTCTTCTCCCGACTGGTTTCGGCAAGAGTAGCCTGGCTTGTGGTTGTGTTTTCGTCGTCGCTCTGTTAGTACGTCATATGCTTCGTTGATCTGATTGGTTTATTTGGCCCGTCTATCACCAACATAGGCCAATCAGCTAACCAGTATTTTCGCCCCTTCCCAAAATTACTTCAACGGAAGGTTTCCAGATGGATATGCGGAGCAAATCCATCTGGCGGACTCAGGTTACCTGTTCTTTGCTGGGAGCAACAATGGTACAAAATGTACTCCATATGATAGCGCCCTGCACTACTAATTCTACCTGCAAATTACCTTTTAACCGAATAATTAAAAGGCGTCCATAAGTATCTCCTCAAGCCCACTGAGGAGAATTAACCCTTAAACCTTTATTGTAAAGAGATTGCTTAGAAACTAAGATGAAACCAGCAAGATTATGATAAAGTGGAATTTGAATAAAGATGCCAAATAAGCAAAAGCTGGATTCTTATCTCTCAGGTAAAAAAGAGCTGATTTGTGCTTTTTAGGACAGTGGAACATCTTACAAAGATAGCTCGGGGTTGTTGAAAATGAAACTGACCTTTTCAGTGTTGTCTCATATCTCACAGACCGTGTTGAACAGAGCGCCTGCTGTTTGAAGCTTTCTTCCCCCCCAGAACTGTCTGGTTTCTTCATAATGAGTCAGTATGCTCATACTTTTCTTGATCTCTGTCGGACGGTTAAAACTGTGAAGGTTGTCTTTTACAAAGCTTTGAACGCAGACGGCTCAAGCCTGTTTGGCCCAACAAAGTGTGCCGTGACCGTCCGACTGCATCCTTGTCAGGCCGTGCCAAGCCTCGCGGCCCCTTGGTGGGCGGCTTGGATCTGTGAGTCCACAGATAGCTGTGACCGACACGTCGTCATGGCCAAACGACACCATCCTCCCCCTCGGTCCCTATCCTGTAACACAACAACAGTGAAAGGTCAGGCATTGTGTCCTTGTTCTGTCAGGAACATTTCAAACCCACAGGACACCAGCTTGGACATTGCAGGCTCGTCTTTTCCTCTCTCTCACTCTCTGTTCCACAAACACACACTCATACACACCTGGAAGCTGTTTTATTAACCCAAAAATAGGCTTTCTCCTCATTTTACATGTGTCCCTCACGTGCATCACAAACACCGACTCTACAGTGAGAGGAACTAGGCCTCTGCAGCGATAAGTACCGGTTATAATCCTGGCTATTGTTAACCGAGGTGTTTTGTCCAAGGGGAGATTGTTCCCCTTGACAATAACTGTAATCTAAATCTGCAGGTTCAGCCCATCAGTGTAATAAGCTTGCTCACAAACCCATCTTTTTGGCAATAACCTCAGCTCTGCCTACACATCATCTTCCAGACACTGCAGATGGAGAGATAATAAAGCGTCTAAAAATGATCTGCAAGCTTATTGTCTCAGTTTGGGTTTGTTACCATATTCATCTTTTTTTTTTCATACACTGTAATGACTGCAGTACATTTTGTGGTTTGAGATTCAGTTTGTTTATCAAATCCAGCACGTTTAAATCTGTTCTTTTTTTTTTTTGTTCTGCCCATGTGTTTGTAGGTTATCTCTTGGAATTACTGCTTCCTCCCACAGCCTAAAACATTAGCTGTTATTTCAATTAATTACTCACCTTGTGATGAATTGGTACTGGTGTGATGAACTTGTCCAAGGTGCACCTTGCTTCTTTAGCCTCGTGAGACAATCCTGATCTCACGAGCTTTCAAGATTTCACACGCTAATCAGTCTGGAGACTCTCTGTTGAAGAAAATTTGGAGCCGTTCACCAAACGAACGTCCAATCAGCGTTGGCTTTGAGGCGGGTTGAGGTGTGACGCAACGAGAAGCGCGACAGTTCAGTCTAAAGAACATGGCGGCTTCAGCCGATGAAACTAGCGTTAGCGTGGCTATCGGGTTGTGTTTTTGTCGTCGGTCTGTTAGTACGTCATATGCTTCGTTGATCTGATTGGTTTATTTGGCCCGTCTATCACCAACATAGGCCAATCAGCTAACCAGTATTTTCGCCCCTTCCCAAAATTACTGCAACGGAAGGTTTCCAGATGGATATGCGGAGCAAATCCATCTGCCGGAGTCAGGTTACGAAGCTACAGCTCAAATTGTACAATGAAATCAAAGGGTTTAAAAGTTTACCGCTTACGATGTATGTTCTCCCACTGGGTGGCCCGACGCTCTGATGCGATCTACCTGCCCACACTTTACATCTAAAAACACGTCATGCTCAGCGCCAAGAGATGGTGCTCGTCGGACTCGTCAATCTGGAAGAACAAGAACTCCCTTGTTTGCACATGCGCAGTGCTTGAGGTCCTGGTAAATCGGCTCATAGCTCTACCTCACGATTCCTGCTCTGGAGGTGGTTGTGAGAGGCTAATCGGCCCTCGTTACTCCCTGTATACCACATGACGCAGGTCGCAAGATGAGGCTGAAACTGGGCCCGATAGAAAAAATTCACACACAACTGGAGAATTGGCATGAAAAGGGCAAAGAATCGTACAGTGTATGCCCGGCGTCAGATGAAAAAGTGTGGAACCAGACTACAAATTGACTCCGCCAGATGGATTTGCTCCGCATATCCATCTGGCGGAGTCAGGTTATTGCTTCTTACCCACTAACCACTGAAACCAGTTACTGTCACGGTTTTACTTTGTTTAAGTTTTATCTTGAAGTTCATTGGTTTTATCTCCATTTGTGTTATTCTAATTATTTTTGATTGTATTTGAGTTCTCAGTCATTTCTTGTTTGCTCTCTGCTGCCCTCTTGTGTCAGTCTCCTTTTCCCTAGCTCCCCTCTGGACTCCTCTGTCCACACCTGCTCCCAATCTCCTGATCATCCTGGTCTTTGTTTCTCTTTCTCATATATTCTCCTCCGGCTCAGTCACTGTTGCTGGTTTGTCATCATTTCTTCGCTCCCTTGTTGTGAGTTTTCCTGGTTTTCAGTATTTTGGGATTTTGTGGATTATGTTTGTGGAATTTTGCTTCTGTTGCCCTTTTTGTTTTTAATGTCGGCATATGCCAGCATTTTAGGAGATTCTGGGACGTCAGGCATACGCTGGCTAAATCAGCAAGGTGTGACAGGGCCCTAACCAACTTTGGATTAATCAATAAATCGTACCAAAAGATTGCTGCTACCCTTCCTCTTCGCCCAGAATTTCTGTGTATGTAAAAATGTAAATAAATAGAGGGAATTGTTTCATTTATGCTCACATAATCCTCTTTCTTCAGCCATGTATCAGTTCATCAACTAACAGACTTTTCAGAGAAAGAGATTTTCCGTTGAAAAAATAACATGTAATAGTTTTAACTTATTCCCCGATTTAAGTCATTTTAATTTTAATTGTATAACCATGGTTTACTCCTTTAGGATTATTCTCTAATTTAGCTGCTTTTTGGTCTGGATGGGGTAATGAGTGGATAACAGAAAAAAGGAGTTTGATATCGGTGGATTCAGCATTTGGTTGACCTTTGTCAACTATGTATCTCTGTGTTGTGTCCACAATCGGTCTCCGCCAGTCACATGACATTTGTTGCTAAGACGCCATTTTAGGTGGAAAAGGCGTAGTGTAAACAACCGTAGCATAGCTAAACGAAGGACTAAAGGCCCGTTTACATAGCAGCCTGTCCAAGATAAGTCATTACAGTTAACATAAGCCTGAAAACAGGGGCGGATTTAGGAAAATCGGTCACCGCCAGTCACGTGACATTTGTTGCTAAGACGCCATTTTAGGTGGAAAAGGCGTAGTGTACCGCGCCCGAGGTAAACAATTGACGTCACTTGGCGGAGCCTGAAGCTTCATAAAATGCATTTTAGTGATCTATGAGCTTTTTGGGTGATTGTTTGATTCTTGTGTAGAGGAGTGTGTGATAAAGACCTCAACATATGCTAGGTGTGTGTCAGGCTCAGCGTTATTTAGCTACGGGCGTGTTATTGTTGCCAGGGGGCTCAAGGGCTTAAGAGGTTTTAACTGCTCCCCCTAAACTGTATTTTTGAAACACAACACTGCTGCACCATGTAGTGCCCCCCGTGGTAAGGCTGTTCAGAGGTCTGCTGCTCAACCCCAGAAGAAACAGACTTTCAGAGGACTTTTTTAAAAGGCTGCAACTGCTGATGAGATATGATCACACATTCTGTGCTGGTGTGGTATAGCTCGCCTGCTGTCCATCTGTTAATATCTCACAAACCCCATTTTCGCTCGACTATTATACACTGAAGGAGGCCAGAATATTCAATTCTGCATTTAGAGGCTAGTGTCATAAGATATAGATGATTTTATTATGATTAAACTGTTTTGCCCCCCAAGCTGTGTTATTCTGTTTTATTTTATTTATTGATATGATGGGCCAGCTGAATGCAGGACATTTTTTTTGGTCATATGTGTTGTATTTTCTGTTGTACTTGGTTGAAGCGTGTTTAATTTTTAGAAATTTGCCATTTTTGAAATTTTCCCTAAGTTTTTCAAGGACAAATGTTTCCTTGTCTAGCGTTCTGTTTGGTGTTTGTTTATAAGAATCTTCCATAGTAGAACTTTTGTGGGAGAATCGGATATCTCTCTGCAAAATGTCAAGCAATATAACTGTTATGAGTAATGTAAAAAAAAAAAAAAAGATACTTTAGATAAATTGTTAAAAGTAACTGATTATTTTCATAAGAAGTAGAGATATTACCCATTTCCCACAGGCCGATAAAACCATTAAATCTCGGAAATATCGCTTTTAGTGGCAGTGGGAACAGCTCACTGACTCGCGTCTACGTGGGTAAAACGACTCAGGAAGCAAATCGCGTTAAAATAGCCTCGGCTCTGATCGGCATGCTGTCGGAACACCAGAGCCGGGTTGACCCACTAAATTACGTGACACCATAGAACACAACGTATGGACATCAAAACACTGCGCCCGTCGCATCTCATCTAAAATGGCAGAAAAAGTCTTTACATTCGATAAAAATGGAGCAGGGTTGGTAAAAGGGATTCGGACAGATAATAGAGCGAAACAATAAAGCCCACTGACTACGCCGTTGCTTCCTTACATGTTGCTCTACATTGTTTACTTTCTTGATTTTTGTTGCACTGGTGACATCATCGACACTATCCAGAGTTATAGTATCACCAGACAAACAGCAGCGGGGGGTGGAGGCCATGCAGGTTTTTTAGGCCAATGGCATGGCAAATAAAACCTTCCGTTGAGGTAATTTTGGGAAGGGGCGAAAATACTGGTTAGCTGATTGGCCTATGTTGGTGATAGACGGGCCAAATAAACCAATCAGATCAACGAAGCATATGACGTACTAACAGAGCTACGACAACAACACAACCACAAGATCAAACTCTTGCCGAAACCAGTCCGGAGAAGAGCAAAAACATCTTTTCCTCTGAGAAAAGCCTCCAGAGCAGTGTTTTGCTCTTCTTTCAGTGAAGAAATACTCTGTAATTCCGATAAAACTTGCTCGATAGCCACGCTAACGCTAGTTTCATCGGCTGAAGCCGCCATGTTCTTTAGAGTGAACTGTCGCGCTTCTCGTTGCGTCACACCTCAACCCGCCTCAAAGCCAACGCTGATTGGACGTTCGTTTGGTGAACGGCTCCAAATTTTCTTTAACGGAGAGTCTCCAGACTGATCTGCGAGTGAAACCTTGAAAGCTCGCGAGTTCAGAATGGTCTCACGAGGCTATGGCAATTGAGCAATATGGGGATTTTTAGCGGGTCTGTTAGAAAAACTCGCGTTAACCGGCCCTTTTCAGCGCCGGTTAACTTCAAGCTGTTTGACCAAACCTCTTTCAATCCCTAAATCAATGTCCAAATCCAATTAGTCGTAAAATTAGACTGTGAGAGAAAACAAAACAATCCCTTGTAGCTTTTAGTTTGGCTTGCCTTGGAAGTGTTGATTGGGACAGAAATGGGTAGAAGATCAAGGCTCTCTGTGTCTCAAGTGGAAAGGAAATGAGATGATGGGTAGAAAGTTTTACAGGTGGTGAGAGGGTGGAAGATCAGTCAAAAAGCAGAGCCTAAGAGCTAGAAAGCAGAGAAGAAAGAGCAGGTGAAGAGGAGCGACAGAGCAGGGAAAAAAAAGAGATTTCTGTTGGCCCGGAGACAGAGATAGATTAAGAGAGGGAAAGTGGCATGGAGTGAGGAGTATAGCCTCAGGTTGAAGGTGTCAAAGGCAAAAATGATGACAGAAAGCGAGGCCTAGAGGCCGCCTGGTTTTCTGGCAGAGCATCCTCATCCAAGGGGGGCCACTCCAAGCCCTACTTGAAAGAAAGAGAGAGAGAGAAATAGATTGGAGGGTCGATTTATTTAGGGATAAAGCAAGTGCTTCAAAAAGCCGACCTGCTTCACATTTTTCCCCGAATTGTTTTAAAAATCCCCCATTTCTAACGTAGAGGGTCCCACAGCTGAAATAAACTGGAAGAGGAGTCCTGATGTGTTTCACAACTAAAAACACTCGCCTCATACTGACCTGGGCATCGAACCTGAAAGAAAAGCAACACTGTAACACACACTCAGATTGCATTTATTATGGCAGGGGTAATTAAATTCAGAGGGCAGCCCAATAATGGAGGGAGCATCCATATGAGTTTACAACGAACAACATAATAACCAATTAAAAGAATTAACAGCTGCACCCGTTGTAATCGTTTACTGGCTGCACTGGCAGCTTATTCATATGCAATCATCTTATTTTTTCAGGGTCTGCTAAATGAGGACATATGGTGAACACCACATATGAGTTTCAGATCAACCACAAACAAATAAACATAGGAAGTAAGAAACTGCTTCTTTACTCCATTGAATATTTTTTTAATCAGATTTTGCAGTAATTTATTTTAACACAATCCATCTAATAATGCAACACCGAAAGAGGGGAGGTTGTAAATTATTTATTTGATGCTGGAAATCTGGGTAAGTAGAGTCTGAAACACAAAACAGGCGAAGCCGGTCGGAGATTTATGAACCTTGGTGTTGATTTCTTTACCCACGAAAAATAGGAAATGGCCATTCTTGAACTGTGGCCCAGAGAAGAGAGGAGTCGATCAATCTGGAGAACGTATCTCGACCCCCTGCTGTAATCACCATCCACAGTCCTGTCTCAGGGGTGATCGATGCCCACTCCTCCCCCCCTGAAACCACCTTCATTCTGTCATGCAGAATTGCTTCACACAAATGTTGTGCACATGCATGGTTACCTGCGGATTAGCAGGAGTCAGACAGCTTTGCTGGTTGCTTCCTAAGACAGCCTTTGTCATGGATATGTGACATTTCACACATTCAACGCCTTCCATAGAGAATCCTTCAGGATTTGATTTGTCGGTTCTCATTGCAGTCTTTGGCAATTTGCATGTGCGTAGTAAAGGGCTCACAAGGATGTGTTGTGGCCTTTCTGCCCATTGTGAACCGCCTCTTTGAATTATTTCACCTCACAAATATTTCCCTCATCTCCGTTCTTAATGTTTTCTGCCCTGACTGTTCCAGCACCTTCTCCGTCAGTTATAACCACATTCACTTCTATTTGAACCACTGAACCCATAGATATATTTAAAAATAATATATATATATTAATAAATATATACAGAATTTACTCTGCATTCAACACAGCAATTTAAGATACTTTTTTTTTGTATTATTTTACTATTTTCCTCAGTTAATAAAATGCCCAAAATTCAGCAAAAATAAAAAAAAAGTTTTGTTTTTCGCACTTGGAGACACAAGCTCCAAGTAAATAGCCTGAAGCTCTTCATAAGAAACTAATAAAAAATGTAAAAAAAAAATATAAATTAAATATAAATAAATAAAATAAAAACATAACTTGATAGACAAATACTCCCAAGCCTCAAACTCTGTTTTCAGAAATCCCAACCATAAATGATCAAAATCACTTATAACTAACTCTGAAAATATACACTTAGACTTGAAAATGTTGGTCAATATTACTTTTAAACATATAATTTCAAACATGTTAGACTACACAAAATAACTTCCAGGTTGCACAAACC
>NW_015150511.1:1580155-1582463 GCF_000732505.1 Cyprinodon variegatus
GTCGCACAGTAAGCTAAAGCACATAGTTGGATGCATTACAGTAAAGTTTCTCTAATTAACTCCATCCTGCTTTCAGACTGCCATGGAACATGTTGACAGATTCTAGCCTGAAATTCTCAGAGTTTTATAAAACCACTCCATATCTATGTATCATTTCACTAGTATACAACATCATGCTACTGCAGTATACACTGTTTATGTACTGAAAAAGCTCTCATACACCATAATCACTGCACATGTGTCAGTCCTAAGAAATCACCACTACTGCTGTGCACATATCAAAAGAACGACAGCTGCTAAACTCACCCCAGGATACTGGATGCTTGAAACGATGATGGCAATTAGACAAGCATTTTGCATTTATTGTACAATAGTAAAAGCCTGTTTTAAATAGGCTTTTCTTCCAGACGCAGCACATTAAAGGCCATTAATCCACTGATAATCCATCTGAAATTTTACTAAACTCTTATTGGTAGGTAAACAACATGTGCATTCATACAAGATATGATAAATAACAAGAATCAGAGAAAGGGCAATTTTTATATTTACAGTGCTTGTAACATTATTGTCTGTATCAGTCATCAAATGTTACTTATCACTGATCTGAATAAAGACATGGGCTGAATAGAAGCTAAATGATGTTTTCCAAAGCAGAAATTCCACATCAAATATCTAAACTCTCTTAATTTTTCTATGTTGCTAATAGGGATTAGCAGAAAAGGAGCTCAATTAGCATTTCTCTACTTGATTGCCTCACTTCAATCACAGTGCATTCATTGAGATTGTCAGTAACTCACCATTGATGTCATAAGAGGAGGAAATCGAGATCTCATTCTAGGATCACATCAACTATATGGAAGGTGGAGATTTTTGGTTTTACTTGTGTGGAAATAGTTTTTTTGTAAAGTGAAATGTTGCAGAGGAAATGGGACACAGATTAGTGACACAATGCGAGACTTGATGCTCCTCCTACCTCATTGAATTAAATTCCATTAGTTATCTTTAATTACATATCCTTTTTAGGAATAACTTCAACTTTTTTTTGTGAAATTGTGTATAAAAGATTAGAAAACTGAATGAAGAAAACAAGCAGTTACCTTTTTCTTTAAATGAAGCCTAACTTGAAGTTCAACTGAAGAAACTAAATTACCTGCCCTCATCATCAGAGGTTCTCTGCCTCTGACGCAAACCAATCAGCTTTTAAACGCACCTCCAAGAAGCCCAATCAGCATCCAGAGTTCATCTTAAAAATTCTCCAAACCCATGATTCACCCTGCTACCCAGCCAAGAGCAGGCAGTGGTTGCAATTTGTCTCATTTTGACTCAGATGACCCCGAATCAACCCACCTCCATCCCCTTCCATGGTCGTCTTCTACTTCGTCCCCATCAGAGTGTAATTCCTCCTGGACTCTTACAGCGTCACATCTCAGTTGGTCCTGCAGAAGACTTAACTAATTAATAATATAAGAAACATTATTCTAATTGTCTTTTTTTTCAAATCTCACAGCGGAGAAATTCACTTGTCACATATTGGCATAGAAGTCAAAGAAGGTGCAAACAAGTAGGAAAAGGTGCAACGATCACGTGATTGGGTGGTTACAGGATTAAACATTAACGGGAGCAGACGGGAGCGGGAGCAAACCAATAGTAACTAAAAAAAAACTAGGATAGATGCCAAAAAATTTAATAAAATAGAAAGGAAAAAAAATCCAGTACTGGCGCCGCCATTTTGTATTTTTTTTCCTTGAAGCCTACACTATAATGCGAGTCAAAAAAAACTACACGACCCAAAAACCAACAGTGCTTCCGCTCTGAGTTTTTTACCCGCGCTCAAAAACAACAATTGAGGGACCAACAGTTAGTGGCGAACTCGACTTCGAAAAGTTTGATTTGCAAATTTGATTTGATTTGATTTGATTTGATTTTGCTGAGAAGTATGGACGTATCTGTAAAACTCACGGAGCTGACAGGAAAGTCTCAGATATTACCGAACTTCTTAAAAGTAACAATTAATACATTTCTAAAAGGCAATATTGTACATTTTGTTTATTCACCTAAGATAAGCATGGTCTGTTTCCTTGTTTGTTACTTTTATTATGTAATTATAATTAGTGTTGCACCGATACCAGTATCGGACGGGGCCCCGATACTGCCCTAAAATGGTGGTATCGGTTTCTGCGAGTACCAACAAATAGGGCACCGCTACCATTTTGAGAGCCATAAGTTCATTCAACTATTGTCACCCACCAGACATGGGCAATGTGGAGTCAACAAGTCATCTCCATGTCATGTATTTAATCTACCCAGC
>NW_015150511.1:1583134-1586396 GCF_000732505.1 Cyprinodon variegatus
GCAATTATTTTACATTATTATGGTATCGAACGATACTGCACAGCCAGGTATCGGGTATCGGTATCGGCGCCAAAAAATGGCATCGGCACAACACTATTTATAATTATTGTTCCTTTTACTTTAACTGACCTTTACTACAGTTAGAAACAGGAACTGACCCTTCATAGAAATTCAGATTCAGTGTATTGGCAGAAATCTTATTGAAGACAACAAGAATGGGAGTGGTGCAGGAGCGGGAGTCATTCTGAATGGGAGTAATTTCTACAGGAGTGGGACGGGACAGGATTTAGATTTCTACTCTGGCCCGGGATCGGGACAGGACACTATTTTTTTCTGTGGGAGTGGGACGGGACAGGAGTGAAAATCCACTCCCGTGTCAGTCTCTATTGGGTATGCAAAAAGGCGAGGATTCCTTAAAATTTAGATAATCTCCCTCTCGCCACTAGGGGATGCTGCAGCACCCCCACTTCCTGCAGCCATGAGAAACTGTTCTTTTTAATAAGATTCTTCTGAAGAGAATGCTGACTTATGTGCATAATGTTCTACATTATATTAGGAACTTCTTTGTGAACGAATTTCCCGAGGTTCTACAGGAATTCATCAATAATGGGTGATGACAAAAATGGCTTGAATTTCTTCCTCCTCTCTCTTCTCATTGCTGCTGGCTCTGCATTTCAAGTGTCTCTTTTATCAACTCAACTGGGACTTGTGGAAGGAGCAGAGATATTTCAGCTAGATATTAATGATCTTTTCCTTTGTGATTCAGAATTATCATTTTATAATAATTATACTGTTGTTAAAGACGACAATACTACCCTGACCACTGATTACAGTTATGGTGGCGTTTATCTCCCTTTACCAGCATGGCCGAAATGGTGATGGATCACATCTTTTCTCTTTGGCTGATGTATGTTTTTTGTTATTTTGGAATCAGAACCAGCAGCCTAATTGGACCAGCTCTGTGCACTGTCTTTATAAATCAACATTGACTCCAACCAACTTGATATGTGAGTATTTGAATGCTTAGCCCCTTTCCAGGGCTTCTGATCAACTCTCCAGAGCTAAGCTTATACAATCCACAATCAATACCCGGCCTCTATACCATCCTTCATGCACTCAGCAACATCTGGGGTACGCTACTGATTCCTCTTATTACCTCAGCCTGTAAACTCGGTTTCATACCTGAACCGGAGCATCACAAAAGTTTCTATTATCAGCTCTCTCACTAGGAATTCATCCAGAGCGTCTCCCTAAGACTTTCATTTTTCTAACTCCTCTGCCCTTCTGCGAGTGATTTCACCTCACAGTCCCTCGACTCCTCTATCCTACCCGGCTCCCCGTCTCTGTACCTGTTATTACTGATGAGTCGATTTCACGACTCAATGATGCGGAGAGGGTACAGTAGAATTTAGTGTTTGCGAGTGTGAATAACAATAGCTGTCCACGACTCGTAAGAGAAACAATAATTACATGCACAGGCACAGAGATCCCATGCCTCGTAAATGCATAAATGGTCATTATAGTCTGGAAAGCGTTTCTGTTTCTGCACTGTGAGATTTCCGTTAATTGTGTAAAGTAATCAGCAGGGATGAGGTGACGTCCTGTTGGCTTTTTTTTTCTGAAATAAAACCTTTATTTTCTAATATGAGAGCTGATTAAATTTTTTTTTCTGCCATGTAAAACATTGATGTAAGTTTTTCATTTGAGTGTCTGTTTTTCTTAGATGTCCGTAGCTGAAATCATTAGATCTGCACAAAAAAGGCTTCATCTTCTTATCGTAAGTATTCCTATTTCTCAGAAAAATCTTCACCAGGTGCATTCCAATGTTTCTTTTTCTCCTTCCTGAATGGGTAATCTTTATTTCGGTGGTGAAAGCAGAAATAAAAAGAGCTGGCTTTGCAACAGGATGAAATAATGTACTTCCAGCAGTGTGCATCTCTGCACTTGCAAACTCTCATGTCTTTACTGAAATCAAGGCCTGTGAAGAAACTGAAAGAAGCCTTAAAACTGGCTGACCTTCTCCTGCCTTCTGTTGGAATCTAAATCCAATCTATGCCAGGCTGCTCTATAGTCTGCATTTATACCCCTTTTAATTGTTCACATTTTATCACCATAAAACTGCAAACTTTGTGTTAATGAGGATTCTTTGTTACAGAAAAGCAGAAGCTAAATTACATAGGATTATTATGTTCTAAAAGTGTGGGATGTATCTGTTTTATTGTACAGCTAAAGGTTGGTATAAATGGATTCCTTTCTCCAAGTTACATGTAATAAGCAGGACATAATCCATTTAATAAATGGAATAATTTATAAAACATATGAATGCAGATTATTTACATTTAACATTAGAGCAGGTAGGGGTCGGGATTTTATAATACAACAGGTAGGCCATTGTGACGCAATCCCTGAGATATATGGATGGCCAAAATATATAATAAAATGAATAAATAGGAAGATGCTAATTTAGTTTACTGACCAAATATATTATTTAAATTTTATTTATTTTGTGTTAATAACTATGCTATTGCACAAACAAGTAGTCAACTGTCCCTTTAAAAAAATGAAACATGCCTTTCAAAAGATGCATTAAAAAAGGTTATTTAAAAATGCTAATGAAGGTTCTCAGTCATCCAGGTCATTGTCATTCCGTAAAAATTCAAAAAATATCCACAGGACTTGGTTTCCAAGACGTTTCTCCACCTCTCCAGGAAGCTTTCTCAATTAAAAAGTCTGGATCTGCAGTGAGTTTGAGCCTTATATAGACAAGGCCTTGTATCGCTTGGAAACATGTAAATGGTAACCGATGAATGGGTCGTTTGGTTCCATTGTTAGCCTGTAATACCTGAAACCTGTCTACACTGGAAAAAATCTAAATCTAGATAACCTAAGTTGTTTTTTCTTAAAATAAGTGTATTTGTTCTTGGATTTAGCAGGTAAAAGAGAGATTTTGCCAATGGAACAAGACAATTTACACCTACAATAAGAAAACACAATTGCATTGTCTTATTTCAGGTGCATTTTATCTAATTTTCTTATTTTAACAGCAAAAATACTCATTCTATTGGCAAACTATCTCATTTACCTACTCAAATTAAGCGTAAATACACTTAATTTAAGACATTTCTACTTATTTTTAGATCCTTTTTCCAGTGTATGATTCTGAGGGTCGGTCTTTAAAGGGGGGGGATTGTCTCCTGTAATTGCAGGAGCACCGCCCCGCGCCCACAGGCTCAGAAGTCTCGCGAGAGTCGGTCTTGCTTTA
>NW_015150511.1:1587959-1589481 GCF_000732505.1 Cyprinodon variegatus
ACTGGTCTGTGTGAGTAGGTTTCCTATACACTTCAATGTTTAGGCTTCCATCTCCTGTATTAAAAATGAATAGAATTACTTCAATTTATACATTATATGTCCTTTTAGGCGGTCAGTCTATTGTTAGGGTCAAAGGCTGAAATCTTTGGTGACCAATATATTAGCACATCAAAGAAAGGTTTTAAAAGATGTATTCTAGGCAACTAACATGACTACCCAATAATGCAAGTGGCATAAAATCTCTAAAAAATTAAGTATCCTCGTCCAGAACAGTGAAAATATCAAATGAGATAAATATGAATACATTGAAGTGGTGTGAATATTTTTGTACGGCATAATTCTGGTAGAGATAAGATTTTTAAAGTCTAAAATAAGAGTCTATATCAATATTTGTTCCACATGCTCCCCCCGTCTACTTTCCACTACGTTTTTCAACGCTGGACAAAGAGGGGATTATTGCAGCACCATTGTCATGTTAATAACAGCTTTTCAAACAGATCTTACTGATGTATTTTTCCTTTTTCAGATCTTGTGAGTCACTCGGCAGTGGGGCTTTAGGTTTCATGCTAGTATTCTTTAGTGATTCCAAGTGGCACTAAAAGCAAGAGATGCATTGTCACCCGCTGGCGCACATGTAAATATTTGTTCACAGGTTGCTAAACCTGAATTGAAATTGATCAGAGCTTTTGTATGCCTGCCACTCTGTCTTTCTATCGCAATATCCACTTCCATCATTGTGCTTCTGTCTAAAAATACGCACTCAATCTCCTTTTTCTTTGTCTCTGATTCTTTTTCAATGGGCTGAATCCAGTTTGACCACTTTTTCTGGCACATTTTTTTTTATTCATTCTTCCTCCTCTTTCCATTGTTCGCCTGTTCTCTCTCGTTTTGCCATTTTTACCTCCATTCAGATGATCCCTGTTATCCAGTGCTTAGGACTCTGTGTGTGTTGGGGGCTCTGAGAGCAGGATGAGTGTTTATATTGCATGACAGAAGATCTTTCAGGTGACATTTAAAGGGATGTGTTATATGACTTGGTTCTACTGGTATTAAGAGCAGACGTCCTACTTTCCAAACACAAACAAACGGTAAAAAAATAACTGTTCCTGGAGAGAATGTGAAAAAATTTTCGTACGATATCCTCTTTATTCTTTTCTTATTTGTATCGTGTATTTCAGTTCCTGAGAATTATATGAAAGAAAAATTACAAACTCTCCTTTAACTGGAGTAAATTTGAAAATAATATAGCTAATAATATAAAGCTTAGAATATAATCAAGTTTATTGTCCCAGATTAGCAAAGCTCAGGTGTCCCAGCAGAAAGGAAAGGGGAAATACTGTACGATCATTAGTAATGAAATGTAAAGCTAAGTAGGGAGTTTGAAAAGTGTACAAAATATGCCAAAAGAAATTGCAGCAGAATAATTGCATAAAACGAGGGTTGAGAGTAGTGATGGATGTAGGGTGTAAAAGCTTAACCTGACTCCGCCAGATGGATTTGCTCCACATATCCATCTGGAAAC
>NW_015150511.1:1590488-1591727 GCF_000732505.1 Cyprinodon variegatus
TATGGTAAACTGGGCATGTGTAATTGTGGCAAAAATGAGGTGAAACTTTTCAATTTGTCCAAAATCCATCAGCAGGCTTGATTATCTGGAGATAAAATTGTCTTCCAAATAATTCGAAAGATGTTTTTTTTAATATAAGCAGTTATTTTTATGTAAAATATAGAACTGTCTCTTTCAGCAACATTCAAATGAAAGGCAATATTACAACACCGTGATGGGATACTACCCTCATCTCACTAAGGTGCATCATTGCAGTAAAATTCCCAGCAGAGTAAAGAAAAACTTCACGTTTCTCTCAGTACGATGGAGCCCAAGATGCCAGATTTTTCTTTACTTTTCCAACAGCAGACTTTGGAGACCTTTTGTTTTACATTCAGTCATTGTGTGTTGTCAACAAGATAGATTATAGTTCCTCCAGCTTAGTGAAACAGAAACGGCCCTTTGTGTTAAATCATATTTATACCCCAGAGAAAAGCAGAGAGCAAAGAATTAATGATTATAGAAACTATAATTTAAGAACATTAATTCAAATGAAATAAATTTTAGGTATATGCACCCTGTTGTAATTATATTTAAAAAACATAAAACTTATATTGTATTGGTTATTATAGTGCCAGTGAACTGCGTCATTATATTCCTGGCAGAGAGTGAAACTTTAGCAGACGTGTTCAGTTTGACATATAGTTTTGATTGATCTGTTTTCTTTAATGCAGACAAGAGGCAGTAATGTTCCGAGCCCATTGTTGGGAACATTACTTGAAAAACAGAAACCTTTAGTTTATACTTACCTTTACCAAAAAGCACAATTGGACTAACTAGTTAATAGGTTAAGTAATGACACTACCTTTTATGATTTAAATGTTGATAAATTTGGAAAACTGTTCTGTTTTAGGGAGAATGGATACAACTGAGAGTTCAAATATAGAATAAAATGTAAGATAGGTTAGGAATATGGAACCTTTGTCTATTTTCGAGTAGTTACAACTAATCAGGCACTAGATTTGGCCGAAACATGGGCCGAAGGAGTGCAGCAAAAACAAGCTTTTTTCAGTCAAAACAAATCAAATAATGTTGAACAAGGAAAAGGTAAAGAAGGTTTGTAAGAGCACTATGATTTATTAGCTAGAGGGGGGCATGGCTGGCCAACTCACACCTGTGCTGGTGCTGTTGTGTGGTAACCTGACTCTGCTAACCTGACTCCGTACCAGATGGTTATGCGGAGCAAATCCATCTGGAAAC
>NW_015150511.1:1592657-1598348 GCF_000732505.1 Cyprinodon variegatus
CCGCACCGTGACGTCACTGCCGGAAGATGGCAGAAGTGAGATGTTACTATATTTGGACAAAAATGGCCGCTCCCAGACTCCGTGATCATGATGAAAATTATTAGTTTTTATTTTTTTACTAATTAATGCTGAATTCATTAAATCACCACGAACGTTTTAGTGTTAGGTATAGATAATGATCCATTGATTACTCTTTGTTGACCGGACTTCTCCTTTAAAGAAAAACTGACGCTGTTAGTAACGCTGACATTACAAAACACAGTTTCTCTCAGCTCCGGGTTAAACTGCATTGCCTGTTATAGAGGAGTTTAATTCAAAGCAAATATACAGACACCAAACAGAATAACAAAGAATTTGAGTAAAAGCAAATATTCTAATTGTTAAAGGTGCCTATTAGTGCTGACTTCACATCTCTTCACAAGCGATCAAACCTTCACTCTGAGCCCAACGATCTTCCACTGGATCATCTTGACACAAATCATTAAGAGTCTCCCCGACGCCAATCACTGAAACTGCCTCCTGCCAAAAGCTGGATTGAAACGCTGCCGTCAGTGTTTTTCCTTGGGCTCTAAATCTTTACTGGAAGTTGCCTTTTAATGGGCTGATACAGGACAAATAATTGTTTTGAGGCGACCTGAGCTCAGAAGTAATTCAATCTTCTCAGCACCTAAATCCCAAACAAAACACACTAATGCACATTAATGAGATTTCATAGCTCTTAATGGGAGACAATGGCGACTTCAGTGCAGGCTTTTACTGAGCCCTGTCGCCCGTCTGTTTTGAGTCTTTCACATGTGTGCGTGTGGGGCGGCTGCCCGGCCTGAATCATTAACGGATGCACGGGCGCCGTTATCCGTCTGCTGTAGCGCATAGAGGTGCAGGAAAAATCACTGACACTGGTCCTCTGGGCCATATTTTAGACAGACAGAGGCACAAACAGCAAAGTGATTGACTTCTTGATTGCTTTTTATACCTTTTTGCTTTTGCCGTATCCATAGGAACACCTTCAATATGATTCTATTGTTTTGTTTAGAAAGAATAATCTTGTGTCTTGGGAGGGTGACAATTAGGCAGACTAATTCAAAACTGATTCGTTAGAGTGGAAGACAAATGTGCAGAGGTAAATCAGTGTGGAGCTTTTAATTTAATTTTCAGCTCTCAAGCTGTATCATAGACAGGTACAGCCAAAGATCCATCTGCCAGGGGTTGGATAAAGCTGTAACCAGTTAGAGCAGAGAAATAAGAGCAAGGAGAAAGGAGCATTTTGCTTTAGGGTTTACAGCTCATGCTGATTTTTCTGATTTTAAATCTGACTAAAGTGACACCATCGGTAAATCATTCCTGGAAGCATGTCAGGATCACACTCTAACAGCACTACCGGGTGTTGTGCTATGCTAAGGCGTGGCAGATATTATTTTGTTTAAAAGATATCTGATAAAAGGCTACATTTGTTTTTATAACTTAAGAGCATTTAGTTCTCATGCTCCACAAATCAAGATTAAATTTACAGAAAACTGTAAAAGCACTGAAACACTCAGTTGCTGTAGAGATTAAAGCCATATTTGTTTAGATTAGCTTTTGACTGTGATATTTAAAATTATAAGTAAAGTTTTCAGTCTAAGTTTTATTCGTTTTCTTAATCCTTTTATCCTATTTTTTTGTTGTTTTGTTTTTTACATAATCCTAATTATCACTTTTTGTTAGGGTTGTTAAGTTTCCCCAACTTTAACCTATAAAGAATGAAACAAAGACAGTGTAAGATTTTTGCAAAGGGAAAATACACAGAGCTTTAGGATTACTCTGTGCATCTTCGTCTTGCTCCACGCTTGCAGGCTTTTTTATTGAACAGTCAACACATTACAACAGCAGGTGTTAGTTTCAATTACGCAATCTCTTAGACATAGCATGAACTTTTAAGATGGCGAACATGTCTGGTTTCAGTATACGCTTTTAAAAAAGGTGTTGGGGGTCACAAACTTTTATCTTCTGTGTTTCTTAAATGAAAAACAGGAAAGCATTCTCACAAAACATTTGACCGTCTTATGACCTGCATACACTGTTTCCACTGATGAGAGTAACATAGCAAAACAAATTATTAAAAGCAATATAAAAAGTTATAAATGAGTAAAATGATACAAACAACAGAAATCATAATAACTCCAACACTTTTATTCTCTTTAACCTTTTGGGTTGCCTACGTGCCGCAGATATGAACCTTCTTTCTTTTTTCCAAATACAGCACTTTGACTTGTTTTGTCATCTTTGCATTTGGCATTCCTTCCATTTTGAGGAGCTTTCCTCTAAATCAGGGAGTCCAGAATCCAGTCCCCCGGGGCCTCGGTCATCTACCTTTTAGGTGCGTCTCTGCTTTTACACACCTGAATCAAATAAGTAGGTACTTTGAGAACTCTGGAGAAGTTGATTTCAACTGAGGAGGTATTTGAGCAGAGTTAAATCTGGAATTATAACCTCAGCGTTCATGTTTAATTGACTGTTACATACAGAAATAAAACCCAAACTAAAGGGTGAAGAGAGGGTGTTAAAAAAACAAACAAACAAACAGAACAGGCAGATCTGCTGAATATGGGAGAAATTATCTTTTGCCTTGAGATAGTAAGGAAATGTTAAAGATCAGCTTGAATTTACAATTACCATTTCCCAAGCCTCATGGGGATTTAGGACTGGGACAAACATTGTGGGGATCATCACCAAATCTCCTGGGTAATATGATCTGAGCAGTTTGGTTAAAATTCATTCCTCGATTTATGTGAACATCCTTTTAGAAAGTAAACCAGTTTACACTAAAGGAAATAAGGAGATTTCAAAGAATGTGTCTCTTTTTAATAGAGACTGTTCTTCAAATCGGGTTTTTCTGCAATAGGTGCAACATATTGTCAGGCCGGTACACTACCATAATATGCTCTTATCCCTAATTTAATGCTCATGCTGTCACAGTCAAAATAATAACAAAAAGCAAACTTAGCAAGATGTGCTTGCTCAGCTGGATCAGGAAGGATGCAGTGGGACTGCATCCTGATCACAGCATGCAGACGGGAAGGAGGAAGGAAGGCACAGCTTAGGAAAAACTCATCATCATACCTCTAGCTTTCAATCTGACCTTCAAACTTACAAGCAGCGCTGCAGAAACACATTAGTTGCGACGACTGTTTTTCTTTCTGATAACGTATTTGAACATTTCTTTTTATAAAAGTAGGGCATCTGTAATTTAGAGGATGCATTGATCATTATATTTATATTTATTTTTTTTTTAAGATTTAATCTGATGATCCTAGTTCAGGGCTGCTCAGTGGCGCAGTGGGTAGCACTGCTGCCTTGCAGCAAGAAGGTTCTGGGTTTGATTCCTGACCCAGGGTCTTTCTGCATGGAGTTTGCATGTTCTCCCTGTGCATGTGTGGATTCTCTCCGGGTACTCCGGCTTCCTCCCACAGTCCAAAAACATGACTGTAGGGTTAATTTTCTAAATTCTCCTTAGGTGTGTGACTTTTAGGTTAATTGGCTTCTCTAAATTGTCCTGTATGTCTCTGTGTTGCCCTGCAATGGACTAGAGACCTGTCCAGGGTGGACCCTGCCTCTTGCCCATTGACTGCTGGAGATAGACACCAGCACCCCTTGCAACCCCACTCAGGACAAGCGTGTCAGATAATGGATGGATGGAAATGTTTGTTCAAATGAGCTGTTTGGTAATTATCTGTTGAAGGAGTTTTCTCTTTACAAATGTATTCATTAGCCTGGTTATAGCATTAGCATTACTTAAACTGTCTGTACCCAAGTGGATGCTGGTGAAGATTCTCAGACATCTAGGTCATAGTCATTCCAAAAAAGTTAAAAACAATCGACTGGACTTTGTTTCCAAGGTTGAAGACGTTTCGCTTCCCTTCCAGGAAGCTTTTTCAATTCAAAATGTCAGCAATAGTTTTGATTTGCTTTAAACAGTAGCTCAACAAAGCCTTGTTTTGTTTGGCTACAAAAGTCCAGCTATTTTTGACATTAGAAATCAAATTAAATGAACATTTTGCCAAATAAAATAAATGGTCTTCTTGATCTTGTGAACTGGAACAGTACTAGGGCTGAGGCTGATGTTTTCATCGTACTTGAAGTACACGAGCACATGAGAATGCACAAGTACACACATTGAGAAACCGCTAGAATCACGATTGCTGGACCTTCTTCTCTTTCCCGCCATTTCCAATTTCTGTTGAAGATGATGGAGAGAAATCCGACCACTTCACTAGGATTGCTCTGCTCACCATGTTTTTGTTGCTAAAAGTGCCAGTGTGCTGCAGTCAATCAAAGCTCTAATGAATATGCTAGTAGTCTAAAGTACTCAAGCCCTAAAAAACATTTCTTTTATGCATTATTATCATATTAAAAAGATAACTGCTAGAGATTTAGCTTACTGTTTAACTGCTGAATTTCCAATCTGCATTGGCTGAGTGGGACCCAGATTACCCCTTAATTCAGCTGCTACTTTTGTAGGTTTTAGTCCAGCCAGTTACAAGACCAGTGAGCTTTACCCTCCATGTTTCCCCAGACCTCCCCATTCTGGCATCATCCCAAATGTATTACTGAGAATACACCCAAAAACAATTTACACACCATAACCATCACGTCTGATCCAGCTAAGCCATTAGGTAGTGCTGATAGCTAAAGCATAAAACCACTGGCTCACCCCAAACCATTACATTCCACGTCTAGGTGAGCAACACCGGTAATACTCCTCTGACTCCTTTGCTGAGTCCACAGCTTCATCATCATTAGGCTGCTGCAGTGATAAGACAAAGTGATAGAGGGATGAGGGGAGAGACAGAAAGAGAAGGTGATGTGTTTCTGCAGCAGAGGTATCAAGGGATTACCTTCACAACTCCCACCTACCTAATAGAGTCTCTCGCCGGGTCTAATGAAACGCTTGCATGCTCTCTTTCTCACCCAACACACACTCTTCCAGACTCACACACAAGGTCTTTTTAAACATCGACGTTTTATTTCATCCCACATACTCTCAATGTAACTGAGGGTTATGAAAGCCAAAACATAGCGTCCTCCAAGGTAATGCCACATTTTTGCTTTAATAATACAATTATAAAATACATTTCTTTGAGCACACAAATTCAGCTAAAACTGAATGTGTTTGTTGCTTTTGTTTTTGTTTCTCTCTTTATTCTCCTTTTTTTTTATCATCCCATGTTGGCCTTATCTGGGGTGCCTTTATTAATGCTGCAACCTCGTTAGACTTGTTCAATCAAAGCCCCATGCCGCTATGCAGTGGCCAAGAAACAATGGCAAAGTTGTTTCTATTCCAGTGCTTTTAAGCCACCTCTGCTAATTTATTCCATCTTTTATTCCCTCTCCTCATTTATCTTTAGACTTTGAGGTGAAGCGGTTCTTCGCATATTGCGTTTGATCTGCCAGCACGTTGAGTTTTACTGTAGATTTAAAACACTTCCTTGTGTATTACTGTTTCGAGGGGGGAAAAAAGTATTAAACAATTTGCTCCAGTTAAATAAAGGGAGATTGATGGATTTCACTCAATCTTTGCAAAGAGAGAACAGTTCATCATACGACCCTCATTGCATGGTAATCAGAGATGGCAAAAGTACTCACTTTCCGTACTTGAGTAAAAGTACAGATACTTGTGTTAAAAAATACTCTGGTAAAAGTGGAAGTACTGAT
>NW_015150511.1:1601246-1604941 GCF_000732505.1 Cyprinodon variegatus
TCCGATCAAGCAAGGTTTGGATCGGATCGGGGAAATTTTGCGCATGTAAACGTAGCTATAGATGGCTTCCTTCAATCCGCTCTCATGTTTGAATATTCATTTTGGAAAAGCTTCCTGGATGGAGAGCGAAACGTGTTCAAACCTGGAAGCAAAGTCCAGTGGATTGTTTCTTTAACTTTTATGAAAACGATGCTGTTGTTAATGCACTGGTTGAGGTTGGGAAAGAAATGGAAGATCTCTAGATGTTCCCCAACATTACAATCGATGTTTACTTCCAGAGCACGCTCACTTGTGATGTCATTGCGTTCTTTACTGCTACTACTTGTGTGAATGCAGTTCACACAGGAGATCACATACAAATGTCAACGACAAGGCAAAAGAATCGGAATCACGAAAAAATCGGAATTGAGCGTCAAGGCCTGCAGTTTGAACGTAGCCTAAAGAGGAAGCACAAGATTCAGAAACAATAACATCTTGTTGGCATTACTATTGCTAGACACCCTGATGTACGTTAGTACTACCAACCCCGGCGAGGTGAAGACAATGGCAAATATTTCTTTCTAAAGTTACGAAGAACCTTCAACTGCATTTTACCTAAAAAAAAAATCAATCAGGTTACTCGTTGGGATATTTCTAAATCATACTGACAAAAATGGTTTATAGAACATATAGAATATATCTTAATTTTTCACAGTTAATTTAAGCTCTTGAGAGGAACCTCTCTTCTTTGTTCTGCCATCTTGGCTGCCCTCTCAGTTTTATCTTGACAAAAACAGACAGAATCATCAGGCTGATATTTAGACCTTCCCTCATAAAGCTGATTGGTTATGCTGTATGACAATGATTGGATTTTAATTGATTGGTCACCAAGTAATTGACTGATGGCTGCTGGCTTAATGTAAATGATAAGGTTTAACGTCAACTCAGTGTTGGTGGATGAGACACCATTCCATCTAGCTACTGCCTGTTGCCTGAGGGGGGGGGGGGGGGGGGTGCTTAGTAAATTAGACCAAACAGTCCTTTAGCTCTTCCTCAGGGATCCTAAAACAGGATGAGATATAATGACGCTCTGGCTGCATCTTGAGATCTAATCCATGAAGAGAATGGAGAATAAAAAAAAGGTATCTGTGATGGAGGATAACCCTGATGGAGCCCAGCAGCCACTCAAAAGGGTTCGACTTCCTGCCAAGGATAGGGAAAACAGAATTACACTCTTGTCACTGTAATCCATGTGCTTCGAAAAGTCCATGTTGTCTTTAAACATCCTGAAATGACTTTGGTATAGATCAAAAGTTGATTTCAGTATGCATCACAACTGCTCTCTGTACCAAAAGCAGACAAAGCCGAGGAGGGTGTTAAGATGAAGGAGGAAACACATAGTTTCTATCTAAGGCTAAGGTTCACTGGTTTGCTTTCTTTGTTTTTTCTGCTTTAAACAGAACAGATTTTAGTTATAAGGAGGCAGAGAGTTCAAACAGAGTCCAACAAAGATCATTCACATTTTCTTAGGTCTTGTTAGAGAATAATAAAATAGGATAGAATAGAAAATCTCTTTAGTGTCGCACAAAGGGGAAATTGTGGTGTTTTAGCAGCCGCAGAAAGTTATAGCAAATGTGGACCTTGAAAGTGCATAGAAATAAGCAAAGTAAAATACAGTGTCTTTACAATATATATGAAGAATAAATAACCAATATACAGCTGTGTGTCATGTTCTTTTTAAGGGATCTGACCCACATGCAGGAAATCACTGAGAACCAGAGAAAATGTTTAACAGGTTTATTGAAGGCGCGATGAGTTGGATCCAGCGTTACTCTGAACGCTGGTGAACCGGAACTGGAAGTGAGAAGGGAAGTTCAGTGTTTAGTTCAGGCTCAGTGGGAAACTTGAGCGATGACTTGCAAAAAACAAAGACTGAAACGGGACTCACGTTTCCAGGAAAAAGGTGTCCTTCCCAGAATCCAGTTGGTTATTCCAGAACTTGGTTGACTCGTTGGAGGGCGGAAAGGGTTTACTCAGGTTTGGTTGGTTCCTTGAGGAGCGATGGAGCTGACTGCCACTAAAATTTCCTGAAGTACTTGAACGGTTCGTGTGGAGATTGATCCCCTGCTCAGTGTGAAGCTCAAACAATCCTTTCAAGGGGAGAAGGTCCAAACATCCAGTTTGCATCCCTTGCTCAGTGTGAAGCTCAAACGATCCTTCCAGGGGGATAAGGCCAAAGATATCCATTTTGCAGGATGACTTTCCGCCGAGAGGCAAAGACATAAACAATAAGGTTAGGGCTCTGGGAGACAAAGACTCAGTTTGACTCTGCTAAACTCAGCTTGGCTAGAGTACCCAAAACTGGCAAACACTCTGGCGTCGAGGTAGCGGCAGTCAGCAGCTTAAGAGTCCACAGTAGAGCAGGGAATATTAGCCCGAACCCGACGGGACCCGAGAGGTCCTGCCAGGTTCGGGCGGGTTCGGGCTGTACTTTTTATTATTTCATTCGGGCCGGGCTCGGGCTTTAAACCGTTATATGCGCGGCAAATAAATGATCATGTGATAACGTTCGATCTATACGCGATGAATGCAAATGAATGCAAAATGGATGTTACAGAAGTGAAACGGAGATTAGCCCTTAATGCGCACAATTGAAAAATGTCGGGCTGCAACCGGGCACGGGCCTGGTTCTTTCGGACTCGCGTCGGTTTCGGGCTGACTTTCAAGGCCCGTTTCATGCTCTAGTCCACAGATAATAAGGCAACCATCCGCAGGTGTATGAAAGGGCCAACGAGAACCGGGCGCCACCTGGTGGTATCCACACAAACTGGATTCCTGACACTGTCGACATTTTCAAAGTAATGGGGATTGGAAAATAGCTGCAACATCAGGAGATGTGCAAATTGACGGCGGCATGTTAATTAACTGACTAAGACAGATGCTGTGCAAAATCAGCATGAATGTAACAACATATTGAGGTTGTTGGGAACAGTGGTGGTTATAAAGTCTTCCAGCTGCTAGGAGGAAGGATCTGTGATAACGCTCCATGGTGCATTTAGTCAGTCACTGTTAGTTACAGTCTGTCACTAAATGTGCTCTCCGTTCTGCAACAGCTTCATGCATGGGGTGGGAGACATTATCCAACAGAGATGTTCATTTAGTTATGATTCTTTTGGTTCCCACCTCCTGCACTGAGTCCAGAGGGCATCCAATCACAGAGCTGGCCTTCCTGATCAGCTTAACCAGCTTGTTTCTCTCAGCTACAGATACAGCAGAGTCATAGAAGGTCTTTAGGAGCGTCCCCTGCACTCAAAAAGACCTCAGTCTCCTCAGCAGGAAGAGACTCATAGAAAGCCTCAGTGTTTTGAGTCCAGTCTATTGTTCATGTGAAAACCCAGACACTTATAAGAGTCCACCTAAAAGATTTCTTGTTACATGAGATACTGTTGTATTTATTTATGGAAAAGAAAACATCATTTCTACCTTTTTTCTTTCATCCATCAATGAACTTCCAAAATGTGTGAGATTTAAATGATGATGGCATTGCTGAGGCCGTCATCACACTCAGACGGTTCTGGCTGCAGCCTGCAGACTATGGAGGGCAAATAGTTTTATTTCAACCTGAAAAACTCACAGAGAGAGAAAGATGCAATTAGAAGAGTTTATTGATACAATAGTTTGAACTTTGGCGCTCAGGCCTCGGCAGGAAACATAAA
>NW_015150511.1:1605161-1607895 GCF_000732505.1 Cyprinodon variegatus
TGCCGGACCGTTTAAAGTGACAGGGAACTCCAAGGAGGTCTGGAGGGAGTACACACTGGAGGTGAGGTTGAAGGAGCTTCATTGAGGAGTCGGATGAGCTCACTATGATGGTGGAGAAGGGGATGGAGGTGGGTTGTCTGAATCAAAGTCCGACATAGGAGCGACGGATCTTACGCTTGTTGAAGAGCAGGCCTAGAGATGATTTGGAGTGGCTTTTAAGTAGAGTGCTGGAAGATGATTGGGCATCGAGGAGATGTAGCTTGAAGCGGGTTGGCTGCATCAGCCTCAGATTGAATGGAAGTAATCAGAGTTTCTTCAGTTGAATTTCCGCCTTAGCTTCATTATTGTTGCAAGCAGAGAACACATTTCATAGATAAAAATGTGAAAAAAATACTATCCAGGCATCACACTTTGAGAAAGTTACTTTCTCAAAAAAACTTGTTTTTAGAGGAAATTTTTTAAATTTCTTAGCTCCCATTTTTACTTTTGATTTACATTTTTCTATAATATTTTTTTTAATTGTATATTCCCTAACTTAATTACATTTTTAACTGATTAATTAAAAAAAATGTCTCCCTTTCAGACACAATGCATTCTTTTACAGATCACATTCTCTTCAAGCCCAATCCAAACGCTCGCTCTAGATGTTGTTGCTAACGTCCAGCAGACCAATAAAATATTGGTAAGGAAAGCCCGCCCCCACGATGCGAGGAGAATGTGAACCGTGAAACTCATTTGGAAAAGAATGCAATCCATAAAACAAAAAAACAAACAAAAAAAATTAGAAATATAAAATGAGAAAATACAAAATTTGTAAAAGATTAATTATAAAAAAAATGCAATAAAACAATGAAACCTGCCTACCTTTTTTAAAGGTATGAAATGTCCGGTGTTTCACAGTATTCTGTGACACATCACATAATTCATGGAGGGGCTGTTGCGGTTTCTCCTTGACGGTCTGCTGACCATAATGTCACAAGACTGCAAAAACAATCTGAAATTAAGTAAAAATTTCTTTACTCAAAATAAAACTTGATTCTAAGAAGGATAAGACTGAAAACTAGTGAGACACATGCAATATAAACATCACTCTGAAGAGGCCTGTAATCATATTTCATCGTAAAAACAGAAAAAAAACATCTCAGTGAGGTAGAAAAACCAGCTAAACTTTTTATGTGTATAAATCCAAGCAGAGGTTTTTTTTTATTATTTATTTTTTATTTCATTTCTGTTTGAACCGTAATCCTGTTTTTGCCTGCTGGGAGCGGAGTGTGCCCTTTGACGCGGGTCTCCTGCTGTGCTTGGCAGAGACCAGTGCTGTTTTCCCTGCTCATATCACCAGCGACACACACACACACACACGTTGTGTCACAATATCCTTGTGGGGACCTTTCATTGACTTCCATTCATTTCCCACTAATTTATATAGCCTAACCGTGACCCTTGCCCTAACCCTAACCATTACCGACACATACCTATCCCACACCTTAGTCCTAAACCTAACCCCCACCCCAAGAAGAGAAACTTTCCTTATGGGGACCAGTTGTTGGTCCCCAAAAGTACCTATGAGTCCCCAAAATGTAGCATATTCCTAGGAAATTGTCCCCACCAGGTATTAAAGACATGGCCACACATTACACACTCACACACACACAGGATTCCCTTTAATGACCGCCAAGAGATCAAATCTTTATTTATCAGATAGGCTGCTAAATAAACTGTGCCTTGCTGCTGTGGCTGAGTGTTGAGAATCAAATCGTCCGCCCAGGGTGACAGATTTCTGGATGCCTTGATCTCTTAATGAACACGTCCCTGATGGGAAATCGTTGAACAAGTTAAGCTGTGACAGCAGCCCAGATGCAGAGTTTTGTGGTAGTTTTGGGAGGGAAAAATTTAAAAGACTGAAATTTAGTTAAAACCAGAAAATGGAAAGATGTCAGATAAAGAAAAAAATCAGCTACCGATATTGTCTGATAAAATGGCTTTAATTGTCTTTCTTCTACCTCAGCGATGTTTAGAGAGATTTTTGAAGGTATGATTCTTCACAAAAATGTAAATCTAAATAAGTCATTTTTTCTTAAAATAAGTGCAATTTATCCTGATTTGAGGAGATAAATGAGAGACTTTGCCAATGGAACAAGACAATTTACATTTGAAATAAGAAAAATCAATTGCATTGTCTTATTTCAAGTGCATATTATCTAATTAACTTATTTTAAGTGTAAAAATACTCATCCCATTGGCAAACTATCTTATTTACCTGCTCAAATTAAGGGTAAATACACTTAAGTGAACAGATCATTTTTTCCCTTAAAGTAAGATAATTAGATATATTGCTCTTGAAATAATAGTTTTTTTCTATTTTAAACATGAATCATTTTATTACACTGGCCAGATGTGTTCCTCATCTTAAAACAAGTGAAAATACACTAATTTCAAGAAAACAAGGAAATAATTACTTTAAGTGGATAAACAGAATACTTTTAGCACTTGGTGACATGGACTATTTTCTCTCCACTGTCGCTACAAGCATGCTTGGTGTGAGGGATTGCCTCCGAGTCGATGAGTCAATGCAATCAACTGGTTCACTGGGAAAAATATAATCTAGATAAGTCATTTTTTTCTTAAAATAAATGCATTTGTTCTTGGATTAAAGGAATAGTACACCCAAAACATGATTAGCCTTCATTTTCTACTCACCCCCATGCTGAACAACACTCTGGAGTACTTTTTT
>NW_015150511.1:1608485-1610334 GCF_000732505.1 Cyprinodon variegatus
AAGAAAATTGAATTGAAGAAAGAAAAGAAAAACAAGAAAATGTACATTAAAAATGAGAAAACACAGTTGCATTGTCTTATTTCAAGTGCATATTTTCTTATTATCTTATTTTAAGAGTAAAAATACTCATTCCATTTGCAAACTATCTAATTTACCTACTCTAATTAAGGGTAAATACACTTAATTTAAGAAATTTGTACTTATTTCTAGATCATTTTTCCTTAGAAAGAAAACTTTGAATTATTCTGACTGGATGATCTGGTGAACTGTTAAGTGCCTCGAGACGACGTGTTGTGAATTGGCGCTATAGAAATAGACTGAATAGAATTTTAGAAAACACATAAAATTATTTCTTTTTATAAAATCTGAACATCAGTTTTGGAGTAGACGAGACACTTTATGGTTAGTAACCAGAAGTTCTTCAAATGTGCCAAGAAATGCATTTTTAACAAGGGGTTGATGTTATTTTGTTTAGGTAAGAGCAGGTTCAGATTATCTCCATTAAAACCACTATAGTGTACAAGCAACAACTGGCCGCTCGTCGCAGGAAACTGCCATTTACTGAAAGGCATGCTGGGTAACTGATGGTGAAATGGGTCCATGATTAATGGGGATAATGGCTCATCCTCCGCTATAATCAGGGCAAGCTCAGTTTCTCACCAGGCTTACAGCAGGAACACAGAAGGAGATAAAGAGGCTAGGAAGGCCAGTCCACAGGAGAATCACTGTCTTGTAGATGGATCAGCAGCAAGATATCAGAGGAGAAAACATGGACGTTCCTGAATTCAGCTTCTCTTTGAATTTTAAATTTTTTTTTTGTACCCTACATTATCTTTGCTTGTCTGTTTCACAAAGCATCAGTGTGCAGAACAAAGACAGACGGAGAGCAGCGAGCGCTGACTAAAACGCATTCATTTCCCACATCACCTCGAGTGCTACACCTCTGCCAGCAGTTAGTAAGTGATGTTCCGCTGTGTTCATCTTCCTCCGTCCTCAGCTCCGTTCTTTACAGAGCTAGTTCCCTTTCTTCCCTCGGCAGGAGATTAGTGTCTCTTCTGTGAAGTACAGCTTGACCTCAACCCTCCTTCATTCTTCCCCACATTTCCTCCACCACTCCCCTCATCACCATTTGATGTAAATGCAAATGATTCATCATTCTCCACTGATACAGTATCAGCCGGCCATGACCGCAGGAAAAAAAAAAAGAAAAAAATCCTTTCATGGAGCAGTTCTTCTGTGTGATGAATCAAGTACCTTACATGATCCTTTTATAAAGTTCAGAACCTTGACTTTTACAGTATCATTCCTTGCTTATGTAATGTAGGGATTTTATTTGATTATTATTACATTAATGCAAGCTGTGGAAAAAAAAAATCATAGTTTTTACAGTTTTATGTATATAAATGTACTCTTTATCAGATCATATTGTCTCCAAAGTTAGAAAATGTCTATTTAGAAAATAAATCCTGTCTTAAAATCATTTTTTTTGTTTTTTTTTAATTATCTTATGCAGACCAGTTAGTTATACATTAGCCTGAAAACCTAAATTCGGCCAATCACATATTATAATAGATCAATCATATATCATCTGTCAATCAAATTTTTTTGGTCATAGCATCTTGATTTATATGTCACAGCTAATATATAATATATATATATATATATATATATATATATATAATTTTGAATTGAGAAAGCTTTGTGGAGGGGAAGCGAAATGTCTTCAAACATTGGAAACCAAGTTCAATGGATTCTTTTTTAAACTGTCACAGAATGCAGCTAGTATATGCAACGGTTGAAATAAGAAATAAGAATAATTTCCTTTCCCATTGAGTTGCGTCCCAGTGTT